>NW_027508733.1:5340000-5922500 GCF_051911475.1 Siphateles boraxobius | reverse complement strand
TTGTATATGCTCATACAGTAAGTGGACAACCAGAATGCCTATTACCGCCGCGGCAGCCACCACGGCAAAAATAAACCAGTCGTATTTCAAAGTCATTCGCGAAATGACCGCCAGGTGGCGCAAAGAGATATTGTGCAAAACAGCAGCAATCGCCGCATTTTGAAATGTAAGTGGGGTTAATTCCAATTAACAGTCAGGATGAAATACTACAACTATGGTAAAAAGAATAGATTTTTTTTTTTAGGACAGCAAAATAGGATGAAAAGTTAAGAATAGACACGAGAACAATATAGCCTATTCATGAATGTCAGTCACGTGACCTCTTACGTCGTCCGCTCTTTTTCCAGTTGACTGCCTGCCACCATCTTGAGTACCTGACACGCATTAGCTATCTAGCTTGCTACAATTTAGTTTCATATGGATACAGTAAATGGCTACGAAAGACAACATTTCGCACCTAGATTACCATGAAAAGAAACACTACTTTCAAAAAATGTCATCGTAAGGGTGTGATCCTTACGCGATACCTGATGTGTAGTAGCTACTTCCAGCCTGACATTTGACAAGCATATTTTCTCTCAATTTTCTCTGTGTCACTTTATACATAACAAACTTTGTTTATGTAAACCTTGTGTGTATTTGACAGTATTAGCGCAATAAGACTAGAAAGATAACTCGGTTCAGTAACCAGGCGCTATTTTAAGACAGGCTTAGTGCATGTGTGCTTTGGGCGTCTGCGCTCAGAAAAGCACACGTTAGAGCCGCGCATCAACACGTAAATGACTTGTTTAACCGACAAGGCTTTTGTGAACTGCAGTGTCCCTTCCTCTGCGCTAACATTTGATGTGAATATACATCGCGTTGTAGCCTATGCTGAGACGGAGGTGCCAGAAATGCAGCTGATATAATATGCACGATACTAACGTTACGACATTTCTTCAAAAGCAGATCGTGGCGATATTTTAATCGTCCACGATCATAAATCGTGATATCGCACACCCCTAAGCTAGCGTTAGCTCATTAACAACAATATATTTACTTCTACTCACCACAGACAAAATAAACACTGCACCGAGAGTTTGCACACACAAACCACTGTTATAACCACTGATCTATATAATGACTGGATAGCTCATGACGTTCTAAACTGCCACCAGGCATTGAAGCCACCGGAAGTGTTCGAGCGGCCATCTTATGATTCCCTACCAGCAGAGGGCTCCAACAGCCTTTATACAGAGATTGGTAGCTCCGACGGCACCCACAGGTTGTATTTTAAGCCCATAAGTAGTAATTTATATGCGCAATTGTCGCTATTTCCGTGTTGTTTTCTCCGAGGCAAGAGTGGCCTAATGCTTCTTCTTCAAAAAAAAAAAAAAACGATAAAACATTCATCAGTAGCCAATAAGGAACCTCAGAGCAGCAATAATCACAATTAAGTGTCCAATAGCGACCCCATTTGACAGCTTCAAAAGAGCTTTGTGCGCAACTGATCTACGTCTGTACCACAAACAACATTTATTCTCTTTTTTATTTCAAATCACTATTTTTATTATCAGCGTCTTTTATAAAATAATATTTATGCATAATGCATTCTTTCACAGACTTATTCAAGTTTAAACGTATTATTCAATGCATTAAAAACGTATTATTCAATGCATTACTTCTTATTAATTTAATTAAATGCATTTATTTACTATATTTTCATGTCAATCCGTGTTCAGTTTGACCATGAACCATGCGCTGTCCCTTTAATTCAGCGCCTGCAGCTCAGCAGAAACACACTATATGGGGAGGCTGCAGACCTGGAGCCGGTGTGGTGAAGAGATGAGTCCCACCGAAGAAATGGGACCCAAGCAATACGATTGGTTCAAAGCACGTTTTATGGGTAATCGTTTTAGTGCCTGGTTACAAATCAGACACAATCACTTTATTATAGAAGTCGGTTGAGTTACGTTATAACGAGTCATTAATGTTTTTTAACTTATATGTTTCATATACTAGTATATAACCGAAGCTATTGATTGTAAATTTCAACCTTTCTCGTTCTTAGTGTTTTTTAGTTAGCTTACATAGTAACAGAGCATACAGCTATCCGATGATCGTGCTAGCTGAGGTTTACCTGAGCTTATACTGCCTTACCGTATTCACAGCAATTCGAAATGCAATTATAATTATGTCACTCTTTGTATCGTAATAATCAGCGCAATATGTAGTACAAATTGTGTTATTAATAGAACCATGTAAGTTAATAATGTTAAGTTGTGTTTATTACTATTTTTCTTAATGACTGTTTATCCATTTAAACAAATGACAGAATGTTAACTTAGCTATGTTTTGTGTGTACTTAGTATAAATATTAATTGGATTTCTAGCCTTGATTACAGAACAGTGTGATAAAATTACGGAATCACAAATCTTAATGTAATCATTATCAAACCCCTTAATTCATATAATAATCTTGTATTTTTATCCTGATTAATGAAAGAAATAGCATTTTCAGGTTTTGCGACGTTAATTTATTTGTTATTAAGCATTAAGGCATAATATATATATATTTTTTAATTACATGCATGTCATTTTGTGTATTAATTCATATGATTTATGCCATAATTATTTCTTAAAACAGAACATCATACAATAGAATAACATTCAATGCAATAAAATTAGTGAACCAAAACTTACAGGCTATAAAATATAACATTTTGATTAAATTTCACAATACACTGACTAATGTACTTAGTAATGTAGATGTAATACACAAAAAATAAAAAAAAATAAAAGCATTTATTTAACTTACTGTACAAACCAAAACCCCACAGTTGTTAGAGTCAGCCAGCCTCCACTGTTCTGGGTACTCAACAGTCCATTTTCCCAAGTCCCAAATATTTCGGAATGCATTGCTTTTGTACAAAAGAAAAAAGAAATTAAGAAGTGTACATTAGTAAATAAAGATAAATTGTGTGTCATTTACAATGCACAAAATACCATAGTATAGCCAGGTCCATCTCAGAAATTGATTTGTAGTTGCCAGTGGGGTCGTACACTCGAATATGATTCAACAAACCATCCAAGACCTCTACAAAACAAACAGAAACCGCTTTAACCACAAAGAGTAACAACTGTTGAGCAAAAATGTATTTTTTTTCTCCACACATACCCACAAAATGAAGTGGTTTCCCTTTTCAGGGCTTTGTCCCCCAACAATTCTTGGAATAAGGACCATGTCATTCTCATCAAGGTCCTTTAAAATAGTTTTAAGTAAATAATTGGTGCTGCAAATGTGTCCCAAGCCCCTGAGATTTATTTAATAGATTTTCATTTACCTTCAGACAAGAAATGTGACTGTCATTCACATGTTTTTTGTTAGTGAAGGATCGCCACCAGAGAACGAATGTGTGCACCTGTAAAGCAGTTCCACCATGTGCTTTACAGAGCTGTGCAATCCTTGTGTCAAGAATCTAAAAGAAATAGTAGATTACAGTAAAATGTTGTTGAATAATATAAGAAGTACATATAGGAGGTTTGTGGACAAACGGTCATACAAATAAGCTGCCATTGGACGCATAATGACTCAGAGGGATCGTAGGCTGAATTGGGATGACAGATGCCTGTTATTTACTTGCAGGCTCCCCTGAGTCCGTAGCACTAAGTTTCATCCCAAAATTGCACTCTCCGTGAAGCCACTATTTTGTACATGGAATAATATACGTGGGATCTCCATATCTGAGCTCTGGAAGGCTCTAGAGCATCCAATCTTGCACTCATGTCTATGTCTCAGCACCCTCTATCAGAAATCCAAGGTTTCGAGAAGATCCAAGAAACTTTATTTTTCGACCCAAAAAATCTATAAGGCCTACTTATTTTTACATCTAAATAAGGAAGGCACAAATTTAATTCTAATATCAAAATCAAATAAAGCATACCAGTGCGTGATGCATCACCTCCTGCCATGTCTGTCTTCAGACAGTAATCATGGTCATCATGAATATTCACTGAAAAAGGTTGTATATGTAATTTTTTAATTTGCCATAAACATTTACTTCTAAACTAAAAAGTGGACCATCTACTATAATTTACTGCCTTTCTCACCATCCAGGTTAATGTCACGCCGCAGGTATGGTTTGAGTTGGGACACATTGGTTTTCTGGCGGAGAATGTTGCCTGATTTGTCTGCAAGTGTAGCAACCCCTTTTCCGGTAATGTCTTTGACTAGAAAAGGGCTGGTCCAGTTCCCCTCTAAACGTCCACCTTTGCGTCCCTCTTTTCTTTTGTTTGTTTTGAGTACCTCCTCTCCTTCGTGGATGTGAAATGATTTCACATTTTTTCTTTTCCGGGACTCGTACTCCACCTTTTGCCTCCCCTGTGCTTTTTCAATGTAATCCCGCACCTTATGAAAATAACGTATAATAAAAAGACTCAATAGAATACCTGAAAAACTTTTAATTATTACTTAATTATAGTTTATACTACAAACAATCACCTTTGAACTTAGTGCAGTCACCTCTGCAATCCGTGTGTCCATGCCAACCTCTGGATTCTCTGCTACAAAGCAATCTGTCTCAGATACTACCTTTGAGTTGATAACCTCTGGCGTGATTGGGTGCCGGTTAAACATCAAAAAGAATGGTGTATACTTTGTAGAGCCCTAAAAAAAGTGTTTCAACAAATTACATTTACATAATCAATTGCATATAATCATTTATTTTTTTAAATAGTTCCAATCACCTGCTTTGAGGTGTTGATGGCATGCACCACATCCTCCAGGTTTTCGTCCCAGTCATTCTGCATGTCATTGCAGTACTTTGACAATGCCCTCTTTATAGTCTGATTAGTCCTCTCATCCTGTCCATTTGACTGAGGGTGATAAGCTGACGTGACACACTGCTTCACACCCAAGACCTTAAATATGTCCTCATTTAGCTGTTATCAAAAAGGTATGCAAGTCATGGTAGATTTTTATAACATATAGACAAACATTTTAATAATAAAATCTTCTTAAAGCTCCAGTAGGTAGCTTTTGTAAACAAATATTTGTTAAAACTGTCATTATGTCCTGAATGTAGAATATGAGACAGATAATCTGTGAGAAAAATCAAGCTCCTCTGGCTCCTCCCTGTGGTCCTACTGCCATTTGCAGAAATACACCGCTCCCGGTCAGAAACAACCAATCAGAGCCAGGAGGAATGTCTTAGCAGTGTCAATCACGCTCGTTCACGCGCTGATCATCCCTCTCTTGCACAGCGCGAGCGCGTACCGTCGTTCGTGACTCTCCTGTTCAAACTCGTTCATCCAAATGAACGAATCTTTTTTCGAGTCATTTCGTTCATTCAACGAACGAAATGACTCGAAAAAAGATTTGTTCATTTTGAACGAGTCTTTTTCGGAGTCATTTCGGTCATTCAACGAAAGAATGACTCGAAAAAAGATTTGTTCATTTGGATGAACGAGTTCGAACAGGATCACGAACGTGCATCACAGAACAGAGCAAGGGAGCATTTGTGCTTATAAAGCTTAAAGTTTTTTATTTATTTTTGAAATGACCGATCGTTTCACTAGATAAGACCCTTATTCATCGTCTGGTATCTTTTAAAACCCTTTGAAGCTGCGCTGAAACTGTCATTTGGTGCTCGAAACGTTTGTGTCCTATTGAAGTCCATTATATGGAGAAAAAGCCTGGAATGTTTTCATCAAAAAACTTAATTTCTTTTCGACTGAAGAAAGAAAGACATGGACATCTTGGATGACATGGGGGTGAGTAAATTATCAGCAAAAGTTTTTTTTTAAAGTGAACTAATCCTTTAACGTTATCTTAGCTATAACTTATAGAAAGAGTGCAACCTTATAAAGTTACATGTATTGCAAATTACATTATGATTTGAGAACCAAGTTTGTAGTCAAAGTATGGGCAGGCCATAGTCAGTGTAAAGCATATTGTTGATGTTTCGTCCCTATTAGTGAATGTTCCATAACTGTTTATAATCCGCTGTCATCGGTGGTCCTGCTTACTAGCCTGCACGTTCACGGCAGGCTCCGCTGTGGGGGAGGAGCTGAGGAGGGAGGAGCTGTGGGGGAGGAGCTGTGGGGGAGGAGCTGTGGGGGAGGAGTTGTGGGGGAGGAGCTGTGGGGGAGGAGCTGTGGAGGGAGGAGCTGTGGGGGAGGAGCTGTGGAGGGAGGAGCTGTGGGGGAGGAGCTGTGGGGGAGGAGTTGTGGGGGAGGAGTTGTGGGGGAGGAGCTGTGGGGGAGGAGCTGTGGGGGAGGAGCTGTGGGGGAGGAGCTGTGGGGGAGGAGCTGTGGGGGAGGAGTTGTGGGGGAGGAGCTGTGCAGGGAGGAGCTGTGCAGGGAGGAGCTGTGGAGGGAGGAGCTGTGGGGGAGGAGTTGTGGGGGAGGAGTTGTGGGGGAGGAGCTGTGGAGGGAGGAGCTGTGGGGGAGGAGCTGTGGGGGAGGAGCTGTGGGGGAGGAGCTGTGGAGGGAGGGCTGTAGCGCAGCAGAGAGCAAGGGGGTGGGACCTGTAAGTTGTGCTTGTTCAAATTTTCAGGCTAAGTCAACATTTTCTCAAAACTCCCTACTGCTGCTTTAACTAAATAATAATAACCTGTTTCACAAACTGCCTCCCCTGGTCTGTGATTATTCTTTCAACCAGTCCATATGCATTCAATGCTTGTAAGACCCCTTTAGCCACCTCAACTGCGGTCTTACACTTCAGGGATTTGGCGAAAACCCATTTGGTGAAGAGGTCAGTCATTGTAAGGACATAAATGTTCCCCTGAGGACTGGTTGGAAATGGTCCCATCAAATCCATTCCTACGACACTCCAGGGTTTAGTGACCTTGATAGAGTGCAACACTGGAGCCACTGTTTTAATAGTATCATTAAGCTGACACAGTGGACAGTGGGCAATCTAAAATATAAAACATTTGGTGTTTGTAACATTGCAAACAAAAGAAACACATTATTTTCTACAACTACATCAGGGGTCTCAAACTCAACAAGAATTCAAGCTTTCTTTATAGATATATTTCTCATGTTTGTGAGGCATATACTGACTTTTGGTTAATTTGTGATGAGATGCGCTCCAGTTCACGTGCAATGCAAGGGACCGCGCCAGCGCCTCCATGTCATGACTCATGATTATATTGTCTGCTATTTGCTTCTTATTTATTAAATCCAGGCAATTGGTTGATGAAAAAATATTAAAATTAAGATACAATTTATACAAAACGAAATTCACTTTAAAGAAAGGCTTTCTACAAAACAAAACTTAATTAAGTGGCCAAAATCATGTCTGAGCATGTCTCCCGATATATTGCGCATCCTATCTTAGCCTATGTTCACTTTTCATAATCAACATAGATGGGGAAAAGATAACATTATTATTTTTTAACAAATATGAAACTAAATGCACTTAGTTAATGGCTACAACACGTAGCCTAATAGTAGGCCTGAATATTGTTATCATTACTTTTTTCAAGTTCGGCACGAATTACTATTAGCCTAAATGTGTTACTAAATGATTTGAATGTATTTTTAACATTGTTGTATTTAAGGACTGTATTTGTGTGTTATTTTTAAATTATTTGTTTTATGTGGTGGACAATATTGGAACGTGACATTGGAAATATTTATTTTATTTTTACTATTTAATAATATTTAATAATATTTAATAATATTTTACTATTTATTTTGTTTGGCTTTTATGTATTTCATGCAGTTGCACTTATTTAATTTATATTAATTTATAGTATGAGTCCCTGATTATATGTTGCACGTTCTCTTCTTGTTGTTTTTGTTGTTGTTTTTTTAGACAAAAAATGGATGGATTTATAGCGTTTTGAAAAAAAAATACAATTAACTTTGAATTTATCATCAACAATATTGTTGTTTGATTTAATAATAATTTTTCATGATGGTGATGGTCTCGATCTCCAGAGAAGTGTCTCATGTTTGCCGTCTTCCGTGTGTCCATGGCGTAAAATGAGGACGTGGGGGAAGCGGATACTTGAATATATGGGCGTGTTATTCTAATGACGATCGTTTTCAGCCGCGGCATTTATCAAGGGCAGGTATTGCGTACACCTGGATTTCAAATGTACGCACAGCTTCATAAATCAGGCGGTGAGAGGAGTGTAAGCATAATCTTACGCCAACATATACGCCCGTTTCTACGCAAGAATGATAAATGAGGGCCAATGTGAGTGAATGCAACAAACAATATTTAAATCATGTTATTTATTGAAGAAAAAAATATGTAAAATGAATTGTTTTATCATAAGTAAACGTAGTGGATACTGTAAATTACAGAAAAGATAATACATTAAAAGGCAATGATATTTTTTCTACTTCCCCTGCACAATGAACTTAGAAGAACGCCTGACAATTCTCTTGCGGTCCCTGTCAGCGTTCTCTTGGTAAACTCCACGCTCCATGTACTGCCTCACCTCCGCATACAACGAAAACTGTAACATAACGTTAATTCAAAACAAATATAATGATATTAGGTTAATTAATTAATATTAGGTTACTTATTAATAGTGCAGTCAGTGGTCCAAAAAATTTACTAGATTAATCACATATTTTTCTGTGATTAATTGCGATTGATCACAATTAAAAACCCTCAAGTTTGTATGCGTTAATATATTTAATCATTTAATAATTTCACATTTAATCTCAAGATTAATGTAGAAACAATATAAAATGACTAAATAAAGACAGTATATTTTAAGTACTTGTTTAATGACATCTTTTTATGAATGAAGGCCAGTATCACTGATAGTAATACAGCTAGGGATGTCTTGATAAATATGACCCCCCCCCCCCCCCCCCCCCAACCCTACCTGTCTAACATGTAGGAAATATACAGAAATTGAATAAAGCGATCAAACACTGCACTGCATAATTTATAAATTAAAAATAATTTACTCCTTATTAAAGCTACAAAAGTTATTTAGTTAAGAACAGTGAGTAAATTTATATTTTCCTTTTGTTCTTTGTTTGACCCTGAGTGACAGACAGCTTAATTGGGTGCTGTGCCTTTAAGACATGCCGTTGCCGACTGCCAATTACTGCTGCGCAGTGCGCATCTGTCTCTGCATAGTGTGTGTCAGGACATTGACAGACAGCGCGTTCTCTTCTGTTTTGTCAGACTTGAATGGTCTAAAACCATTTGAAGGAATAAGAACATGATCAATGTAACACTAGCTAAAGGATGACAGAAAAAATATACTGCGTTATTTGCGTAAAATATTTTTAACGCGTTAAACTGCACAAAAAGTAATCACATGCGTTAACTTTGACAGCACTAGTTATAAATATAATTAATTAAGTTGTTAAGGCGTTTCATGCAACTGTGCCCAGGTGCTCAAACTCCCAATTTGTGCAAGGTGCCTTAAGGAGGCCTTAAAAATGTATTATAACATTGCAAATAGTTTATTCGAATATATATATATATATATATATGGGCTCATGGAAGAATTATGAACTTTGTCTTAAGCATCTATAAAGGTAAAAATTATTACAGGCCGATCATTTCGTTTATTGAAATGTAATTACAATTAAACATTATTAAAATACACAGTGTGATGTATACTTACTGAGATGTTGGATGAAAAGAAGGAACAATAATTAATGTTAATTAAAATTTATAATTAAATTGTATTTTTGAATTCAGTAAGGTAAATGTATTGGTCGAAGTGATGATATTGTCCAGAGATGGTTGGTCACAGAGATGAAACTGTCCAGAGAGATGCACAGATGTCCAGAAATTAAATTGTCGCCGAGATACTTTGCAAAATATCGTAGAATTTCTGACGAAAAGGACCTGTAAAACATGACAAGCGTATATATAGCCCCGCATTAAAAAAAAAAAAAATTGATGAGAGACATTCTCATTGGCCATTTTCAAGTGTCTTTAAAAATTACAATGTTTTATTGATTGTAATATATGTTTTAATATAAATAATAAAAATTGTTTCTAAAAACATGTGACATATATATATATTGCCCTTTCGATCGACAGTGTGCAAAAATTAGAATTACAGAATAGAATGCATAAGAATATACAGAACAGGTGCATAAAAGAAATACAATACAACAAGAATAAAATAGGGCTAGGTTTTTGTTTTGTTTTTCTTTCTAAATCATATTCTTCTTTAATACAAAAAAATATTTATTGAATTCTTCTTTTTCATCACTTTAAGGGCTTTTATAAAATACATAAGCTCATTAAGAAATGTACAAAACCTTGGTTTCACCTTCAAGTACAAATTGTTGTGTTTAAAATGTACCCAGTGTAAATAATTTCTATGCGTGAAGAGATGAGTCCCACCTAGACAGGACCTGAAAAGATGGCCACCACGATGCCTGTTCGCAAAACGCCACTAAGACAGAGTTGTCACGAATCAATCAAAGTATCAGTTTAAAGAGTACTGAAATAATCGTGTGATTTTGTTTTTACATGTATGTCGTAAATATGATGGTGTGTACGCTTTAAAAAAACGCTTTAAAAAAATTTGCGCACAGGCAGTGTAATGTCTACATCTCGGGTGGGGGATGGGAGAGTAACAATATGTGCTTGAATCTATGGCTTGAATTCTGAAAAACAGGAACATCCAGATGCAGTGGAAATGGCCCTTATATATATCTTATATATGTATATATCAAACAGTTTGGAATATCATTAAATATTGGAAGTTTATTACAAAATTGTGTGGATTCATTATACTTTAGTTACATTTATTTTAATTCCAATACTTCAAATGGTGGAGAATGGAATAAAGATGTGATTAAAATTATACCTTATCATACACTGTAAATGTTAGAAGCACTTTACCCCTGCTGAAGATACTCTATTGCTGTTCCTGATCCTGATCGATTGCTCCTGTCTGCCTAGCTGCCTGCTGTGTTTTGTTTGCTTCGAGGCTGTAAGCTCCGTCTAAGCCTCGTATTAGCTTTGGATTTCTTTCTGTTTTGAACCATCATTTACTACCATTTCTAGTTGTTTATACTACTAAATACAGCTTAGACAACATCTCAGATTAACCTGAAATTGCTAGCTTCCGTTATTGTTAGCACAACACGCTAGTAACTGGCTAGCCTGTTAACGCACCACCCGTGCGCTCAGTTATTTATTTATTTTTCTCTCGCGCGCCCGCGCCTCTGAGTTCATAAAAAGCCCAGATGAGTAAGAATCAGTCAACAAACACGTGAGTAATGTCTTGTCCTGTTATTGTCACCTGCACTTCATGTTACATGTTTAGCATAGCCTTCCCCGTCGGCAATATAGGGTTTATATGTGATAAATGCAAGGAAACAGTCAGGCTGACGGAGAAGATTTCAGAATTAGAAACACGCATCCAAACTTTAATTGAGGATAGTAAGTGTGCTAGAGCTTTAGATTCTACTTTGGATGCGCCTAGCATAGTGAACTCTTTACATGATTCGGTTCCGGCTGAATTATTGCCTGTGCAGCCAGGCAGATGGGTGACAGTGAGGGATCGCTCTAGTCACGGATCAAAAAAACACTCTTCCGTTCCGATTACCATAACAAATCGATGTGCCCCACTCAGTGAAACACCCACTGAGAATTCTGTTGATTGTGCCCTGGTAATTGGTTATTCGATCACACGGAACGTGAAAATAGGGACACCAGCCAACGTAGTCACATGTTTGCCGGGAGCCAGAGCTCCTGACATCAAAGCAAATTTAAAAGTGCTGGCTAATGCTAATCGTAAATTCTCTAAGATTGTTATTCACGTCGGCACTAATGATGTTCGACTCCGCCAGTCGGAGATCACCAAAATTAATAATAAAGAGGTGTTTGAACTCGCAAGTACGATGTCAGGCACTGTAATTTGCTCTGGCCCCCTTCCTGTTCGAAGGAGTGATGAGATAGTTAGCAGATTGTCATCGCTCAATGGCGCGCTGTCTAAGTGGTGTCCGCAAAATAATATAGAATTCATAGACAATTGGAGAAGTTTTTGGGGCAAACCTGACCTGTTGAAAAGAGATGGTATTCATCCCTCCTGGGATGGTGCTGCTCTTCTCTCTAGTAATTTGGCTCATAGTCTTAGAGACAAAACATGACAATCTGGGGCTCAGGTCAGGAAGCAGACAAACTGGCTAAACCGACCGTCTGCTAGCGGCCTCGCGTCAACAAGGTCAGATAAATCCCATCACATAGAGCCTCTTTCACCTAGATATCATCATATAGAGACTGTGTCTGTTCCCCGAATTTGGAAATCCAAAAAACGTCCATACCGATCTAAGGTTAAAAATGTAATTGATATTCAACAAATAAAAAAAAGATATAATACAAATGAGCAAACGATAAAGCTTGGGTTGCTGAATATTCGATCCCTTACTTCAAAGCGCTCATAGTTAATGATATGATTTCAGATTATAACCTAGATGTGCTGTGTATGACAGAAACCTGGCTAAAACCAGACGATTACATTACTTTAAATGAGTCCACCCCCCATGATTACTGTTATAAACATGAACCTCGCCTGAAAGGCAAAGGAGGAGGTGTTGCTGTAATTTATAGTAATATTTTCAAAACCACTAAAAAATCTAGTTTTAAATATACTTCTTTTGAAGTGTTGGTGCTTAATGTAAAAATATATAGTATAAACGATAAATCAAGTTTGAGAATTCTGCTGGCAACTGTATACAGGCCACCAGGGCACCATAAAGATTTAATCAAAGAATTTGCTGACTTTCTATCAGAATTAGTATTGACTGCAGATAAAGTCCTAATTGTTGGTGATTTTAATAACATGTAGATAATGGAAAAGATGCAATGGGATTGGCATTTAAAGACATTCTTAACTCTATTGGAGTTAGATAACACGTGTCAGGACCTACTCATTGTCATAATCATACTCTAGATCTAATATTATCACATGGAATCAATGTTGATGCTGTTGAAATTCTGCAGAAATGTCAGCGACGACATCTCAGATCATTATCTAGTCTCATGTAAATTACATTTAGCCAAGGCTGCAAAGCCAACTCCGTGTTACAAGTATGTTAGACCTATCACTTCTGCCACTAAAGATTGCTTTATCAATAATCTTCCTAATCAGTTTCATCGTCTCAGCATCCCAGATAGCTTAGAAGAACTTGATATTGCAACAGAAACTTTTAACTCTCTCCTTTCCAGCACTTTAGACACAGTTGCTCCGTTGCGCTTAAAGAAGATTAAAGAAAATAGTCCAACGCCGTGGTACAACGAGCAAACCCGGGCCCTTAAGAGAGCAGCCAGAAAAATGGAGCGCAACTGGAAGAAAACAAAACTAGAGGTATTTCAGATTTCATGGAAGGAGAGCTCGATTGCTTACAGAGAGGCTTTAAAAGCTGCTAGATCTGCTTATTTTTCAACCCTATTAAAAGAAAATAAACATAATCCAAGGTATTTATTTGAAAAAACTGGCTACACTAACGAAAAAGAAAGCTTCAAGCCCAGAAGTTTCCAAGAAACACAGCAGTAATGACTTTATGAACTTCACTTATAAGATTGATAATATTAGGGACAAAATTATAACTATGCAACCGTCTACTACAGCATCACATCAGGGAGTCTATTATAGTCTCCCTGAGGTAAAATTTGATTCATTTGTTGCCATAGGAGAGGAAGAATTTTGCAAACTCGTTAATTCATCTAAATCGACAAAATGTATGTTAGACCCTATACCGACTAAACTACTGAAAGAGATGTTTCCAGAAGTCATAGATCCGCTTCTTAACTTCATTAATTCTTCTTTGTCTCTAGGATACGTACCAAAAACCTTTAAGCTGGCTATGATTAAACCGTTTGTTAAAAAAACGCAACTTGATCCTACAGAATTAGTCAATTACAGGCCGATCTCAAATCTACCTTTTCTGTCGAAGATACTAGAAAAGGCAGTATCCTCACAACTATGTTCCTTTCTTGAAAGAAATGGTATCTGCGAGGATTTCCAGTCAGGATTTAGACCGCACCATAGCACTGAGACAGCTCTCATTAGAGTCACAAATGATTTGCTCTTATCATCCGATCGTGGTTGTATCTCTCTATTAGTGTTACTTGATCTTAGTGCTGCATTTGACACCATTGACCACAACATTCTCTTAAAAAGACTAGAAAACTATGTTGGCATTAGTGGAATTGCATTAGCATGGTTTAAATCATATTTATCTGACCGCTATCAGTTTGTAGCAGTAAATGAAGAGATGTCTTATCGATCACAAGTTCAGTATGGCGTACCACAAGGCTCAGTTCTAGGACCGCTGCTGTTCACTCTGTACATGCTACCTTTAGGAGATATCATTAGGAAACATGGAATTAGCTTTCACTGTTATGCTGATGATACTCAGCTCTATATTTCTTCCAAACCTAACGAAACTCATCAATTCACAAAATTTTCATAGTAGGTTGCGTTAATAGAAGAGGAGAAAGGCCGCGAAAATTAAAAAATACTACTTTTGTTTTGTCACGAAATGTAGTTTTAATAGTTTTTCAGTCAGGAATGTAGTTGTTTACATCTCAAATCTGTGGTTTATTTATAAAGATAGCGCCTATTTAAAAATTTGATCTGACGTTTTCGGAGTTGTGAGATCCAGGCGATCACCGGGCGCTCAGCGCTCATGTAACCCGCCTGGAACAGCCTTAACTCGGCTTGTCCTTCTGACTTTTGCCGCTGGCTGTCTCTAGTATAGTGGTTAAACATGAGATATAATTCGGCTTGTGTATATCTAACGGGCGATCTTTGGTCTCATTAATCTATGATTTGTTCCCTGGCAAATCGTTTAGGCTGAGGGCAAAGTGAAGTTTCATAACTTTATATATTTAGGCTATTTAACTTTAACGTTGTAGCCTGCTGACTTAGTTTGACTGAATCTTTTAACTTGCTTTATTTCTTGACTTGTATAGCTTCTCTTTTAGTCTACTTATACTTTACTAATGGCTATTGTTGATCAATAAAACTGAAATTTAACAAAAAAAGAGACAGGGTTGTGTCATTTTATTTCATATAGCCTATAATATATAAAATATGATATCACCAACACGTCATGTATTTTTTCATGTATGGGAAGGGAAGAATTTCAGAGTTATCTTGAAAGAAATCAAGCATTACTGACAAAGGCTCAAAAGAGACCATGCCTTTCTAAAAGAGCTTTTTAAAAACAGGTTGCTGTTGATAATATAGGTTTAAAAAAAAGTTTTTGTTCTGTACTTAGCTAATATGATGTAACCTACTGCAATATTAATTATATAATACTTCAATGTGTATATAATATAATGCACTGTGCTTCTTTGTAAATTTAAATCAGGAACGGGCAACTCAGTCCCTTTTTTAGGTCTCCTTTTGAGGTGGAGTTTACCTCCAACCTTAATCAAGTAGACATACATTTTTTAACCAAAGTCTTCAGGTTTACTTATAGACAATTATTGGCCGGTGGGTTTGAGGTTGGAGCTAAATCTGCAGGACAGTGGATGCTGAGGATGCCAGAGTAGCCCACCACTGCTTTAAATCATGCAGAACATAAGCTGACCTGACTCTCCTTTAAAACAACTTCATTTGAATTGTTTGTGTGTGTTTTTTTTTTACTTTTAGGACTGAAGAACATCTGGCAATGGGATGTCACGACTTCTTTTTCTGTTTGTTGAGAAAAAGCAACACCACATCAATGATCACATCTTCTTTTAATCAGTTAGGGTACAACTGAACAAACTGTTTAGACGAATAAGAACATGATAGAACATGAACATGATAGAGACATGTACAGGGAAGAGCAAGACAATTATAATAATCATTAATAATATAATAATTATTTTCCAACCCAATATCAAATCTGTTTTCTGTATCATAGTTGACTGTATGGGATTCTGTGGCACTCATTTGTGTGGTTTCAGCAGCGGTGAATGGATGTAAGTGTATTTTGATGATCCATTGTTTTTCATCTTTTTTATTTAATATATGCTATTTTATCAACTTTATGCTGTATCCTCCAATAAAGTGTTGTGCAATAAAGTATGGTGAATATGGTGTGAACGTGGTGTTCTGTACAACAGAATACAACATTTTACTAGGCTCATACGAGTTTATTTCATAATAAACAAACAAAAAAAATCCTACATCTATTAAAAATGGAAGCATGCACATTATTGATGTCAGAAATGTAAGGCACAAGAAGAGGGGGTGGAGATGAAATTTTGGCAAAAAATGAACAAAGTTTGTTGTCCATGATGACAATTAGATTGTACTGCCCTTCCACAGGGGTCCTAGCCTGGGTTTCCCCATACTGCCTTACCGCAGCGCGATTCAATTCACGCTGAAAGGCAGTCTGGATACCATGGCCAGATTTTTCGCCTCATTTAGGGAACCAATCACAGAACGGGGAGGGAGCAGCTAGACGATGACGACATCTATGCGACACACGGAAACAGTTTGTTTATATCGATTTAACATGGCTGAAGACGCGAAGCTACTCTTTGATGCAGCCTTAGAACAATGTCTAAGTAGTTTAGAATGCAAGTTCATTGTTTACAAAAAAGATCTTTCCCATCGTCTTCTTCCTTGTCTAATATCTGTCGCTCTACATACGTCATCTGGTATAATCGAAACGATTGGCTATGAGCTACGTACAGGCATATTTGATAGACATTCTTAGCACCCAATAAACTGCGACGGGCATTCTGAAACCACGCCTCAAATACGAGAAATTGCGCATGTGGTTCCCAGACCCAATTCTCAACGAGATTGGGTCTGGCGTTAGCCAGGCTACAGGGGTCCAGTAACAGCCCTGGAAGAGCACACAAATGCACATTTCAAATGGCTATAACTCAAAGTATGGTTAGGACAAAATTGGCAGGACATCTGCTCTTGCTATGTTTACTAAATAATGTTGGACACAGTTTTCAGACATTTATGGAAAGGTGGCATAAAGGTTTTTTAAAAGTTCTCACAAAAAAAAAACAAAAAAAACATTCAGGCTGTCCCTCATATATGTCATAAATGTTTGCACAATAAACATATTTAGATATCAACCTGTCCATTAAAGACAGGTACTAAATGGTACTAAAAGGTTTCGTTACTAAATGCTTTCAACTACATTACCCATATATCTCTGTCATTCTATGAAAGTAATGGGAAAACATGGCGCTGATATTTGTAGTTCATTGTGTGCACAAAATGCTTAGGGTAGGGTTGGAATCTCTGCAAAGGAGTATCTTCAGCAGGGGTAAAGTGCTTCTAACATTTACAGTGTATGATTAGGTATAATTTTAATCACATCTTTATTCCATTCTCCACCATTTGAAGTATTGGAATTAAAACAAATGTAACTAAATTATAATGAATCCACACAATTTTGTAATCAACTTCCAATATTTAATGATATTTCTAACTGTTTGATATATACATATATAATATATATATAAGGGCCATTTCCATTTCGGTACTCTTTAAACTGATACTTTGATTGATTCGTGACAACTCTGTCTTAGTGGCGTTTTGCGAACGGGCATCGTGGTGGCCATCTTTTCAGGTCCTGTCTTGGTGGGACTCATCTCTTCACGCTTAGAAATGATTTACACTGGGTACATTTTATACACAAGAATTTGTGCTTGAAGGTGAAACCAAGGTTTTGTACATTTCTTAATGAGCTTATGTATTTTATAAAAGCCCTTAAAGTGATGAAAAAGAAGAATTCAATAAATATGTTTTTGTATTAAAGAAGAATATGATTTAGAAAACAAAAAACACAAAAACCTAGCCCTATTTTTTTATTGTTGTATCGTATTTCTTTTATGCACCTGTTCTGTATATTGTTATGCATTCTATTCTGTAATTCTAATTTTTGCATACAGTCAAGGGCAATATATAGGCTATATATCAATTTTAAAAACACTTGAAAATGGCCAATGAGAATGTCTCTCATCATTTTTTTTTTTTAAATGCGGGGCTATATATACGCTTGTCATGTTTTACAGGTCCCTTTCGTCAGAAATTCTACGAAATTTTCCAAAGTATCTCGGCGACAATGTAATCTCTGGACATCTGTGCATCTCTCTGGACAGTTTCATCTCTGTGACCAACCATCTCTGGACAATATCATCACTTCGACCAATACATTTACCTTACTGAATTCAAAAATACAATTTAATTATAAATTTAAATTAACATTAATTATTGTTCCTTCTTTTCATCCAACATCTCAATAAGTATACATCACACTGTGTATTTTAATAATGTTTAATTGTAATTACATTTCAATAAACGAAATGATTGGCCTGTAATAATAGTTACCTTTATAGATGCTTAAGACAAAGTTCACAATTCTTGCATGAGCCCATATATATATATATATATTTTTTTTTTTCCGAATAAACTATTTGCAATGTTATAATACATATTGGACGAAAGTCTTTGAAATCTCTGCCGTTGTGGCTGAATGAAGAATTAAAAATTTAAGGCCTTCTTAAGGCACCTTGCACAAATTGGGAGTTTGAGCACCTGGCACAGTTGCATGAAACGCCCTAACAACTTAATTAATTCTATTTATAACTAGTGCTGTCAAAGTTAACGCATGCGATTACTTTTTGTACTTTTTTTTTCTGTCATCCTTTAGCTAGTGTTACATTGATCATGTTCTTATTCCTTCAAATGGTTTTATACCATTCAAGTCCGACAAAACAGAAGAGAACGCGCTGTCTGTCAATGTCCTGACACACACGATGCAGAGACAGATGCGCACTGCGCAGCAGTAATTGGCAGTCGGCAACGGCAGGTCTTAAAGGCACAGCACCCAATTAAGCTGTCTGTCACTCAGGGTCAAACAAAGAACAAAAGGAACAGATAAAATTACTCACTGTTCTTAACTAAATAACTGTTGTAGCTTTAATAAGGAGTAATTTATTTTTAATTGATAAATTATGCAGTGCAGTGTTTGATCGCTTTATTCAATTTCTGTATATTTCCTACATGTTAGACAGGTAGGGTTGGGGGGGGGGGGGGGGGGTATATTTATCAAGACATCCCTAGCTGTATTACTATCAGTGATACTGGCCTTCATTCATAAAAAGATGTCATTAAACAAGTACTTAAAATATACTGTCTTTATTTAGTCATTTTATGTTGTTTTTACATTAATCTTGAGATTAAATGTGAAATTATTAAATGATTAAATATATTAACGAATACAAACTTGAGCGTTTTTAATTGCGATCAATCGCAATTAATAACAGAAAAATATGTGATTAATCTAGTTAATTTTTTGGACCACTGACTGCACTATTAATAAGTAACCTAATATTAATTAATTAACCTAATATCATTATATTTGTTTTGAATTAAAGTTATGTTACAGTTTTCATTGTTTGCGGAGGTGAGGCAGTACATGGAGCGTGGAGTTTGCCCATCTAAGTAGAAACAGTGAGTGATGTTACAAAGCACAACAGACTTTGCGTGTGTACAAATGCACGTTACAGCATGTTTGTGTGTTTTTCAGATTTCCTCAGCTGGTCCAGCCTCCTCGTCCACCAAGTCACGACCCAATCATGCCAAGGGGAAATGACGACAAAGTTCAGCGAGTTCACAACGCAACCTCTGCTGCGTTGTGCCTCCCAGTTTGCCCATCTAAGTAAAAACATTGAGTGATGTTACAAAGCACAACAGACTTTGCGTGTGTACAAATGCACGTGCTACAGCATTATATTGTGTTTTGCAAAAAAAAAAAGCTGCTCTTTTTCAGAGTACCACAGTCTCCTCGTCTCATGGTGTCGCCTCATGGTCTCAGGTGCCTCGCCACATCTCACCAGACTGCATCATCTAGGCCTCAGGATGGTTCCACAAAGAATTGACTGAACATACAATATGAATGACTTCAAACTACAGATTTGACTTTACATACAGCAAAAGACACTGTATCTATTTGGGTCTCATTAGTTAATCCAGGATGGACCTAAAAAAAAACTTTAACCATACAGTTCATTAAACATTTTTAACACAGCTAACTCAACATTATTATTTTTTTAATCTTCACACATGTATAGCCATAGGACTATCACAAAAGTATTAAAAGAATTAAGACACACTACATTATGTCTGTTTAAAGCTGCTTTGTATTGTTGTGTATTTTGTGCATTTTGTGCATTTTGCTTGTAGTTTTGTGTTAAAAAAAATTTAAATCCATTATATCTCATGATTCAGTTGTTCATGTTGTACTGTATTGTGTAATTTAGTCAAAATGTTATATTTTATAGCCTGTAAGTTTTGGTTCACTAATTTTATTGCATTGAATGTTAATAATTGAATAATTATGACATAAATCATATGAATTATTACACAAAATGACATGCATATAATTAAAAAAAAATGTATATTATGCCTTAATGCTTACTAACAAATAAATTAACGTCGCAAAACCTGAAAATGCAATTTATTTCATTAATCAGGATAAAAATACAAGATTATTATATAAATTTTCAGGGGTTTGATAATGATTACATTAAGATTTGTGATTCCGTAATTTTATCACACTG
The DNA here is from genome assembly GCF_051911475.1 of Siphateles boraxobius. Taxonomy (NCBI): domain Eukaryota; kingdom Metazoa; phylum Chordata; class Actinopteri; order Cypriniformes; family Leuciscidae; genus Siphateles; species Siphateles boraxobius. The sequence continues at coordinate 5,901,982 of NW_027508733.1, read as the reverse complement.
TTCTGTAATCAAGGCTAGACATCCAATTAATATTTATACTAAGTACACACAAAACATAGCTAGGTTAACATTCTGTCATTTGTTTAAATGGATAAACAGTCAATAAGAAAAATAATAAACACAACTTAACATTATTAACTTACATGGTTCTATTAATAACACAATTTGTATTACATATTGCGCTGATTATTACGATGAAAATAGTGACATAATTATAATTGCATTTCGAATCGCTGTGAATACGGTAAGGCAGTATAAGCTCCGGTAAACCTCAGCTAGCACGATCATCGGATAGCTGTATGCTATGCTACTATGTAAGCTAACTAAAAAACACTAAGAACGAGAAATGTTGAAATTTACAATCAATAGCTTCGGTTATATACTAGTATATGAAACATAAGTTAAAAAAACATTAATGACTCGTTATAACGTAATTCAACCGACTTCTATAATAAAGTGATTGTGTCTGATTTGTAACCAGGCACTAAAACGATTACCCATAAAACGTGCTTTGAACCAATCGTATTGCTTGGGTCCTAAGGTGGGACCCATCTCTTCGGTGGGACTCATCTCTTCACCACACCGGAAGCAGTAAGCCATCCGGGAACTTCTCGCCTACTCTTTTATCAATAGTGATGTTTCGAACGTACTGCTTCTTTCACGTACTGTTTTCGCCTACTATATAGTAGGAAAGTAGGCATATTCGAACGCACTTAAGTCCGAATCTCGCGATAATTAGTACGTCACCCAGGTAATTCTCGCCTACTCTTTTGGATTCGTACATACTTTTTCGCTCGCCTACTCTTTTTCCCATACTAAATAGTAGGGAAGTATGCGGTTTGGAACGCAGCCCATGAGTGAAGGGATGTGTGGGTTTATATGTGGTGGTGCTGGTGATGAGCGGGTGCAGGTGTGGTGAGTCAGTACTCTGCTGATAACGAGTGGATGGGTGGAGTCGGGTGACCGGGCGCTGATGGTGTGCAGGTGTTACTGATGACTCCTGACAGTTCTTGCCTGATATTATGTGTATAAATATGACCCATCTTCATTCAATAGATATGACAGTGTTATGGTGTTACACAGGCTCTGGCTCTTCACAAAATCTTCTTCTGAGACTCTGAAGGCAAGAATTTAAAAACCAAAGTGAGTTCTGAATAAATGTTGTACCTGAAGTATTTTTGTGCTTTGTCTTTAAGTGCATTGAGAATCGAGTGTGCAGCATATGAGTGCATGCAGACATTTAACTTTTCCTGCTTATTAATTTCAGGTTCATCATGGCAATGCTGAAAAGTTTTCTGCTTCTCATTATCTTTTTCATGGGGAATACAGAAGGTAACAATACATTTATTTGTAAAAACCCTTGTTTTTTTTAAAAAACATTTTGGAAATGTACAATATTCCATTTGACTAGTATTTGCACGATTAATAAGAAGTTTGCCGTGTCTTCAGCACATAGACCCATGAATATTGCCAGAAGATGCCCCGCTACATGGAGGAAATTTGGACTTCAATGCTACAAGCACTTTTGTCATCAGACTACCTGGATCGCAGCAGAGGTAATGTGTTACAACAAGATGATTTGGTCACTTTATATTAGGTGTCTTTAACTACATCTAAAAGACCGCTGTAGAGACATGCATTTACACAATTGTCAAACGATTCGTTTAAACTGATAAAAACGGTTCTGTGGTTAAGTAAATGCTACAGAAAGAAACAAATGTAACTTCTACAAGGAAAAGTTAGTTAAGGCAAGAATTTAAAAAAAAAGTAAGTTATATATTAGTACTTAATTCAATCATGTAGAAGTTATACTCGGAAGTATCAATGATATAAAATTAAGTAACCTATTCAACTTTTATAATACTGGAGTCCCCATCATGCACTGGGGCATGAAGAATTGGGTTGATTTTTTTTTTCTTAGTTTTCCAGCTGTATTTAGTTTTATCGCTTTTGATTAGTAACTGCCATTTTGTGACATCTGGATTAATCTTCTACTCAAAATAACACAATCACTCAAATGATCTATTGAATGTTAAAGTCATTGTGTACCAAGTATTGAGGTGTTCAGATGCCATGTTACTTGTATTCTATAGATATTGAATACAAACATCTAAAATGCAGTATGTAATCTAAGTAAAGCATGCACTGAAAATGTGTGGTTTAATTCAGTGTTATGTTGTCTTAGGAAAATTTTAATTAAGTAGGTGTTACTTAATTCTATATGTGAAATTATATAATATATACTTCACTTCAATTAAATGTCAAACTAAGTCCAATAGTAAGTAGATTTTACTTGATAACAGGTAAATCCTACAAGTCATTTTTTTTAGTGATATTAAAAACACTTACTATAAAGTGGGAATGTTATTTTGTATAGTAAGACTTTCTTTTCTGCAAATGGTAGCCTACAGAAAACTGGTACTGAGCAAACTGTTTGCAAATGTCTAAAATGTTGTCCCTTTTGTTTTAGCTAAAAAAAAAAAGATTTTGTATTGACAAACATCTGTCTCTTTAGAGAAATTGTCAAAGTCTTGGTGCGAATCTCGCATCTGTGAGTAATAAACCGGTAAATGATTTCCTGCGGAGTCTATTGCCTTCTCCTTCCACACGTGCTTGGATTGGTGGTCATGATGCTGTAGAAGTAAGTTCAATTGTGTGTCCTAAAGAGACCTATTTGTTTGTCTAAACTAAAATTTCTGCTGTAAAGTTTCTAATGAAGATGTTTTGACTTCAAATCTGAACTTAATATGCTTCTTCCTGATGTCTAACAGAAGTGTATTCACTCTCTTCACTCTTAGGAAGGAGAGTGGTTGTGGAGTGATGGAACTGTGTTTTCGTATACCAACTGGTGCTCTTGGCAACCTGACAATTACAAGGGTGCCGAGCACTGTTTGGAGATCAACTTTTCCTGTAAGAATACAGCTTTTTCTTTTTTTAAGTGCTTTCAGTTATGATTTGCAATCCAATTTACAAACAGTAAAATGAAATGACCCATTTGGATTTCACAAAGTGCCTTAAGTTGAATGCTGTTTTTTTTTTTGTTGGTTTGTTTCTAATAACACTATAATGATCAGAATTTCTACCACCTACAGCTAACCGTTGCTGGAACGATGAGTGCTGTTCAACCTCATTATCCTTTATCTGTGTCAAGGACCTGTGAGACCGTCATTCTGCTCCAGTTAATTTGATTTACAAAGTTATTCTGAAATCAAATCTCTTCTAAACTTTAAATCCCTTTTCAATGTCTTTTCTGAAACGCTCAAATTAATAAAAGCATTGAAAAACCAAATTGTGCGTTGTCAGTCAAATTTCTGTATGTAAAAATGGAAGTATATTGTGTTGCAAGGGTTTGAGGATGTTAGAGTGGCATTAAATGATGTCATCAGGGGCCGTGTTTAAAGTGCACACATGCTTCATCATTGGCAAAGATATTTGCATGTTTCCTGGATTGTAAGCAAATATGGAAGTCATACAGGGCCCTTTTTGTTGAACTCTGCAAACAAATCGGATTGAGTGAACGGTTTAAACAACTCTAACTGAATCATGAACAATTTCAGACCATTTTCTAAACTGGTTTAATTTGATCAATAGTGATTTCATTATTCTGGCATTGCTATTTCTGATTCTAAACAGCTGATAGAAAACAAAGGACATGAGCAGAAAACAAAGTAATCCCCAATATCAGAGGGATTTATCGGCACAGTGTGAATCTAAAAAAGGCTCCAGTGACAGCTCTATATGGCATCACAATTTATAAATAAATCCTTTAATTCAGCGATCCGCATCAAAATAGTATTTTCAAGGCCGCAAATTGGTTTTGGTTTAGGCCTATTTTTATTTGATTCTACTAGTTTTAATAACATACTTCATTTTACTTGTACATGGTCATCAGATAATTTTATACTTGTATAATTATTTTGCCAATTATCTTTCAGTAAGCAAATATATAAGTTAGTGCAAGTGAATCGATTCTTGGATTCAAAAACATGTTCGTTCATGAACCAAATAATTGGCGTCAACAGGGCAAGTTTGAGATGAGCAAAATCTGCGCAGAACCGATCACCGGTGATCACCGCGAGATGCATGCCGGTTAGAGAAGTGTCTGAGTTACTAGGTGTTTCTCCACGTCAAGGAAGGATCCTCGGAAGCCGTTATTTCGAGGATGCTACGTCATCGACATCCGTCGAAGGACTGTTCCAGTGTCGAGGATCCTCAGAATTTTAACCAAGGACTGAGTCCTTCGTTCGAAAAATATCCCATACACAGGTAAGGATGCATATGTGTAGCCTTCGCGCTCTCAAATCACCCACAATCCTATGCGCCAGCTTCGCTATCTTGTTCAAAAAATAAAAATGTCAGACGTTAGCGGAGCAATAACGGGGCACTATGCTTGTACATGTAAGTTACCATACATTTGTTATAACCGTTGTACATATAAGTAAAGTTTAACGTTTAAATGCCAGTACAAATTACTACTGTATTGATATTACAAATTATACAAATATATACAAATTAAGTTATTGATGGCTAACTGAACCGGACCTGTCATTTAGCTGGGTTGCCGTCACCGGCATTTCTTTTATAGATAACTAGTTAAGTTGTACAAAGTAATTTAAAATGATTAGCAGAAGAAAATTCTTTTAAAAACATTTAAAATCGTACTGGCCCCAAACTTTTGAACGGTAGTGTACATCACAACTTTTTGATCTTTTTGAATTTTTGCAGCGCCAAAAGCGGACCTTTTCACTGACGTAATGACGTGCACTTGCTAGTCTGTTCCATTTAGGTGTTCTCTGAATGCTAAAGAGGAGCCTCGCCTAGCCTCTGAAGGAAATTACTTGGAAGGATCAATCCTGCCTAGGTATCCTTGACATTGAGAAACGGCTTCTGAGTGCGGTCCGCCTTGCTCTGATGTCATGCTGACGTGTCAAAACACTCGCGACGGTGAGGCGCACGTGTCTGATTCTGTTTCTCTCCACCGACTCGCTGATCAAAAGCACGATGAGAAAAGACTTGCTGACGACACAGCTTAATGCTCATTGGTTTATACAACCGTGATGTATTGTTCTCTTTTAAAATGTTTGATTTTAAAACTCTGATATCATATTTTTTAAGGCACCTTGCACAAATTGGGAGTTTGAGCACCTGGGCACAGTTGCATGAAACTTACTTAATTAAATATATTTATAACTAGTGCTGTCAAAGTTAACGCATGCGATTACTTTTTGTCCAGTTTAACGCGTTAAAAATATTTTACGCAGATAACGCAGTATTTTTTTTCTGTCATCCTAGTGTTACATTGATCATGTTCTTCCTTCAAATGGTTTTAGACCATTCAAGTCTGACAAAACAGAAGAGAACGCGCTGTCTGTCAATGTCCTGACACACACGATGCAGAGACAGATGCGCACTGCGCAGCAGTAATTGGCAGTCGGCAACGGCAGGTCTTAAAGGCACAGCACCCAATTAAGCTGTCTGACACTCAGGGTCAAACAAAGAACAAAAGGAACAGATAAAATTACTCACTGTTCTTAACTAAATAACTTTTGTAGCTTTAATAAGGAGTAATTTATTTTTAATTGATAAATTATGCAGTGTAGTGTTTGATCGCTTTATTCAATTTCTGTATATTTCCTACATGTTAGACAGGTAGGGTTATGGTGGGGGGGGGGGGGGTCATATTTATCAAGACATCCCTAGCTGTATTACTATCAGTGATACTGGCCTTCATTCATAAAAAGATGTCATTAAACAAGTACTTAAAATATATTGTCTGTATTTAGTCATTTTATGTTGTTTTTACATTAATCTTGAGATTAAATGTGAAATTATTAAATGATTAAATATATTAACGCGTACAAACTTGAGCGTTTTTAATTGTGATCAATCGCAATTAATCACAGAAAAATATGTGATTAATCTAGTTAATTTTTTGGACCACTGACTGCACTATTAATAAGTGACCTAATATTAATTAATTAACCTAATATCATTACTTTTGTTTTGAATTAAAGTTATGTTACAGTTTTTATTGTATGCGGAGGTGAGGCAGTACATGGAGCGGGGAGTTTGCCCATCTAAGTAGAAACAGTGAGTGATGTTACAAAGCACAACAGACTTTGCGTGTGTACAAATGCACGTTACAGCATGTTTGTGTGTTTTTCAGATTTCCTCAGCTGGTCCAGCCTCCTCGTCCACCAAGTCACGACCCAATCATGCCAAGGGGAAATGACGACAAGGTTTAGCGAGCTAACTACGTCTGCTGCGTTGTGCCTCCCAGTTTGCCCATCTAAGTAAAAACAAAGCACAACAGACTTTGCGTGTGTACAAATGCGCGTGCTACAGCATTTTATTGTGTTTTGCAAAAAAAAAAGCTGCTCTTTTTCAGAGTACCACAGTCTCCTCGTCTCATGGTGTCGCCTCATGGTCTCAGGTGCCTCGCCACATCTCACCAGACTGCATCATCTAGGCCTCAGGATGGTTCCACAAAGAATTGACTGCACATACAATATGAATGACTTCAAACTACAGATTTGACTTTAAATACAGCAAAAGACACTGTATCTATTTGGGTCTCATTAGTTAATCCAGGATGGACCTAAAAAAAAACTTTAACCATACAGTTCATTAAACATTTTTAACACAGCTAACTCAACATTATTATTTTTTTAATCTTCACACATGTATAGCCATAGGACTATCACAAAAGTATAAAAAAAATTAAGACACACTACATTATGTCTGTTTAAAGCAGCTTTGTATTGTGTATTTTAAAAAGCTATATAAATGTCCAAAAATGATGTGCATTCTGCTTGTGGAGGTCTGTGCACCTAAGTGGAAAGAGATAGAGCAGGTTGTGAGAAAGGCAAGGGCTTCATCATCTCCAGGGCCTAATGGAGTTCCGTACAGAGTGTACAAGAGTGCTTCAGGAGTTCTACAAATTCTGTGGAAATTGATAAAAGTGGCTTGGGAAAAGCAGGTTGTACCTAGATCATGGCGCCGAGCAGGGGGGGTCTTTATGCCCAAAGAAAAAGATGCTACAAGCATCAGTCAGTTTCGCCCTATTTCACTATTAAACGTCGAAGGCAAAATTTTCTTCAGCATTATTGCTCAGAGATTGTCAACCTACCTATTAAAGAATGGCTTCATTGACACTTCAGTTCAAAAAGCGGGCATTCCAGGATTCTCAGGATGCTTAGAACATATCAGTGTTATCTGGCAACGAATACAATCAGCTAAAAAGGAGAGGAAGGAGCTCCACGTGACATTCCTGGATTTGGCTAATGCATATGGTTCAGTGCCACATGAGCTTCTTTGGGCATCATTTGATTTTTTCAGGGTACCGATGTCGATAACAAATTTAGTTAAAGCCTATTTTGGAGATTTGCAATTTAGTTTCTCAACTCCAGAATTCAGCACTACATGGCAATGCTTAGAGGTTGGAATAATGGCAGGATGCACCATTTCTCCACTGGCTTTTACCATGGCAATGGAAGTAGTCATTAGGGCATCAAAATGGGTAGTAGGAGGAGAGCGCTTGGCTTCTGGGATGCGACTACCACCAATCAGAGCATACATGGATGACATGACAACCATGACTACAACGGTAGCCTGCACTAATCGGTTATTGGGTAAGTTAACCGATAACATTGAATGGGCACGAATGCAATTTAAGCCCTCTAAATCAAGGAGCATCTCAATAGTTAAAGGCAAGGTAGTAGATAAAATATTCTTCATTAATGGTGAGGCAATACCAACAGTTTCTGAGAAGCCAGTGAAGAGTCTAGGGAGATCTAGGGGTACGATGGGGATCTAAAGGACACAGTTCGAGTGGGAGAAGTTAGACGACAAGCAGTGGAAGGGTTGAAGAGCATAAACAGCTGTGCTCTACCAGGCAAACTAAAACTCTGGTGCTTTCAGTTTGGTCTACTGCCAAGGTTGCTGTGGCCACTGACTGTGTACGAGGTTTCTTCATTGCTCGAACACGATTGCTCGATTGCTCGATTGCTTTTGTCCGCCTCGCTGCCTGCTGTGAGCTGTGAGTTTGTTTGCGTCTTGGCTGTCTAAGCCTCGTATTAGCTTCGTATTTCCTTCTGTTTTTCCGTATTTCTCTATTTATTCTGTTCTGAACCATCATTTAACTCATAATTACAACTCAGACTGTTGGCTATTATACGGTTGGAACCGCAAATACGGTTTGAACATTGATTGTTGGTCGTAGAGCGAGACACTGCTTCACTGCTGCTCGCCCTGCGATCGACTGCTTTTGTCAGCCTTGTTGCCTGCTGTGAGTTTGTTTGTTTTCCCGTCTATCGTGCGTCACTGTTACAACTCGGACTGTTGGCCATTATACGGCTGGAACCGCAAATACGGTTTGAACATTGATTGTTGGTCGTAGAGCGAGACACTGCTTCACTGCTGCTCGCCCTGCGATCGACTGCTTTTGTCAGCCTCGTTGCCTGCTGTGAGTTTGTTTGTTTTCCCGTCTATCGTGCGTCACTGTTACAAATCGGACTGTTGGCCATTATACGGTTGGAACCGCAAATACGGTTTGAACATTGATTGTTGGTCGTAGAGCGAGACACTGCTTCACTGCTGCTCGCCCTGCGATCGACTGCTTTTGTCAGCCTCGTTGCCTGCTGTGAGTTTGTTTGTTTTCCCGTCTATCGTGCGTCACTGTTACAACTCCGACTGTTGGCCATTATACGGCTGGAACCGCAAATACGGTTTGAACATTGATTGTTGGTCGTAGAGCAAGACACTGCTTCACTGCTGCTCGCCCTGCGATCGACTGCTTTTGTCAGCCTCGTTGCCTGCTGTGAGTTTGTTTGTTTTCCCGTCTATCGTGCGTCTACATTACACCCATACCACTAAAAAGACGGTTTTTACCCAAGACTTGAGTCATAAATTAGTATAAATATTAATAGCATCACTGGTTGCATCATTGCTAACTTACTGTCCATCTGTTAAAATGGCGAACATATCAGGTGTATGTTATTTACCTTTTGGTGCAGATGAGAATAAATCTGAATTGCTCGCGGTGCAGTCTGAATTAGAAGCTGTAGAAAAGCAGATCCGTGACCTTCTAGAGAGACAAGCTGAGCTGAGAGACCGGCGTTTAGCTCTTGAAACATCACGCGCTGATGCACACGGATCAGTGATTAACGTTAGTAACCCGCTGACCTCGTCTACTCCGTGCGTTTCTCAGCATTGGTCCCGAGCGTCCAGGTCACGATCAGCCATGGTTTCATTCACTCCGGCTCCAACACACCACCACGAAGCCTGGGTGGTTCCGCGGAAGCCGCGAGCCAGGACAAGAATCTTTTCGCCCCTCCCGGTTTTCGAGATCTCCACTCAGAACCGATTCTCCCCTCTTCGTGAAACGGAACGCGATGCTGTGATCATCGGCGATTCCACCGTCCGACATGTCCACGCTACGTTAGGTAAAAGTAAGGTGCACAGTCACTGCTTTCCTGGTGCTCGTGTTCTCGATATCACTGCGCGGGTAACTGAGATCTTGAACGGTGACGAGCGCGTCGGAGCTGTTGTGCTGCACGTGGGAGCTAACGACATTAGGCTGCGACAGACGGAGGTTCTGAAGAAAGACTTCAGGAGCCTTATCGATACGGTACGCAGCACATCGTCTGAAACATCGATTATTGTGTCTGGACCGCTTCCTACGTACCGACGAGGGCATGAAAAGTTCAGTAGATTATTCGTGCTAAATGAATGGTTATTGTCATGGTGCAATGAGCAGAAATTGATTTTTGTAAATAATTGGAATCTGTTTTGGGAGCGACCAAGGCTCTTCCGCGCTGATGGCTTACACCCAAGTAGAATCGGGGCAGATCTTCTGTCGGATAACATCTCCAAGATGTTAAATACCGTTTGACTAGTAACCAAAAATCCAAATCACAGTCTCTACTGCACCAATTTAATTGATATTAATACTAGTGTAGAACATTGCATAGAAACTGTGTCTATTCCTCGTTTACTAAGATCAAATAATAAATCTACTGCGGGATCTAGAAAAAATCTAATTGTTATTAAAACAAAAAATCTCGCTAGTAGTGAACAAAAACAATTTTTAAAGCTAGGTCTCCTAAACATTAGATCGCTCACACCTAAGGCGGTTATTGTAAATGAAATGGTCACAGATAATAATTTCGATGTTCTGTGCCTTACTGAAACCTGGCTTAAACCAAATGATTATTTCGGTCTAAATGAGTCTACTCCGCCAGGATACTGTTATAAGCATGAGCCCCGCCTGATCGGTCGTGGCGGCGGTGTTGCAACAATTTACAGAGATACCCTTAATGTTACTCATAAAACTCGTCATAGGTTTAATTCGTTTGAAGAGCTTGTGCTAAATGTTACGCTCTTAGATGTAATAAAAAAAAACACATTATCTCTAGCATTGGCTACCGTATATAGACCTCCAGGGCCTTACGCCAATTTCCTAAAAGAGTTTGCTGACTTTCTATCAGATCTTTTGGTCAACGTCGATAAAGCATTAATTGTTGGAGATTTTAACATACACGTAGATAATTTAAATGATGCGTTAGGGGTTGCGTTTACAGATTTATTAAACTCCTTCGGGGTCAAGCAAAACGTCACCGGACAAACTCATCGTCTTAATCATACACTCGATTTAATTATATCATATGGAACCGATCCAACCGATATAGATATTGTACCGCAAAGTGATGATGTCACTGACCACTACTTGGTAACTTGCATACTACGCACTGCTATAATATGTCATGCTGCGCCACGTTATCGACCAGGTAGAACAATTCGTCCATCCACCATAGATCATTTCTCAAATAGCTTATCTGATCTGTCCCAGCTGCTGCCTGAACCCAAACAAACAGATGAACTAGACGAACTAACTAGCACTATGAGCTCCATTCTCTCTAGAACATTGGATATTGTTGCACCCATTAGATTAAAAAAGGTCAGAGAAAAAAGTATAGCACCATGGTACAATAATACTACGTATGTTTTAAAGAGAGAAACCCGTAATTTAGAGCGTAAATGGAAAAAAACTAATTTAGAGGTCTTTAGAATCGCGTGGAAAGACAGTATGTCACGTTATAAAAAGGCCCTTAAAACGGCCAGGGCGGAGAACCTCAGCAAATTAATAGAAAACAACCGAAATAATCCAAGGTTTTTATTTAATACCGTGGCTAGACTAACAAATAAACAGACGTCGTCTGAACAAAATACCTCGTTACAGTTTAGTAGTAATGATTTCATGAACTTCTTCACTGAGAAAATTGAAAGCATCAGAATCAAAATCGTAAACGTTCGATCTCTGCTCGCGCCTTATAATTCAGCCGCAATTATCACCCCGCAAGAACAATTACAATGCTTTACAACCATAGAACAAAAAGAGTTAAATAAACTTATCACTTCATCTAAAACAACAACATGTTTATTAGATCCTATACCAACTGAACTACTGAAAGAAGTGTTACCTATAGTGGAAGAGCCTCTTCTCAATATTATTAACTCATCTTTATCTTTAGGTCATGTTCCAAGAACGTTCAAGCTGGCAGTTATAAAACCTCTTATTAAGAAACCACAATTAGATCCAAATAACCTAGCAAATTACAGACCCATTTCGAATCTTCCATTTATGTCAAAAATATTAGAAAAAGTTGTGGCTGCTCAACTCGGCTCTTTCTTGCAAGAGAACGACATCTATGAAAAGTTTCAGTCTGGATTCAGGCCACATCATAGCACTGAAACTGCCCATGTTACAATCACAAATGATTTACTTTTAGCCTCGGACCAAGGCTGTATCTCAGTACTAGTTTTACTTGATCTTAGTGCTGCGTTCGATACTATAGATCACACAATACTCTTAGATCGACTACAAAATTACACTGGTGTTCAAGGACAAGCATTAAGCTGGTTCAGGTCATACTTATCTGACCGCTACCATTTCGTCTACTTAAATGGAGAAAAATCGATTATAACTTCGGCAAACTATGGAGTGCCGCAGGGATCTGTGTTAGGCCCTTTATTGTTCTCAATATATATGCTGCCACTTGGTAATATTCTAAGGAAACATGGAATTAGTTTCCATTGTTATGCTGATGACACTCAAATATATATTTAATCACGGCCAGATGAATACGCTAAATTATCCAAATTGACAGATTGTGTTAATGATATAAAAGATTGGATGACGCGTAATTTTCTTTTATTAAATCCAGACAAGACAGAGGTAATACTTATCGGTTCTAAAAACCGTCCACAAAACCCTTCACAGCACGACTTTAACATAGTAGGATGCCCTGTTACTTTATCCGCTACAGTAAAAGACCTGGGTGTTATACTAGACCGCAACCTGTCTTTTGAAAAGCATATTTCATATGTTACAAAAACAGCCTTTTTCCACCTTAGAAACATTGCTAAGCTACGTAATATGCTATCAGTCTCTGATGCAGAAAAGTTAGTTCATGCATTCATGACCTCGAGACTAGATTACTGTAATGCTTTATTAGCTGGTTGTCCTGCATCTTCAATAAACAAGCTACAGTTAGTCCAAAATGCAGCCGCTAGAGTTCTTACTAGATCAAGAAAATATGATCATATAACACCGATTTTATCATCACTTCATTGGTTACCTATAAAGTTCCGTATTAAATACAAGATATTGCTTTTGACTTATAAAGCTCTAAATGGTTTAGCTCCAGTCTATTTAACGGATCTTCTATCGCCTTACAATCCATCGCGCTCTTTAAGATCACTAGATTCGAGGCTTCTGGTCATTCCTAGGATATCCAGATCCACCAAAGGAGGCAGAGCATTTTCACATTTAGCTCCGAAGCTCTGGAATAGCCTTCCTGATATTTTTCGTAACTCAGACTCTCTCTCCCAGTTTAAAACTAGACTGAAGACGCATCTATTTAGCCAGGCATTCATATAAATTTTTATCTTACAGTTACTGTAAATTCGGCCTCTAGTTCATAAACGCCAGAGGATAACTGGCCCCCGACTGAGCCTGGGTTCTCCCAAGGTTTTTTTTCTCCATTGAGTCATTTGATGGGGTGTTAGGACACCATTAAGTCACTGGATGGAGTTTTTCGGTTCCTTACTGTGAAGCAGCTTTGATACAATCTGTATTGTGAAAAGCGCTATATAAATATATTTGACTTGACTTGACTTGACTTGACTTCTTTGACAACAGTGGATAAGCTGGAAGCGTTAATTAGTTCATACATCAGGAAATGGTTGGGAGTTCCACGCTGCCTCAGCAGAGTGGGACTTTATAGTAAAGGAGTATTGCAGCTGCCAGTCTCTGCTTTAACCGAGGAGTTTAAGTGTGCCAAGGTCAGACTGGAAATGACTTTAGGAGAGTCACGCGACAAATGTGTAAGGGAGGCAGCCCCTTTGGTAAAAACTGGTAGAAAGTGGTCAGCAAAGAAATCTGTAGTAGAGGCAAAGGCTGACCTTCAAATTGGGGATATCGTGGGACAGGTACAGCATGGAAGAGGGGGTTTTGGGCTCAGTTTAGCTCCTCCTAAATGGCACAAGGCAGGCCCAGCTCAAAGGAGGAAGCTGGTAGTCAACGAGGTGCGAAAGCAGGAGGAGAGGATGAGATGTATAAATTTCCCAGGCCAAGCAGGGAGAGTGGATGAGATGGGAGAGTGTGGAACAACGAAAAATGGGCTGGCAAGACCTTTGGTCAATGGAAGAGAGTAGGATCAGTTTCCTTATTAGGTCAACATATGATGTTCTCCCATCACCGCAGAACCTAAACCTCTGGGTAGGAGAGGATCCCTCTTGTCCTTTGTGTTCATCACCTGCCACATTAAGGCACATTTTGACAGGATGTAAGGTGGCTCTTAGCCAAGGTCGGTTTACTTGGCGCCATGACCAAGTATTGCATTGGAAGGCAAGCGTAGTATGACCAATAAGTTGCCGCCTGTTCTAGCAAAACATTACACGCAGAAGACAATATTCCTCCGCCCAGGCGAGCAACCACCAAGAAAAGGTGCTAACACCAATTCTCGCCCAGGACAACTGGAAGCTGCTAGGGACTGGAAGATGCTGGCTGATCTTGATCAACGGCTTATTTTTCCACCTGAGATTGCCACCACTAACCTACGACCAGATATTGTTTTGTGGTCTGGATCAGCACGCATTGTTCAACTGATAGAGTTAACAGTGCCATGGGAGGATGCGGTAGATGAGGCATATGAGAGGAAGAAATTGCGGTATGCTCATCTGGCCACTGAAGCAGGACAGCGAGGATGGAGAGTCCAGGTTTATCCAGTGGAAGTGGGTTGTCGAGGTTTTGTGGCACACTCTACAACCCGGTTCCTCAGAGACGTCGGATTCAGTGGTCAAGAGTTGCGCCGCACAGTAAAGAACTTATCTGAAGCAGCAGAAAGGAGCAGCAACTGGCTGTGGTTGAGACGGAAAGATTCTAGCTGGCTGTGTACAGGCCGCCATGCTACGGTTTCGTAGAATTCTTGAAAACTTGAAGGGTGTTGGTTTATTTGTATAGGTTGTATAGTATTTACAGTCATTACGTTCCTGTGTATATTGCGTGAATGACGGGATGTTGGGCAGATATTGTGTTTTGCGGTAGGTGGTATGCCATACGGAACCGTTGCCACTGAAACTGCATATTAACGCACCAGTGGGGCTCGACAGCCTTAGTCAAACGGGTTGGCGCGTATGGTTGGGTTGCGGAGAGATTGTGAGATTGTGGTTAGGTCTCAGCAGCACTGTTGGTTTATTTGTATAGGTTGTATAGTATTTACAGTCATTACGTTCCTGTGTATATTGCGTGAATGACGGGTGGTTGGGCAGATATTGTGTTTTGCGGTAGGTGGTATGCCATACGGAACCGTTGCCACTGAAACTGCATATTAACGCACCAGTGGGGCTCGACAGCCTTAGTCAAACGGGTTGGCGCGTATGGTTGGGTTGCGGAGAGATTGTGAGATTGTGGTTAGGTCTCAGCAGCAAGAGGGAAGTAGAGGTCAGTAAGCTGGGCTGAGTTGAGTGGGGGACGGAGGGGGGTGACTCTGGGACGCCAGAGTCACTGTCGAGCCCTCTTGAGGTGTCGTGGGCTAGTCGACGAAACACTGAGGACGGAAGGTGCCCACTTGAAGACCCTAGAGATGTTCCCTACTCCGCTCAATCCAGAGGGTTGTTATGGGGGCCCGCACTGTGGTTGCAGCCGTTGTGTGTGCTGACGCGCAAATACACTAGTAACACCAGACAAAAGGAGATTCACGTCACCAGATGGAAAGAAGCGTAAATGGATGGAGAAGCATATGTTACTGTAAAGCTACGTCTTAGTTGGTGCTTATCTTGGCGAAAGCCGAGTACAAATCAGCATGAAGTTTTAACATCTACTCTCGTGTATTGGAAATCGTAGTTTTGTGTTAATAAAAATTAAATCCATTATATCTCATAATTCCGTTGTTCATTTTGTACTGTATTGTGTAATTTAGTCAAAATATTATATTTTATAGCCTGTAAGTTTTGGTTCACTAATTTTATTGCATTGAATGTTATTCTATTGTATGATGTTCTGTTTTAAGAAATAATTATGACATAAATCATATGAATTAGTACACAAAATGACATGCATGTAATTAAAAAAAAGTATATTATGCCTTAATGCTAACGTCGCAAAACCTGAAAATGCAATTTCTTTCATTAATCAGGATAAAAATACAAGATTATTATATGAATTAAGGGGTTTGATAATGATTACATTAAGATTTGTGATTCCGTAATTTTATCACACTGTTCTGTAATCAAGGCTAGACATCCAATTAATATTTATACTAAGTACACACAAAACATACCTAAGTTAACATTCTGTCATTTGTTTAAATGGATAAACAGTCAATAAGAAAAATTGTAATAAACACAAACTTAACATTATTAACTTACATGGTTCTATTAATAACACAATTTGTACTACATATTGCGCTGATTATTACGATAAAAATAGTGACATAATTATAATTGCATTTCGAATCGCTGTGAATACGGTAAGGCAGTATAAGCTCAGGTAAACCTCAGCTAGCACGATCATCGGATAGCTGTATGCTATGCTACTATGTAAGCTAACTAAAAAACACTAAGAAAGAGAAATGTTGAAATTTACAATCAATAGCTTAGGTTATATACTAGTATATGAAACATATAAGTTAAAAACATTAATGACTCGTTATAACGTAATTCATCCGACTTCTATAATAAAGTGATTGTGTCTGATTTGTAACCAGGCACTAAAACGATTACCCATAAAACGTGCTTTGAACCAATCGTATTGCTTGGGTCCTAAGGTGGGACCCATCTCTTTGGTGGGACTCATCTCTTCACCACACCGGAAGCAGTAAGCCATCCGGGAACTTCTCGCCTACTCTTTTATCAATAGTGATGTTTCGAACGTACTGCTTCCTTCACGTACTGTTTTCGCCTACTATATAGTAGGAAAGTAGGCATATTCGAACGCACTTAAGTCCGAATCTCGCGATAATTAGTACGTCACCCAGGTAATTCTCGCCTACTCTTTTGGATTCGTACATACTTTTTCGCTCGCCTACTCTTTTTCCCATACTAAATAGTAGGGAAGTATGCGGTTTGGAACGCAGCCCATGAGTGAAGGGATGTGTGGGTTTATATGTGGTGGTGCTGGTGATGAGCGGGTGCAGGTGTGGTGAGTCAGTACTCTGCTGATAACGAGTGGATGGGTGGAGTCGGGTGATCGGGAGCTGATGGTGTGCAGGTGTTACTGATGACTCCTGACAGTTCTTGCCTGATATTATGTGTATAAATATGACCCATCTTCATTCAATAGATATGACAGTGTTATGGTGTTACACAGGCTCTGGCTCTTCACAAAATCTTCTTCTGAGACTCTGAAGGCAAGAATTTAAAAACCAAAGTGAGTTCTGAATAAATGTTGTACCTGAAGTATTTTTGTGCTTTGTCTTTAAGTGCATTGAGAATCAAGTGTGCAGCATATGAGTGCATGCAGACATTTAACTTTTCCTGCTTTATTAATTTCAGGTTCATCATGGCAATGCTGAAAAGTTTTCTGCTTCTCATTATCTTCTTCATGGGGAATACAGAAGGTAACAATACATTTATTTGTAAAAACCCTTGCTTTAAAACATTTTGGAAATGTACAATATTCCATTTGACTAGTATTTGCACGATTAATAAGAAGTTTGCCGTGTCTTCAGCACATAGTCCCATGAATATTGCCAGAAGATGCCCCGCTACATGGAGGAAATTTGGACTTCAATGCTACAAGCACGTTTGTCATCAGACTACCTGGATCGCAGCAGAGGTAATGTGTTACAAGATGATTTGGTCACACTTTATATTAGGTGTCTTTAACTACATCTAAAAGACCGCTGTAGAGACATGCATGTACACAATTGTCAAACGATTCGTTTAAACTGATAAAAACGGTTCTGTGGTTAAGTAAATGCTACAGAAGGAAACAAATGTAACTTCTACAAGGAAAAGTTAGTTAAGGCAAGAATTTAAAAAAGTTATATATTAGTACTTAATTCAATCATGTAGTAGTTATACTCTTAAGTATCAATGATATAAAATTAAGTTAAACCTATTCAACTTTTATAATACTGGAGTCCCCATCATGCACTGGGGCATGAAGAATTGGGTTTTTTTTTTCTCGCAGTTTTCCAGCTGTATTTAGTTTTATCGCTTTTGTTTAGTAACTGCCATTTTGTGACATCTGGATTAATCTTCTACTCAAAATAACACAATCACTCCAATGATCTATTGAATGTTAAAGTCATTGTGTACCAAGTATTGAGGTGTTCAGATGCCATGTTACTTGTGTTCTATAGATATTGAATAGAAACATCTAATATACAGTATGTAATCTAAGTAAAGCATGCACTGAAAATGTGTGGTTTAATTCAGTGTTATTTTGTCTTAGGAAAAAGTTAATTAAGTAGATGTTACTTAATTCTATATGTGAAATTAAGTAATATATACTTCACTTCAATTAAATGTCAAACTAAGTCCAATAGTAAGTAGATTTTACTTGATGATAACAGGTAAATCCTACAAGTCATTTTTTTTTTTTTTGTGATATTAAAGACACTTACTATAAAGTGGGAATGTTATTTTGTATAGTAAGACTTTCTTTTCTGCAAATGGTAGCCAACAGAAAACTGGTACCGAGCAAACTTTGTTTGCAAATGTCTAAAATGTTGTCACCTTTGTTTTATGCAAAAAAAAAAAGATTTTGTATTGACCATAAAAACATCTGTCTCTTTAGAGAAACTGTCAAAGTCTTGGTGCGAATCTCGCATCTGTGAGTAATAAACCGGTAAATGATTTCCTGCGGAGTCTATTGCCTTCTCCTTCCACACGTGCTTGGATTGGTGGTCATGATGCTGTAGAAGTAAGTTCAATTGTGTGCCCTAAAGAGACCTATCTGTTTGTCTAAACTAAAATTTCTGCTATAAACAGTAAAGGCAAAGTTTCTAATGAAGATGTTTTGACTTCAAATCTGAACTTAATTTGCTTCTTCCTGATGTCTAACAGAAGTGTATTCACTCTCTTCACTCTTAGGAAGGAGAGTGGTTGTGGAGTGATGGAACTGTGTTTTCGTATACCAACTGGTGCTCTTGGCAACCTGACAATTACAAGGGCGCCGAGCACTGTTTGGAGATCAACTTTTCCTGTAAGAATAGTTTTATTTTTTATTTTTATGCTTTCAGTTATGATTTGCAATCCAATTTTACACTCAGTAAAATGAAGGACACATTTGGATTTCACAAAGTGCCTTAAGTTGAATGTTTTTTTTGTTTGTTTCTAAAAACACTATAATGATCAGAATAGCTTATTTCATTCTACCTTACAGCTAACCGTTGCTGGAACGATGAGTGCTGTTCAACCTCATTATCCTATATCTGTGTCAAGGACCTGTGAGACCGTCATTCTGCTCCAGTTACTTTGATTTACAAAGTTATTCTGAAATCAAATCTCTTTTCAATGTCTTCTCTGAAACACTCAAATTAATAAAGCATTGGAAAACCAAATTGTGCGTTCTCAGTCAAATTTCTGTATGTAAAAATAGAAGTATATTGTGTTGCAAGGGTTTGAGGATATAGTTATTAGAATGGCATTAAATGATGTCATCAGGGGTGGGGTTTAAACTGCACACGCTTAATTATTGGCAAATATTTTTTTTTCGTCATTGGCAAAGACCTTTGCATGTTTGTTTCCTGGATTTTAAGCAAATATGGAAGTCATCCAAGGCCCTTGTTTTCTGAATATTCTAGGACATAAAAATATCCCAACATTTTGGAGTGAGAAACTTCTGCAAACAAATCAGATTTTAGTGAACCGTTTGAACAAATCAAACTGAATCGCGAACAATTTCAGATCATTTTCGAAATAGTGAATTAATCACTATTGAGCGAATTAAAACCATTCTGCTAGTTCTGATTCTAAACGGCTGATAGAAAAGACAAAGGACAGGAGCAGAAAAAAACATTCTAGGGTTGGAAGTAATCTCCAATATCAGAGGGATTTCAGTAATATTTTACTGGGGCAGTGTGAATTTCAAAAAGGCTCTAGTGACAGATCTTTATGGTATCACAATTAAAAAGTTAAATCATTTTAATTCATAGATCCACATCAAAGTATTTTCGAGGCAGCACTTTGGTTTAGGCCTATTTAGATTCAACTAGTTTTAATAACATCATTTTACTTGAACATGGACATCAGAATTTTACACTTGCATAATTTTGCCAATTTGTCTTTGAAATGTGGGTGATTTCAGTGAGCAAACATGAGTTAGTACATGCAAGTGAATCGATTCTTGGATTCAAAAACATGTTCGTTCACGAACCAAATAATTGGCGTCAACATGGCAAGTTTGAGATGAGCAAAATCTGCGCAAAACTGATCACCGCGAGATGCATGCCGGTTAGAGAAGTGTCCGAGTGCGGTCCGCCTTGCTCTGATGTCATGCTGACGTGTCAAAACACTCGCGGCGGCACGGCGCACGTCTCCCATACTGGTTCTGCAGTTTCTCTCTACTGACTCGCTTATCAAAAGCACGATGAGAAACGACTTGCTGACAACACAGCTAAATGCTCAATTATACAACCGTGACGTATTCTCTTTTAAAATGTTTGATTTTAAATCTCTGATATATTTTTGTGTGTAGGCTATAAGTTAAGTGCAATTATTGGATACATGGATACTTCACCACCCACTCCTCCCGGTGCCTGCAGAGACGTTTTTGCTTTTTAGCGGCATGTTGGGGTTCCGGTGCACCAGCCATGTCAACGCAACAAATTAATGAAAATTAGCTTATTAATGCATATCTAAATTCCCGCCTACGGTGTCTTTGTAGAACTACAAAAAAGATGCTGCAGCCAATGACCAGCCGGCGAGGGCTGAATGCAGGACGACTCAAAACATAAAAAAAAAGTGTCCATGGAGGTTATCAAACAATAACTAATCAAGATTTTTCTTTAGTATAATTTCCGGAACAATTAGGGCTGGATACGGGACAACAGCTTAGATTTCGGGACTGTCCCAAATTTTTCGGGGTGTCTGGTCACCCTATAGCAATCACATAACACAAAAAAGAAATAAATACCGAACACAATAGACCCCTTTAATTCTAACAACTTTTCACTAGTTGACACTTACAAATAAGTTAGATAGAATAAATAGTATGCATACTTGGCATGTTGTATGGGGAGAGGTCTCTGAGCTCGGATATTTGGCCCAAACCCAGAGTACTTCCCCAAAAGTTGAAATAAATGCGGGACAGCCGCCATTATGGTGCCAATCGTAGGGAGGGAATTTTAGTCGCTGGATGGGGAGGGCTTCTTGCATCATCAAAAGGGAGTTGATTGTCGTGGCATCAGATGGGTGGCCTCGCAAGTGGTTGGCTGGGGATGGTCGTACGGGTGAGCTTCTGCGGAAACGGAAGAGGATAGCATAACTGCTGCAGTGGAAGCAAGTTGATGGAGAAACTAGCTTCTGCTGGAGGAGATGACACTGCTGCGGCAGTGGACCAAGGTGTTTTTTCGACTTGCTTTCCAACTATCGATAGAGAATTGTAAAGTCGTGGGTATGGAAGAGGAAACACAGCTGCGGCAGTGAAGGCGAGTTGGATGAAGAAACGGAGCTCCTGCGGGAGCGGGGTAGATGACACTGCTGCGGCAGAGGACCATACTTGCTTTCGAATTGCTTTCCAACTATCCTTTGGACGGAGAAACGGAGCTCCTGCGGGAGCGGAGTAGATGACACTGCTGCGGCAGAGGACCAAACTAGTTTCCTGAACTCAACTGTCCAAAGTAAGTTGGACTAAGAACTGGGCTCCTGCTGGAGCAAAAAAGATAACGCTGCTGCGGTAGTGGTGCAAGTTTGGACGGAGTGACGGAGTGACGGAGCTCCTGCGAGAGCGGAGTAGATGACACTGCTGCATCCTATGGTGTAAGTATCCTATGGTGAGTTGAACGGAGAATTGATGTGTTCTTCGAGCCATGTCAGATATTTTCTTAATAATAAATTGTATTTATAATGTAATGCTAATCGATGTAGACTTTATCATTGTGCAGAATACTATAACATATTTTCTGTCTGATTTTTTTATCCGAAGCCAAATCAAATCACAGAAGGTTATTTAAAATACTTGACTTGCGTTATAAAGTGAGTTTGGAGCAAAAACATGGTTTTAATTTCACAAATTCTTATGTATTGATGGTGTGCTCAGCTAACATGCTAGCTAAGATGCGCCTGCCACCTAGCTGTTATTTTTAGGAAAAATTTGAAATAGGAATGCTTAATGAAATGTTTCTTTTTTTCAAGAAGGGCATTTGATAGTTGCAAATGTGAAGTGAGAACTTTGAAAAAAGAAATTAGGGATTGAAACTGTGTGAATAGCCAGTCGTTAGTAATTATAATGCGGACAAAAGAAAACATATTTAGAGCCATAACCAGGCCGGAGAGATGTGAATGTGTGCAGGGGAGACTGAGACTGAATGTGGCTTGTTTGCACCACAAAACAATAGAGACAATAGACTGAACGGATCCTTAGAAGATGACAATACACATCAGTATTTTAGAGTCTAATAAAAAAATGTGAAAAATTAATCCAAGTAAAATCACGTCAGAACTTTTTCCTCCTTTAATGTGGTATTAAAACCAACAAAATTCATGTAACAAACAAATAGAAACTTTTAAGAAAAAATTACAAATAAAAGACACAGTAGCCTGGTTGCAGAAGTGCAGTGGCGGAGCCAGGGGGTGGCCAGGGGTGGCCATGGCCACCCTTGGCTTGAGCTTGGCCACCCCTCTCATAACTGCTGTTTCTGTCTCGCTCTTATTTTTACAAGAATTTTGTTTTTAAAACACAGAACCGTCGCTTTAAGACCACAAAAAACGTGTGATTTTTCAGACGCGCACTCCAACTTCACCTCAGCGCCAGGCGCAAGTCAAAACGAGTGCGGAAATGTACGGGTACCGAATGAGCTTGAGCAGTGATCGGAGCATTGTAAATATAGATTCGATGTACCTCAACTGGTGGGTTGCGAGACCGTTTTGAGTGAGACATATGTCCAGTCAAAGAAACAACAACGTAATTCTCTTTTTTTTTCTGATTCTACTTTTATTTTGAAAGATCTGTGTGAAAGCTTGTGACACTTCTGTCAGATGCGGAGAAAAGCGCGTTGTCCTGAATCAGTAACGTTAGGCCGTGTGTCCACCAAAGCGTTTTTAGCCGGCTGAAAACACTGGACGCTCTGCTGAAAACGCCTAGCTGTGGGCGCTTGAGAGCGTTTTGGCAGCGCTGCGTTTTTTCAGTTGAGACAATTCGTTGCTATGATACAGAATATCCGCAGCACAGTTTACTTGTAACTGATTTCGCAGATAATTTTGTTTCATACTAAAAATGTATTTTTCATCCATTTTGTTCGGTTAGCTCTGCTGGTTGACGTCGTTGTACAGAAAGAATGTTGTGACAGTAATCGTGTGGTATTTGTCCCGCCCCTCCTCCACTGTGATTGGACGGCTGTGTAAAAAGTGACAGTGATGAGCGCAGCGTTTTACCCAAAGTTGAACATTTTTCAACTCTCGGCGACCAGTAAAAAACGCCGCGCGCTCAGCGCTTGAGCGTTAAATACACGCTCAGCGCCTCGTTACGCTCATGGCATTTAAAAAACGCGGTGCTCCCATTGAAAACAATTGGAATTTTACGCCAGCTGCGTGAAAAAACGCTTTGGTGGACACACGGCCTTAAAATTTTACGCCAGCTGCGTGAAAAAACGCTTTGGTGGACACACGGCCTTAGGCTATCTGCGGTAAGATGTTATAGCTAAGGTCAACAAATGTCAGTAAAACTAACTTTCCTGTCCTGACAGCCGTTGTTGCCTGCTGTACTTGCACATCACGCGCATTAGCTAACTCATGAAATAATCAAAAGGGCGATAAAATCTGTGTCAAAACTGCATGCATGCATGTATTTGTTATATATGCGTCACATATGTCTCGACTAAAATATTCTGCCATGTGAAATCACAATTTAAGGCACAAACTGATAGGCTATGTGATTTTTTTTAAATGTTCAATTAAATGTGAGCACTGTGCATTTTTAGGCTAAGATAGGCGGTAATTTTGCGTTAATTTGTAAAGGAAAAACACAAA
This sequence comes from Siphateles boraxobius, assembly GCF_051911475.1. Lineage (NCBI taxonomy): Eukaryota > Metazoa > Chordata > Actinopteri > Cypriniformes > Leuciscidae > Siphateles > Siphateles boraxobius. The sequence goes on along the minus strand of NW_027508733.1, from coordinate 5,878,285 downwards.
TCTATCATTTTTAAATCCATAAAATAACAAATTTTACATTCTGGTATTTATGTGCCGTTTACTTCCGCCTTGTTCACATTCTTGCACATAGGGATTCAAAAGAGATGTTTCCCCCCCTTTTTAATTAAGGTATGATAGAACGGTTTAGATTCTTTATTTTGACAACTAATATAGAAAGTTGAAGAGTTAATTGATTATATAAAATATAATTATTCAATGAAGGTTAAATAATCTTCGAACTACAGTAGTTATCTGCATGTCTCATCCATGAAGGTGCAACAATGTTGGGGGTTTTGAGAACCAGAAGAACCAAGCTAACTGAGCAAGTTGAACTTTAGCTATAGTGTGTGTACTCTTTAATAATATGCCTGGAGGTAGTAAGTAGCTAATAATAATAAAAAAAGATCAAATTCACTCAGTATTCCATGATTCCTAATTCACTACTATCTCAATTACAATTAAGTACAAATGAACTGTATTCAGTTGTGTAGGAAGGCACTAAAACAGTCCAATACATTATTTAAACTAATTTTTATGTTAAAATAATTACGATTTATATGCCACCCCAGACTGTTTGCTGGCCCTTGCCTGGCCACCCCTATGAAAAAATCCTGGCTCCGCCACCGCAGAAGTGTGCACACTCTTTAACTCAACTTGGTTGAATCACCTTTTGCTTTTAATTCAGTCTGTCTACAGCCCTCTTCAAAACACTCTTTACGTTTTTTTCTTGGATTTAGGTCTAGCTTTCCAAATCATTCTTCTTCCCAATCTGAAACCATTCTTTTATTGACTTCTTCATCCTCAGGTTTTTAATGGAGGCCTACATGTTTTGTGCCAAATGTTCTGGTATTTCAGAGTGTCAGGCATTATTTCAACTCTATTTTAGACATGTTTATGGTATTACACAAAAACAATAGTAAATGCTTTTGTTAATGGTTGTGGGTTATCATGTCTGTAGACTGTACTCGATATATAACTTTGAAACTGGTATTGCAGCACTTTTACTGTTAAAAACAAATCAGTTTTCTGGGAGATACAATCCCATTCATTTTCGCCATAGAAAAATGTATGCTGTGTAATTCATATTTGAGATTGATGATTTGATTCAGGCTTAAAACTAATTCTGTGAAATCTCTATTGTCAAAATAAATGGGAAAAATATTTACAAAAGCCACTGGAAAATTGTTCTTTGACAGATGCACTCTTTAGGTTACTATAAAGAACGAATAATCTAATAATATTTAGAACAAATTTTTGTGTTATGATGTGTACATTATTTACACTGCCTGTTATGGTAAATGCTGTAAATGTGTTTTAATTCACACAATTATTTTTTTTCTGTAATGAAAGTTTAAAATAGACCATTGGGGTAAGATGTACAGATGTACACACAATTAAAACAGAAATCGTTCAATAATTATTATAATTCATTGAGTTAAATAATAATAACAATTTTTAAACAGCTGGTAACATCAGGTCAAATTAATCATTCAATTTGAATTTGTAGCTTGTTATTGTGACACCCCTTCAATTATAAATATAGGCCTACGTATATTATGGGCGAATGATTCATAGATTTATATCAGTTAAGCAGTTGCTTTAATTTTCAGTTTGAATTATAAGGTGTTTTATTATCATGGGAAATGTTTTTGTTGTTGTTGCCAAAGCAAATGCAGTTTTGCTGCGTACAGTTAAAACGGTGCTCAAGGAAATAAGTGCAAAGTGACATAAAATAAATAAAAAAACATATATTTATAACAAATAAATATAAAATGCATTTAAGACCATATTAAATGTTTTAATATTAAATAATACTTTGGCCACCAGATGGCCCCAGCGTATACAGTATTGAGGAAAGCATTTGTAAGCAAATGTTTGTTTTGCATTACTAACATTTACCTTCAGACCACATTATATTTTGAATGCCAAGTTTCTTTCCTCATAGAGTGTGGTTTACTTTTCCATATATGAAAAAGCATTTTTTTAATACATTTGCACCCACACATCAAACCTTTTGTTGATTTTATTGATATCTTGAATTTAAAACTTCAACATACTTTAAATTGTTGAATTTAAATATTCAACAAATATCCGCAATATTTGCATTATCTGTTCTCTCTTCTTCCAACTTTGTGTAGATGTGACTCATAAACCAGAAGAGACATTGTAGACACACCCACCAGAGCAGAGACAACCAATCAGATCACAGCTGCCGTAGTATTACAACAGTGGATGTGGACTTCTGAAATAACTAATTGGCAATGACAAAATAGTGATTTTCAACAAGCTGACTTTATTCTCAGCCAGGAACTCAAAATTGAAAAAATACAGATAGTGTCATTGTCAGAAAAATCCCAGACAGCAACATACCTGTAGTGTTGGCCCAGATCTGGCCCACATCTGGTACACGTGGATTCCACACGTACCCAGATATGGGCTGGAATTTTTTTTTTTTTTTTTTAAGGCCCTTTTTTTAAACAGAAAAATATGAGGGACTTATTTGGGAGTTTGATAATAAATCACCATGAACTTTCATTGTATGGAAACAAAATAACTTCTATCATCAGTGCTGTGGTACCTGCACATGTGTGATAGAGTGTGTTGATGTCCAGATGTGTGGTCTGGTTGCTGATGGGATTGTTCAGCACACAGCTGTAGGTGTTTTTATCCTGATATTCCACCTCCAGAGGTAGAGAGAGACTGATGCTGAGATCACACACACTGATGCTGGACAATACACTGATTCCTGCGTAACGTGACACATGGGATTTTGCTGTGTAACATACAAAGTTCTGGCATGAAACTCTAAATGATGCAGGCTAATAGGTCCTTTAACTCACCTGTTCATAATCACATCTATAGGGTGCAGCTGATTGGTTCCTGCCGTATCAGCAGCCAATGAGCTCTCTGCTCACCTTCAAATACTTGGGTAGCATTTGCCTTAGCAGCACAGCACGCTTCAGAAACCCTCCACCTTCCCCAGCTCCACCTGTATAGATCCGCTACAGGTAATTCATGTACACTATATTGTACAGCAACAGCATGTCTTGTCATGTATACATGTATTGGCAGTCTCAAGTCCCGTACTTGCTCTGCAGCAGCAGCGTAGCAGATCTTTTCATCAAGACCAAACATACAACATTGTCATACCCATTACCGTGCCAATCAGTCCGAGAGCTGTCATGAAAGAACTGACTTTAAGACAGAAAGTTAGTGATTTTTAATATTTAAAGGAAATTCTTGATTGTGAAGAATCTTGTTCGAAGAATGTTTTTGCCAACATTATGAAACGAATACAACGTTCATCAAATACTACTGACAATATGTAGTGATTTCATGAACATTGTTTTGGCAGCGTTTAATTATAACGCTTGCACAACCTTTACATATATTTAAGAGAAAAGTTAAGAACGGTATGGGACAGGCTACAAAAATTTCACACTTTCCAAGGATGATCATTTAAAAAAAACAAAAAAACTTCTACAAACAATCTATAAATAACGTTTTTGAGTGAACCCTTTGAGAACATTATTGAATGATTTGGACAATTACAAAGACATCCGTTTTGCTCCTGTTTCATGAGAGAGGTCCTGTCTGTTAGTGTTCCTAAGTGTTTGGAAATCACAGTCATAAAGTATATGAAAAACAACAACGCGTTCATGTGTATTATTGGGGCTTTGGCTTCTCAACTGTGAGATGCATTTATAGCTCTGTTAATTCGGAGGTGTTATTGTTCCAGATGTGAAGTCTAATTTTGGACTTTAGATGGCGCTCTAACAGTGAAAGCCTGTCTTTCTAATGAATAATAATTTAAAAAAAGGTGTCATGGTTTGTCTGGTTAACATGATCAATTAACGCTTTTGTTAACTATTATACACCAATATGTGGGCAGAATCATCTGTTCACATGGAAGTTAGAAGATGTTGCAGTGACAGATTTCCCCCCCCCGGAGGCTCTTAAAATAGACTAGTTTATTCCCTGTAGGTTTTAATAGAGTGATCAGTCACATAGTTTTATGACTCAAGCTGCACTGTTTTTTGGCTTTGGACAGTAGCACTGAAAATTGTTTGCCGAATTGCTATCCGAATTAGTTACTCCCAAGACTGATGAAAACTAAATAAATTATTTAATACTCTGACATTAGAATTATAATCTAAACATTGCAGGAGTAAATTATAAATTGTGTTTATTCTTAGAAAAGTCCCCAGACATTGACAGGAAAAAAAACAGGATATGACCTTTATAAAAAAGGTGTGATATCAAGAACAGATCTGCTTTGAAATAACTTTGGTTTCTCATATACTGGAGTGGGAAATAACCACTGAAACTAGCACTACTTGTCTGCCATGACTATATGTGAGGTCATGGAGGGGAGGGTATATGTGACCCTGGATCACAAAACCAGTCTTAAGTAACACGGGTATATTTGTGGGAATAGCCAACAATACATTGTATGGGTCAAAATGATCAAACTTTCTTTTATGCCAAAAATCATTAGGATATTAAGTAAAGATCATGTTCCATGAAGATATTTTGTAAATTTCCTACCGTAAATGTATAAAACTTTTATTTTTGTGAGTGAATGCAGCACAATCGCGAACATAAATGGACAACTTTAAAGGCGATTTTCTCAATGTTTAGATTTTTCTGCACCCTCAGATTCCAGATTTTCAAATAGTTGTATCTCGGCCAAATATTGTCCTATCCTAACAAACCATACATCAATGGAAAGCTTATTTATTCAGCTTTCATGTGATATATAAATCTCAATTTATCAATTTAAAAAAATAATGACCCATAAGACTGGTTTTGTCATCCAGGGTCACATATGTCTAAGAGAATCGTTTATCTGTCAGACTTTACTGATGGGTTCACTATTTTGTAGTGAAGCTGTTTTATGTCGACTGAGTTTCATACGAGCAGGAATGGAAAAGCCCTTCAACCACACGCTGTTCACACTTCCGACACACACACATACACATACACACACACACACACACACACACACACAAATCCAGTAGACGCATTCTCATGAACATGCTGTTTATCCACCCAACAAATCAAACCACAATTTGTATGCAGCTCAGCAGTAAATAAATGTCAATGTGATTCAAACTGAGCTGTTAGTGGGCCAGAGCCTCAAACTCACAGGGGTTTCCAAAGAAAAGTCAACTCCATGTGTCACCTAAACACTACTAAATCACAAGTTTCCTCATTGTTTAAGCCAAATCAATATTAGTTGTGTTCAACTTTAACTGGATTCAACCACGAGTTGGGGAGGAATTGAAAACAGAGATTTGAAGTCAAACACCTTCTGTTTCCTGTAGATATGTTTTGCGTAGGCTACTTTATCACAGATGGATTTGATTAGATGCAAAAGCCTGTTTGTCAAATACACAGACATCTCAGATGTTTTTCATGACACTTTTCATTCAGTACTTTGTTTATTGGTTAATACAGCGCTTAAGAATAAAGTTCAACACTATTTGAATAACAAAAAAAAAAAAGTGGTACTATATATTTTATGAGTTTTATTTTGATAAACATGACTCAATATTACATTTAAATTAGGCTACATGAAAAGATTTTTTGCTGTTATATAATATTGTCTGCGTCCGAAATCGCATATTTCACAATTTTATAGTAGGCAAAAAATGAGTATATGACAAAAGTGGTAAGTCTGAATTCACAGTACTCATATAAGAGAAGGCACAAAGGACCCGGATGACTTGCTTGTTCCGGTGAGAATGTGAAGTGTGCATATGAAGGACACTTTAATATCCCATGAGGCCACGGGAGAGGATTTATGAATGGCAGTGAAGCGACGCAACTGACACTGGTAGATCACATGATAATGACAACATTGCGGATGTAGTAAGTCCGGATTACATTCAAACTATAGGCTATAAAATGTACTTTTTCAGTGGTTGCAAAGTACTTCTTCAAAATATGTATAGCTACTAAAGAGAGTATGCGATTTCAGACCCAGCCTATGTGTCAGAATAAACACCAAACACATGTGATCATTGTCTTCGGTGAATTCGACCAATCGTGAAACAACTGTGGCCTTGTCCCAAATGGCACACTTCATGTGCACTTGCAGTGTGCACAAGACCGTAATCACGAATTGCTCTTGCATCTCAAATCTCAAAATTCGAACGGCATGCGCTGCTGTAAGTCAGACTGCGATCGGTCAGCTCCCCGTGAGGGCGAATACATATTTACTCTTTATGAGGCCGTTCACACAGAATGCGTTTTTCCATTCCACTGAGCTACTTTTCCATGTTTTATGTAAATGCACTGTAGACGGATGTGTTTTACCGTTGCGCTCCTGTCTCTGCAGGGTCTCACGCACGAGACAGGGATCTAAAAACAAAATAAGTTAAACTTTTAAAAAACGCATCTCTCGATCTTGTGACTTTAAGAGTTAAACATGATAAGGCTCTAAATAATTATTTAACCATTTTTAGCCATCCGTTTTACAGAAATAGTGTTTAAAGAATAAAAATTTATACTGGTAATTCTCGCCTCGCACTATTCTCGCCTGAAGTTATAAAATGACATGTTTCAATGCACCCGAAGCTCAAAACAGATCCGAAATGTTTTGTTTGTTGGAGATAGCGGGTGGCTTTAGTCACTGTGCGTCTCTGCTGGTGTGAATGGGGCTTTAGGTACATGTAGTGATTGTCAACAATCCCAAAACTCATCTACAAGTTTTAAAGAACTTGTCAGCATTTGTTGTAAAGGTTGCAGGAGGTTCCGGGTCCAGTTTGGTAAAAATAATAAAAAATTATCTTCTCATGGTAATTGGTGCATACTCTACTTGATCTCCCTCTTCTGTATTCTGTTAAAATAATAATAATAATAATAATAATAATAATAATAATAATAATAATAATAATAACAATAATAATACTAAAATACACACACACATATATCTTTTATTTATTTATTTATTTATGTATTTGTGCTATTGTGTGTTCTTTTGTACCATGATACTGTACAAGCATACATAATTTGACTGTCGGTTAATTTATACAGAGATGTACAACATAACTTAGGAATAAATTATCTTACCGTTTTATGTGCATTTCTTTTGATGAACGTTGGCTCAGAGTATATGATCTCTTTTTCAAGAGTCTGATCTGTTTCAACAATAATAAAATATGCATTAACAACTATATATGTTTTTTTCACAACATACTGTGTGTATTTATCATGGCTGTCAAAATTACAGCATTAAAGGGGCTATATAAAATAATTTTAATATAGGCCTATTTATAACTTTTTTATTGCCTTTTATAAAAGCCTGTATGTGAAGAACTCAAAATCCTTTTTGGCGGGAAAATGAAAAGGATGTGATGGTTACATGGGCTATCTATAGTCACTGCTATTCTAGAAACTAATTTAAACACCAGCTGAGTGCTGCATCTTTTACACATGTAGGATTGTGTTAATGTATCATTACATTAATGCAGATTTGCATTTCTGTCTTCAAATCAGTTTCATTGTCACACCACTAACATGTGTCACGGTAAGTGAAATTCTCGTGTTTGTAATTCCACTGTTCTGATGCAGTTTGAGAAATGCAGAAAGTGTTTTTCTGAGTGAGACGAGTAAAGAGCGCTGCTCAGTGTCATGTTATAGATAAATGCCAAACACTTGCCTTCTTGAGCAGTTTTTCTACATTTCCTGCGAATACAAAATATCACGACTGCAGATACAAACATCAGAGATCCAGCAGAGATCAACACTATCAGAAACACTGGAGAGTGTGAAGAAGAGAGTGTGTCCAGTGCTGTAATGATAAAGAAAGAAGTGAGCTCATCAGTCTGATCTACACCAGGGGCCTGTTTCAACAAGGAGGTTCAACCAACTCTGAGTTGACTTACCCTGAGATGGGAAACTCTGAGTTTTCGGTTACAAAATTAGTTAGTTCAATCAACTCTAAGTAGTCTGACTCGGAGTTAAGCGCGTGCACCTCAAATATAAAAAGCCATTATCAATGGAGCGCAGATATGGAGTAACCATGGCAACAGTGCCAAACAAAAAGAGTAATTATAGTTATACAGTGTTGGGTGTAATTAATTACCAAGTAATCTAAATATTGTAATCTTAATTCATCTGTAATTTAAAATAAATTCTGATGTAATTACATTAAGCTACTGCATAGACTATAGAACAATTCTGTATAAAACAATAGTGGATTTAACATCAATTTTTAAAAGTTGTATTTTTAAAGGCACCTTCTCCCTCTACACACTTTGGTCAATTCAAGAATAATTCATGCAATTGTATATTGTTAATTTGAAATCATTAAAAGTGCAGTTTCTTGTCTCTCCTTGTATTGTTCAAGTGGTTGAGGTTTATATGGGATTTAGTGATTAGTAATAAGTAGACAAACACTTTCTAGAGATAGTAGTTATTAATCTAATTACACTGTTGAAGATGTAATTTGTAGTTAGTAATTAATAACTATTTTAGAGTAACTTACCCAACTGTTATAATATCAGAGGTGAAACTGGAAGAACAGTATGTCATTAAACCTAGTTTTGAATTTTCATGTAGGCTAGGTCATTAAAAGAACATGGCAGCAGCTGAAAATGAAATATAAAAACATAATTCAATCAGGTAAGGCTTGAGCATGTCATGGGTGTAGGCTACCTGACTTTACATTTGACATATTAAATAACTAAATAGCATCCAGTGTCTAGCAGTGCAGCAGCATTTTTGGCTGAGGGAATTCCTGGAGGGACTTCAGAGCCAGTCACTGCCGAAGATCCAAGGGCCTTCATAAAATGTTAAAGGTCTACATACTGTATGTGTTATTTTTTATATGGGGTATTTTTGATATTTCCATTTATTTTACTTTGGGTTGGGTTTTTTGTTGGTCCCAACAGATTCTGATGGTAATAACTGTCTTTTGGAGCCTCCTGTCCCAACAGAACCCCAGGCAGTTGTAAGTAGCCTACTCAATACACCAGAAATTATGACAAATAATCCTGGAGATTACATGATGTAACTCTAATCTACTGTTTTTTCAGTTGCCAGTTAAGGAGTTATATAGACTTCATCTTATAAAAAAAATTGAAAAAACAGCAGTAAAAACAGCAATGAATAAATGTACAGAAAGAATGAATGAGGTGTTTAAACACCGCTTCCTCTTTAAAAAAGGGGAGGAGAGCGCAAAAAACTCTGGGTTTACAAAAGAAAACCTGCTCCCGACCAGGTTAGGTTCACAGAGTAAGTTACCATGGTTACTGACTCTGAGTATAAGTTACCCCTCTTTCAGAAACAGGCTTGACTTACTCTGCTTTCTCAGGTTTGACTTACCTCCCATTCTGAAACAGAAAACCCAGAGTTTCCCTCATTTTAGGGTTAACATACTCAGGGTTTTCACTTAACCTCCTTTCTGAAACAGGCCCAAGAAGACAGAGATCAGGTCAGTAAATACACACATTTATCATCAGTGCTGCTGTACCTGCACATGTGTGACAGAGTGTGTTGATGTCCAGATGTATGGTCTGGTTGCTGATGGGATTGTTCAGCACACAGCTGTAGGTGTTTATATCTTGATAGTCCACCTCCAGAGGTAGAGAGAGACTGATGCTGAGATCACACACACTGATGCTGGACAATACACTGATTCCTGCGTACCAGGAGAGAGTCGCATCACACACATTCAACACTGATGAACACACCAATGAACAATTCTGGTGTGATAATGATGAAGAACAGTGTGAAGAGTCACTGATGATGACAGGAACAGGCAGACGAGCTGAAAAAGATTAGAATAAATCATATCAGTAAATAAAAGGGCAGCTTTTTTTTTTTACAGTGTTATAATGTGTTGAGTGAGAGTTTGTGATGTCATTCACAAACAATACACTGCTCAAAACGAAAGTTTTCAATAGGGTGAAAAGGAAAGTCAAAAATTAGTGTGTAAAAATGATGTAGCTCACCATAGACTGTGAGAATGAAACTCTCGCTCACACGATCTTTGATCTCTACTGTATAAACTCCAGTATGTTCAGTTGTGGTGTTTGTGATGGTCAGAGATCCAGTTTGATTATCCAGCTTCAGTCTGTCTCTGAATCTCCCATCAGGAACATCATCATATACAGTGATGCTGTCGTCCATTACATTGATTTCAGCTATTAAAGTGTTTTCAGTTCCAAACCTCCACAGAATCAGATCTTCATCCATTATCTCAGTATCAGAGTTTAGAGAGACTGAATCTCTCTCCATCACTGACACTGACTTCACATCTGTACCAGCAAACAGTCCTGGAGATTATAGAGTTTATCACAGATTAAGTGTCCCAAATAACTTTGTTGGTTTACTTAGGATCAGTACTATGTAAAAGTAAAATGAAGAATACACAAGACAGCAGCACAGACAGAAAATAAGCTAAATGAAGGAACACATGAAAAAAGCTAAAAATGAGAAAAGTCGAGGGAATCTGAATCTGTCCTCGGAATTTATTCTGATGATAGTCCTGAATCCAAACCAGAATTAAGTAATAATTCAGTTCAGTTTAAAAAACATTTCAAAATAATAGCAAATGCATCTCCATGTTATTACTCTGTATAAAAACTAAAGCATGAACTAAATCAGTATACAAAACATATAAACCACATTTATTACTTACCAGCCAGTTTGCATAAGCACAAGCAGAACAAAAAGACAACATGAAACATTGTCTTTGAGCACTATAAGATGTGAACGCTGGAAACGTCTGAACACAGACTGCTTCGACACTGCAGAAGTGAGATATTAATCTAGTGTGTATGTGTGTGTGTGTGTGTGTGTGTGTGTGTGTGTGTGTGTGTGTGTGTGTGTGTGTGTGTGTGTGTGTGTACTCATATCCCCCCACAAACACAATCTGACACAAGCACATTACAGCTGTGATCACATTACATAATATTCAAAATATGTTCTTACTGTTCTTATAGGTGGAAAACAATCTTATGCAAATGGAAATATTTCTCTATAACTATGAACATTATCACTCCAAGAAAAGTCTGTAAAAATAGGGCACAATATAAGGAATTTTCTGTATAGATTTTTCAAAGGTCTTACCTGTATTTACAATTTTACACTGAATTGTTTTGTGTTTAATGTTTAAAAGAAACATCCATAAACGTAAGAGTTCATGAATAGGTGAATGCATGAAAGGTAAGAATCCAGCCTGAGACTTATTTGATCTTTTCCACAAAATGTTCACCTTATTTCATTTGAAAAGGTGCTTTGTGTGGAGTGAATCAGATTGCAATGTTACTGTATTCATGTTAGTACAGTTCTATAAGCCTGCCTAAGACTATAACAGTTTCAATATCTAACTGTGTCACAGTGACTCTTATTAATTTTCTGCTAAGGAAAAACCCGGTGGTATTTTAGGTCTGCTCAACCCTCATCCTTCCCTCGCACTTTGTAACACGTTTTTTCCCTCTCGGGTCAAAATGCCTTGAAGCCCCGAAGCTTTACTTAATTGTTTGCGGGGTTTTTTGTCCAGAAAGCTTATTTTTATGTCAATTACAACAACAAAAATTAAAAAAAAAAAAAAAAAACGTTGATTGGTCTAATTTGATAACGAAAACTACAATCTTAATGTAATGGCTATGTCTATGCAACTGGCCCCTGATTTTTAATTCGCTTCATATCACTTCAAAGCGTGGAATTACCCCTAAGCTACTTTCGGTTTCAGTTTTTTTTTTTCATTCGCAACCAACCCCGGTATAGGCATTCGTTTTTTTATTTGTCCGGCTAAGACATTAAACATACTTCATCTGGATCAGGCAGGAAGAGATTTAACAGATCTATGGAGCAACACTGTCTATTTAAATCAAACACAGCTGATGAAAGAATGGGACGCTGTTTTCTGCTTACTCTTTTTTTGCTCCTTGATGGTAAGATGTTTTTGATTGTATGGTTACAACCAACGTTTCATTTAACATAGCCTACTCTAACATCGCATCTTGTTGTATTGGTCACTGTTTATATAATGTTGTAGTTTAGGGAATAGCTGTCACACAATGTTGTTGTACATTTTTTAGTGTTTCCTGTTCTGGAAAAGTCAATGAACGACTACAAACCACAATGATCGATTTATTCTTATTACACATACAAATCTCTTTTATTTCTTAAGCATCATTGGTTGATAATTCTTTCTCCAAAACAGCAAAAACAAACAAACACAGGCTTGAATAAGCCATATTCGGAACGAAACTGGTTTAACATGTAGAGGTGTGGTGTCATGTAGAGAGCTTCTCTGTGATTTTAGTCCCAGCCCAATGTGCAATCTCTGGGATTTGTCAGAAAAGATTACGACGACTTTTACCTTCAGGAAAATATGTCCGGAAAAATTACCTCAGGTAATAGCCTAATCCCTTGCGCATAGGTGTAATATGTAGCCTACGTAAATATTCCGTCATTTCCGGGTTCTCAAGTAAGTATGGAGGCGCTTGAAAAAGCATTCAGTTGCGTTGCGTTCTAGGACAAGTCTGTGGTAAAACCTAGGTGTTTTCCACATTCAGATCAATAAGAAGGTCAAAATCTCCAAAAAGTATTTTCAAGATGTTCGGTTGGTTAAACTTTTTTTTTTTTTTTGAAGTGTGAATTTGAAATCACTAAAATACCTTTTAAATTATCTGAGTTTCACAAACAGGTTTTGCATCATTGGAAGATGGTATTTACCCATAACTTTACCCCTCACTGTGCCACCTTGTGGAATAATAGAATAATTGTATCAAACAAAAAGTATTTGTTCAACCAGCTTTGGTTTGACCAAGGCATTATCTTTGTGCATGACATTTTAGATATAAAACAGTGAATTTTTACAGTTACAAGATTTAAAAATCAAATTTAATAATGTTCAATGTTCTCTTAAAGAATATAGGAAAATCTGTAAATCCATCCCAGTGAATGTGATTCAGCTGATAAAAAACACAATTAGTTGTTCTAATGTCCAACTCAAGCTTCCGCACTTAATGGTAGGAGAATTAAACATTACGAACAAAAAATGTGACAACAAATATCTAAATAAAGCTTTCAAAGAATATATATATATATATATATATATATATATATCATGATTATGATAGGAAGACAAAACTTAAAATATTAGATAATCCAACAATTACAGAAAAACATTGGAAATTTATAAAATGGCCAATTGCACCCAAAGTAAAAGAAATGCAATTTAAAATCCTTAACAACTACTATCCATCTGCGTTTTAGACACTGAGGGGTAGGTTTGGTTTTGAAGTGGACCTTTGCGACTTTTGTCATGAACACCCAGAACGAACAGCACATTTATTCTTCCTTTGCTCAGTTAGCAGGAAGTTCTGGCAAGATGTCCATAGCTGGTTGAATATTAAAATGAGTGAAATTGAACAATTTACAATCGAAGATATTCTTATTCAGAATTCTAAAATAACGAGGGACATTTCACTTTTGATTAACCTTATCATCATTATGGGTAAATACCACATTCACAAAAATAAATGGAAAAACAATTGCCAAATGTAAACTGTTTTAAAAATGAATTTCGCATTATCCTTTTTGAACCTTGTAAAAAATTCTAAACAAACTGTAGAAGATATTGCAACCCGTAACACATTATTTAGTTGAGAACTATGCCTTATTATATTTTATTTTATTTTTATAAATTTTTTTCATTGTCAAAAAGCCTTTTGTTGATGCCTTGTCTGTTTTTTTTTGTTTTTTGCCGTTGTCTCCACGAGAGTTTGTAATAATTAAGACAATAAAAAAAATAAAAAAAATAAAAAAGGTGGTTAAAATCAGTTTTTAGAGGCACAATACTTTTAGCGTTAGATAAGAGCCTATATAACCCTACCTTCAATCTTAAACTTTTGCATTTAGATATTAATTAGCCATTATTTGTTATGTTTATGTATATGTTTTCCTGAACGGTTAGCTGGTCGCTACAATATCTGATTTCAGGCTATTATAGCCTATGTATGTGAAATCTGTACACACACACACACACACACACACACACACACACACACACACACACACACACACACACACACACACACACACACACACACACACACACACACACACACACACACACACACACACACACACACACACACACACACACACACACACACACGTAATTGTTTATTTGTGTCCTCAGGTGTGTTTGGCGATGAAGTGATGACAGTGTCAGTGATGGAGGGAGATTCTGTTTCTCTAAACACAAATATTACTAAAAAACATCATGATAAGATGCTGTGGTATTTCAATGACACTCGCATAGCTCTGATCAACGGACATCCCAATACGAGCTGTTTATATGATGGAGAAGACGGGAGATTCAGAGACAGACTGGAGGTGGACTATGAGACCGGATCTCTGACCATCACAAACATCAGATCTGAACACGCTGGACGTTATGAAGCAGAACTGATAAGAAGCGAAAGTTCAGGCAAAAGGCAAAGCTTGAACAGAAACCGCAAGTGTGACCGCACAAAAATCACCAGAAAAATCAGCAGCTCTCATGATGACACCATCAAAATATTCAGTGTGATCATCATTGGTGAGTCACATTTAAGAGATAGTCAACTACTACTGAAATCCTGTGATCCTACATACAATCCTGCATCCATGTGTCTTTATAATATCCAATCAAAAGATTACATTAAAACGTCAATTCTTGTGTTCTTTGATATTTCTTTATTTTTATTGGTTTGTATTTTCCAGCTTCTCGGTCTGATCAAGACGAAACCGATAAAGAACCTTATATGGAGAAGCATGCGGCTGACTTCAGTATGTTTTATACTCTACTTTTTATAAAGATCTATTAATAGATAGCATAACATTTATTACAGTTTATAATAAAAGCACTATTCTTATGGGGAACTTCACTTTATAATTCACCTAAATTATTCTGATGTTGTTCATTTGAACATAAAATATTAATTTAAAATATATATATATATAAATAATGTCAAACTTTTTCCTAAACACTTGCTATTTATAATTGAATCATAAAGATGTCAGATATAATAACGCTGTAGCCTTGGGAAGCTCATAACATGCTCCTTCCAAAAGTTTCATTCAACAAACCATGAATACACTGGAAATTAAACAGAAACCGATTTAAAATTCATGATGAGAGATTATGAGGGAAAATGCTGAGGTCACAGACCGTGTCTCTCGACGTCTCTCTGCATTTCTAATATAATATCTGTAATATCTACTTGATCTAATATGCGTAGATTTGCAGCACAGATAGTTTAGTTGTAAACAGGGGAAGTTAATCTCTAATTCTCCTTTGGAAAAAGTATATGGTAATATACCCAAATTTTATAAACTGTTGAGGATTATTTCACCTTAGAGGAATTAGCCTTTCGCACCTCCAATTTAGACATACAGTACATTGTCCATAGAGAGAATATATCTAATGAATATGTTATAAACAGAGTCAGATTCACTCACACTAATATCTGTTTCTCTTTAGCTGATCCAGGACCAGGTCTACCGTCAGGTGCTGTAGCAGGAATAGTCGTTGCTGTTCTGCTGGTGTGTGTAGCTTCAGCTGTTGGTGTGATTTATTATCGCCACAGGAGCTCTAGAAAGGGTAAGCATCACCTATAGGAAAATATTTCATGCAAAAGTATTACCTGGCTCTCCGGAATACTTGATTCTGATTGGTCAGTCGGGACATTCCACAGCCTGATAATGACGTCATAACTAGAATTCTGTTGAAGGGGCGCCACTTGTAGGGGTTTTCACTACGGGGCCTTCCACAAGTCTGTTAGTGAAGGGAACATGTGATGGTCATGGAAGTCATTTTATCGTTTATGGTCATGTGACCGGGGTGACGAGTCCTGGCAAATCAATTTAAAGCTAGATGGCGGGAGAATTCAGTTAAATACAAAATTATTTTTTGTTGTGTAGATGACATACATTTTTGTTATAGATTTCATATGACGTTTACATATGTTTTGTTGGTAAGAAATGTTTAAAAGTAGATGTTTTGCTACTAAGGGAGAGTGGGGCACAACCGTACACTTTCTGACTTTCTCAGATTGTGTAAATTTACTTGGGGTTCAAAGTATTTTTTTCCCCCTCAGTAATTTCACAAATCTAACACAAATATGTTGTCTTGTTTAAACACTCTTTTTTTCTTTAAAAATTGGAATTGAAATGTAAAAACGACTCATACAACGGCTTGAAGTGTTATCTGAATTTTAATGCTATTTTTATTTTTTTATTGATATGGCAAGTAAATGCACTATACACACACACTAAGTATATGTAACCTAAACAGACCTAAACTGTAGATGACAGATTGTGTCGGATTTTTCGAATGATTGTGTCTTTGGGTTTCTGTAACTCTAAACAGCACCGTTCATCTCTTTCTTTCCTTGCAGAAACAAAATATACAGATCGTGTGATCTGAGAGGATCCCAGCAGGATCAGTGTGCAGCTTCAACATTATTATCATTGAATTGAATATACTGTATAACATATTTAAGTTTCTAAAATACTTATTGTGAAATGGAGCTTTTTTTAATCATGTTTAAATGTCCCTTAGCTTCATTCCTCTGTTCTGTTTCAATTTTTCAGTCACTGTGTGATTGTGTGTATACGTTTTATTTAGGTTAGTTATGAGTTTGTGATTGAGTTCATAAAACTTGTGCACAATAAATATTTGGTTCTGATCCTCTGCTTGTGGCAAAGTCAATTTAATGATTTCTGATCTTGTGACACGCTCTAAGCGCTGTACATGCTAAGAAATAATTATTTTTCTGAGGCCATGAAAAATACCCTTTTCTTAGAATTAATAAATAATCAATAAAGTGTTTGCTGGATGAACTGATTAAGTGATTGCAGTATTAAGTTAGCCACATCAAGTTAATCCGATTAACTGATAATTAATCATAAAGTTATGATTAAATACATAGTCACTGTTCAGAACTGTTACTTTCATTGTACCTCAGAGATTGAAATTATTTTATAAGCTTTGTCCAAATAATTGTAATGTCTATAATGTTTCTTTTGCTTCAAATCAAAGTTTGTAATGTTGTGATTCATGAAGACGACTGCTGTGAAATATGAAGATGAATGTGACAAATACTTCAAAAAACAGAAATTACACTGTCACTGTTTACACTGTATTATATTTATTCATGAGAAAAAAAACTGTTATGTATATAATAAAAAGACTCCTCAGATTTACTGTGGCATTTTGTTGCTCATGTTTTAATTATTGAATTGTGTTCAGTGTGTTTCTATTTAATTCAATAATTAAAATAATTAAGTTATTATGTAATAATTGTTCTATATTTTAAACATCTTCATTCATGATGGATTGCATTAGTTGGTACAGAAAAACTTAGCAGAATCATTCAGTCTGAATTAATATTTTATTGTTATTAAACCCTTCAATTAAAAACAGGTTCATTTATGATTCATAGATGTATATCAGGTGCTACTCAGATCTCAGTTTAAATTTGATGGTGTTTTATTGGCATGACAGATATTTTTTACATTTGTGTTTATAAAGCATTTGCAGTTTTGTTCTGTACAATTAAAACAAAGCAAAGTGAAAAACTTTTCACTAAGTACACAAAATACTTCCTCTCAGTGCTTTTTGGACAAAGCAAAAACCTGGCTTTTAAAGCATTAAAGCAAATCATCGCTTTATTGTTGTTTTCTGCTGTTTTTAGCTCATGCATATTATAGAGCCAATTAGATACATTATGAAGCTAAAATTGTGTGGGGGTTGGTATGGATGTCAGAGTGTGGTTTGTATGTGTGTACTGAAAATGTTATGTGTGTGTGTGAACAGTTTGAAAGAAAGAAATGATATTGTACTAGAAATCACAAATCCCACCACATGTAAATGAGTCTCAGACCCTGCCATGTGAAAACTGAATAAGGTCAAAAAGTTACTGAGCTTTGAAGGTTTTTTTTCATTCAAACACATTTCTTATTACTTGTTTGCACTTTTTCATTCGTTGTTGTTTTTGTACAAAGATAAAAGGTGAGCTTGATTTGATGTAGAAGTTCAGAAGCCCTTCAACACCTTGTCTTTGTTTTCACCACGAGAAAATCCAAGGCATAGCATCATAACTATGCCAAACCTACGGGCGGCAGTGTAGGGAGAAGGATAAAGCAATGCAAGCCAATCAGAATCGACAACAACTAATAACAGGAGCGACTTCCTGTTCGTTTGAGAACCTAAAACCCCGTTTCTCCCAGTTGACACGGCAACACATAACCGGCGTTATCAGAAATCTCCACTTTGGCCGGAGTTTTTAGAAATTATCGTTTTCTGTGATAAAAACGGGGTTTTCGTGTAAATGAAAGGCCAAACCGCAGAGAAATATCTGCGTTTTCCCTTCGTGTAAACGGGGCATTAAAGAAAAAAATTCTGCTTTGAATTTAGTATATAGAAAATTATTATTATTATAATTTTTATAAAAAACAACAGTGGCATTATGTAAAGAAACCGGCGTTTAAAGTGTTAACTTTTAAGTGTTCATTTTTATGACAGTTTTTGGACAAGGACATTTTTGTCCATAATGAACCAATGTGTAACTTTTTTTAATTGATGCACAAGGGTTAAACTCTTTATTGTATATATCACTGAAATATTTTTACAATTGTATTTGTGGAGTTTCTGCATACATTTATGAAAGGAAATTAAAATAGCATTAAGAAAAAATTAAAAACAGTGTAATTAACAAAATGCATGGATTGCATTAAAGAATAAAATCAAATATTAAAGAATATTCGTAGTTAGCCTCAGGTGGAGAGAATACGAAAGCAAGCTTAATTTTGCCATCACTAAACAATTAGACCAGACATATTTTCATCTTTACAATTAAAAATCCAATATATGCCACAATATTTACGACATCTCTTCTGTTTTCTTCATTTTCCTACTTGCAGCTCTGACATCATTGACCAGAAGAACAACAGCAGCCGCAGAAGCCACGCCCATCAGCGCAGTGACGACCAATCGCAGCACAGCTTCAACTGACTTACAACAGGGGGCGTGGCCTTCTGGAGAAAGTAATGAAACAAATGATAAATTAAATTTAGATTTTTAACAAGCTGACTTTAGTCTTTCATGAATTTAAAAAGATCAAATGTTCTGCTTAAAAACATGAGATGACAGTAGCCATTCATCATGGCTGGCATCTAAATTATAAATCTCGATAAAATCCACAAATTAGTGAATGAATGTGAATAATATCATTAGTGCTGTCGTACCCAAGTAGGGCTCGCTGCATCCTGCGGTGGACATCCAACCCCGCCCACATCCAAGTGTGATGTCAGAAGCCACTCCCATGTCCAATAGGTAGGGTAGGTTTTAGGTGGGTTTCAGTATGTAGGTTATAGATTAAAAGGTTTTTTTAGGCGTTAGGTTACAGTGATGGGTTGGTTTAGGGATCAGTGTGTGGAGTAGGCAATCAGTACTGTGATTGACATGAGCTATGGACATGGGTGTGGCTTCTGACATCACACTTGGATGTGGGCTGGGTTGGATGTCCACCGCAGGCTGCAGCGAGACGCTTCTCGTCATACCTGCAAATGTGTGACAGAGTGTGTTAATGTCCAGATGTGTGGTCTGGTTGCTGATGGGATTGTTCAGCACACAGCTGTAGGTGTTTTTATCCTGATATTCCACCTCCAGAGGTAGAGAGAGACTGATCCTGAGATTAGATGCACTGATGCTGGACAATACACCGATTCCTTTGTACCAGGAGAGAGTCACATCACTCACATTCAACACTATACACACCAATAAAAATGATGATGAAGAAGAACATTGTGAAGAGTCACTGGTGATGACAGGAACAGGAAGACGAGCTGAAATAAAGAGAATTAATAATATGTAGGTGTGGCGAGGGACGGCCTAGGGACGTGAGAGAACGGCGCGAGGCCGGTGGTGCGATTGCTAATGAGCAACACCTGTGTAGCACACCGGCCTCGCATCTCTCACGGAGGAGCGGAAGCATAAAGGAGGAGCGACAACGTTGATGATCGAGAGAGGAACAGGCCTGGGTTTTAGTTGTGTTCTGGTTTTTGTATTTGTGTTTTATAAACCTTATTAAAATAAAACAAACCAAACTAAAATACCGCCAGCAGCCCCTCCCGGACGACTGCTGGCTTACCTAAAATAAACATAACGGCCAGCAGCCCCTCGCGAACGACTGCTGGCTAAAATAAAACACAAATACAAAAACCAGAACACAACTAAAATCAGGCCTGTTCCTCTCTCGATCATTAATGTCGTCGCTCCCCCTTTATGCTTCCGCTCCTCCGCGAGAGATGCGGACCGGTGTGCTACACAGGTGTTGCTCATTAGCAATCGCACCAACGGCCTGGCGCCGTTCTCTCACGTCCCTCGGCCGTCCCTCGCCACAGTAGGCAATAACTGACAATACACTGTTGACTTCTTGATATTTTGTTCAGTAATTTGTCTCTCATCAACCATTTTGTATGTATAGCTAAATCTCACTAATCATGATACTTCTTTAAATCCTTTATATACGCATAATACATTGTATAATATATCAAATATTCTAAAACTTATGGAAATTCTAATTTAATCATTATGAAGCTAGATAATCATATTTTTTTAAAGGAAATATGAGTAGCGTCTGTGCATAACTCACTCTGCCAGTGTTTGGTGTGGTTGTCAAGTAAATGGATTTAAACATTAAACAAAACTGATTCATATTTAAATCTCTCATGTATATTTGACTGCTTAAGTGTGTGTCCAAGACACTGCAAACATTGATTACATGATAGTACACACTCATATGCTTCTCTAATCTATTTTGAAACAATGGGTATTGTGAAAAATTATTTCTTGTGTTGAATTTAGGGGAAGTTAGAGTTGGGGTCAGGGTTGCCAGATCTACAGTTTTCCCTACATCGAACATAATTTGTGGCGCCTCTCATCCAGTAACAGGGCCGGCGCTCCGCACACGCACATCACGCACTGCGCGTAGGGCACCAAGTGCTTGGGGGGGCACCAAAAAATCTGGGTCGTGAAAAATCATCACAATAGGCTACTAGTATAAATAACAAATAAAATATGTCTAAAGCATGTTAATATACAAAAGCAAATCAAAAGTAATATAGGCCTAGACCAAATTAGTCGAGAAAAAGGTGAATCTCCTGTGCCAGTCTCCCTCTGGTGCCACCCCTTCCCCACCTCCCAGTGGTCTGTTCGATTATGCCTCAATCAATGTCAAATGTGGCAGACACCGACCTCAGACATGGCCTCGAAAAGGCACCAAGAGTCGGGGCAGAAAAAAGGAAAAAGAAGAGACAGCTGGATGATACTCGCGTCGCTTGCAGGTAAGACAATGTTTTAAATAAAAATGTTAGTTTTGTAGCGCGTGCGCCCTTGCGTCGTGTATGCATGTCCAGGGGGGCGTCGCTAGTAGTGCAAATGATCCGGGGCAGGCTTTTTTAGCCCTGCATTTTGAATATTTTATTTTAACCAGGGTCCGGTTTCTCCCCCGTGAAATTTTGAGGCTGTCCAAAACTTGGGCTGTTTAAGATGGAGTAAGTTTGTTTGAGAAGAAAAGCAAGACCGCTTAGATACGTTTTTTCGTTGATGTTCTATGCGGTTAATGCGGTCATTTTCAAGAAGTTCATAGGCCCAGGCCCAAGGGCGACATCTGTTGGTGAAACTGCAATTAGAAAAAATTCCCCACAATCTCAGTGTTTGTATATTTTCATATTCACAGAGTTGTCAAATTATTAGGGCTGGGAAAAGATTAATCGCATCCAAAATAAAAGTTTGTGTCTACATGATATATGTGTGTGTACTGTGTATAATCATTTTGTGTATATATAAATACACACACATATACACGTATATATTTAAGAAATATTTGCATGTATATACTGTATATATTTATATATAATTTATATTATATGAACATTTAAATATTTTATATATAAATAACAAATATTTCTTAAATACATACATGCAAATGTGTATTTATATATATACACAAAATAATTATACACAGTACACACACATACTATATATCATTCATGTAGACACAAACTTTTATTTTGGATGCGATTAATCACGATTAATCTTTTCCCAGCCCAATAGAATAGCAGAATGGTCTCTTTATAGAGATGTAGACAGTCCCTCTGTTGAGTAAATTCTATTGTGCAGTTATGTATGGTTATTTGCAGTTTAAAATGTGCACTTTAAAATTCATACTTGTACAGTTATAAACTTTTTTTGCACTTTTAACTTTCTTGTACATTGTTCAGTTCCAAATCTGTGTTTTTAGTAATTGTGGTGGTTCTTGGTATTTATAATTTTAACCTTTATATTATTTCTTTTCATATTTGGTGCCATTGTTAATGTAAAGTTATTTATTTTCAGCAGTTATTTTGGAAGTAAAGAGAACCTAACTAAGAAATTCGGAATGGTTGTTATTCCTTGGGTGAGTGGGTGGGTGGTTGGGGGTGGGGGGAGTGGGGGCGGGGGGCACCACCAATCATTTGTGCTTAGGGCACCTAAATAGCTAGCTGCTGCAGCCTACCAGTGAGCCTGGCGTGACGTCACGCCCAATGAAGGGCGCCCGCGCCTTCATAGCGTCACAGCCCGCCAGAATGGGTGTGGCTTAGCGTATAAAAATAGGGGCTGACTTCCCTGATTTTTCGACTCTTCAGCGAGCTCTTGGCATCGCTAGATCTGAGAGAAGCCACCGCCGCCGTCGAACAGCGAACAGCCAGCCTAGGACAGCGCTGAGAAAGCCGGCCATCTTCGCCACCTTCAGCCATCCGTGCGAGCTACGCTATCCGGCGACGTATCCTTTTTTGCCTTGCTATTATTCTAAAAGAGCAGCGAGCGTCTTTTTAAAGATGCCTCGCACTTCCTGCGGCTCGTGTACAGCCCCGCTCAGCGCCGGAGACCGCCACCTAATCTGCGCTCTCTGCCTGGAACACGCAGAGCTCGCCCTCGCGTCTGGGGGCTGCGAGCTCTGTGAGGAGCTTCCGCTGTCGACCCTGCGGGCTCGACTCGAAGCCTTCAACACCACAGCAGTCACTCCGCCCCCTGTGGGACCGCGCAGGAAGAAGCGCCGTTCCCTGAGACAGCCGAAACCTGTGGCCACAACGAAGCGCTCGCCAGAGAACCTCCCTAGAGCCTCGCTCTCGCCTACCCCACCTCTCCTCACTGACGCGCAACTGCCGCTTGCGAGCCTCACTGCCGTTGTTCGGAGGATGAGGCCGAGGGACACGCCACGAGAGACTGCTGCTCTATCCTGGCATCAGACAGCGAGAAATCGTCACTTCACTCCGCCACCTCGTCAATCCAGGAATCCACCTGTACCCGCGCTGGAGCTGACGCGGAACTTAGGCGCCTGCTGACTCAAGCTGTTGACCGTCTCGGGCTCGAGTGGTCGCTGCCGAAGGAACCCGCGCCGAACAGGCTCGACGGCTGTTTCCTTCAAAGTCGCCGCCGCTCAGCTTCAGAAACTAGGCCCGCTCCATTCCTGCCGGAACTTCATGCGGAGCTGACGAAGTCATGGAATACACCGTTTTCTGCTAGACTTCAGTCACAGGCCTCCGCGTCGCTCTCCCGAGTGGACGGCGCCGCCGAGAAAGGGTACACAGCTATTCCCCCTGTGGAAGAGGCGGTCGCAGCGCACCTTTGCCCGCCCTCTGCGAGATGGCGGTCACGGTCAGCCCTCCCGTCTAAAGCCTGCAGAGCCACGTCCGTCTTGGTCGGCCGCGCTTATGCTGCCTCCGGCCAGGCCGCGTCTGCTCTACACTCGATGGCTGTGCTTCAGATCCTGCAAGCCGACCTCCTCCGCGAATGGGATGAGAAGGGCCGGGACCCAGCTGCGGTTACGGATTTGAGAAGTGCGACGGATCTCTCTCTCCGCGCCACCACAGCCGCAGCCCAAGCCATCGGACGAGCCATGGCCGCGTTAACCGTGACGGAGAGGCACCTCTGGTTAACGCTTGGGGATATGAGGGAAACTGAGCGAGCCACCTTTCTGAACGCGCCGCTCTCCCCCACTGGTCTCTTCGGCCCAGCAGTGAACGGGATCGTTGACCGCTTCTCTGTGGTGCAAAAGGCCACGCAGGCCATGAACCTCTTCCTGCCGCGATGCTCGAGTTCCGCCACAGGCCGCTCTCGCGAGAGACAAAGTTAGCCTCCTGTGCGAACCAGCACCCAGCGTCCAGCACAGCCTCAACCTTCGCAGCGACGTCAGGGGGGCCGCCCTAGATCGCGCTCAGACAGCTGTCACAGACCGCCGCCCCCCAGAGGGCGTCGGCAAAAATCACGCTGAAGTCTGAGCACGCGAAGCCCTCCTAACAGCGAGAGAGAAAAGACGCGCGTGTCCCGCTGCGGCCGGACCGCCGTCAAAGTTCATTTCCCTGTCAGTCCCCTTCGAACAGGCTACTGCAGTGGTTCAACTAGCAGCCAACGAGCCGGTTTATTCACCCTCTCGCCTGCACACAAACGCCGTTTTCACGGCAACCCAGAGAAATCTCAAAAAGAGTATAATGTCTGGTCCGGCTCACGCCGTCAGTGTTTTCAGTGTAGTGAAAGTGCCCACGCCCCAGTGTTCACCCCTACACATAAGCACTCCAAATCCCATGTCACTCACAGAGCACACTCTCATAAAGCGCAGAAAAGCCGCTCGAGTGTTGAATGTAAGAAATGTGTCCACAGGTCTGTGCCCACTATCTGCCCGCTCTGTTACACGATCAAAGAAGCAGGTAATGAACGCAAGTCTCGTGCCCGCCAGAGAGCGCTCACGCTTGCTAACACAAACCTCCCCCTGGGCCCCGCCTGCGCGTTTAAGTGTTATCACAAAACGCAGGGCGTTAATAAAACGCTCCCCATCTATTATGATCGGGCGTCAGATACAGTTGTAATTCTCGTGCCCGCTCACGCTTACAGAGAGCTCTTCCGCCCGGAGCGCTGCTCGCGCGTCAAAGTGTGGTAAAAGTATGTTCCCCATCCCTTATGATTGGGACATCTCACATAAGTCAGCCGGTTTCGGCTGTCAGCGAGCGGCCGTTGCCCAGAACCGAGAGCGCGCGCGCCGCGCTTTCGGCTCCGGTTCAGTTTCACAAGCCCGCAAATGGCGGCGGTCTGAACCCGGAGGCCATTTGCCCCCTAGCGGCTCACATAGCTGCGTGGGAAACTATCCCAGGGATTTCAGAATGGGTTTTGAGCACAATAAAGCAGGGCTATACACTTCAATTCATTCGCCGTCCCCCGCGCTTTCAAGCCCGGACGGCGTCGATAGTGAATGCGGAAGTAGCACACCTACTTCACGCAGAAATAGCAAAGCTGCTGTGCAAAGGGGCTATAGAAAAGGTACCGCCTTCTCTGAGCGAGTCAGGCTTTTACAGACGATATTTTCTCGTACCCAAGAAGGACGGAGCCTTCAGACCTATCCTAGATCTGAGATATTTGAACAAAGTGCTTGCGAAAAGACCGTTCAAAATACTTACGACCAGGAAAATCCTTGCGCACGTTCGCCCGAGGGACTGGTTTATTTCTCTAGATCTGAAGGATGCCTATTTTCAGATTCAGATAGTACCCCGTCACAGGCAATTTTTGAGATTCGCCTTCGACGGTCAGGCATATCAATACACCGTCCTGCCGTTCGGCCTGTCCCTGGCACCCCGTACATTTACAAAGTGCATGGACGTGGCGCTCCCCCCCCCTGAGAAGTCAGGGGCTGCGCATAATGAACTATCTGGACGATTGGCTGATATTGGCACAGTCAGAGACAGAACTACTATCTCACAGAACAGTGCTTCTCAGTCATCTGGAAAGCTTGGGTCTCACGGTCAACTGGACCAAGAGCTCATTACTGCCCAGCCAGTCAATTTCCTTTTTAGGGAATAGAACTGGACTCGGTGACCATGACGGCTCGTTTATCAACACGGCGCACGCGCCGTGTTCGCCACCTAGCCGCATCTTTCCAGAAGGGCAGCTTTCTCCCTTTGAAAACATTTCAAAGGATGTTGGGCTGTATGGCATCAGCTGCAGCGGTGCTCCAGCCGGGCCTACTGCGCATGCGCCCGCTCCAACGCTGGTTGAACGCTCGCGTGTCCCGCCGAGCCTGGGTGTCTGGCGGCCAGAAAATCAGAGTGACTCAGACCTGCATAGCAGCTCTGCAGCCCTGGTTAGTGGCCGACTGGTACCAGCAGGGAGTAATGATGGGAACCATCTCTTATCGGAAAGTCATCTCGACAGACGCGTCCAACTCGGGTTGGGGCGCGCTGTTCGAGGGCAGACCGGCCTTTGGCAAGTGGTCAGACCAGGAGAAGGGTTTTCACATAAACTGTCTGGAAATGATAGCGGTCGAGAACGCGCTGAAGTGCTTCCTCCCGTTCATACAGAACCAGCATGTTCTTGTCCGCTCGGACAACACATCTGTGGTATCCTATGTAAACCGTCAGGGTGGTGTCAGATCCAGAAATCTCTGCAATCTGACGGAACGCCTCCTTATTTGGTCTCAGATGCACCTGCACTCGCTGAGGGCGGCGCATGTGCCTGGCCATTTGAACGACGGCCCAGACAAACTGTCCAGGGACAATGTTCCCCCAGGGGAATGATCCCTGCACCCCCAAACGGTCCAGAAACTGTGGCGCCTATTCGGCAGAGCGGAAGTCGACCTTTTTGCGTCAAAAGACAACGCTCAATGCCCAACGTTCTTCTCGAAGGACGAGGACGCGCTGGCCCAGGTTTGGCCCAGCCTCCCGCTATATGCTTTCCCTCCGGTCTCTCTGTTGCCACAGGTGATCAAGAGAATCAGTGAAACGCGCCACTCGGTGCTCCTCATAGCCCCGCGTTGGGAGAATCAGATTTGGTTCCCGGAACTAGTACGGCTGTCACATACAGCTCCGTGGCCGAATCCGGTGAGGGCAGATCTCCTCTCTCAGGCTCACGGCACGATCTGGCATCCCCATCCAGAGCGCTGGTCTCTGCATGCATGGTTGATCAACGGGTACTCGTTGCCCTGCCAGAAGGAGTGATGAACACGATCACGCAGTCTAGAGCCCCTTCCACGACAAGGCTCTACGCGTCTAAATGGTCGGTGTTCTCTGGATGGTGCACCGACAGAGGTCTGGACCCGCGGACATGCGGGGTGGCGCATCTGCTCACCTTCCTACAAGAGCTGTTGGATAAGGGAAGGTCCCCATCCACTCTCAAAGTATACGTGGCGGCCGTGGCAGCGTTCGCAGAATCAACGCACGGCCAGTCACTGGGAAGACATGAGTTGGTCATCTGCTTCCTTAGAGGAGCTAGAAGGATGAATCCGCTG
Organism: Siphateles boraxobius; assembly: GCF_051911475.1. Lineage (NCBI taxonomy): Eukaryota > Metazoa > Chordata > Actinopteri > Cypriniformes > Leuciscidae > Siphateles > Siphateles boraxobius. The sequence goes on along the minus strand of NW_027508733.1, from coordinate 5,850,953 downwards.
CGCCCCCCGTCGGTTGTCATGTGGGATCTTTCATTGGTCCTCGAGGCCCTGAAAGCTTTTCCATTTGAACCACTAGACTCCGCGGGGTTGAAATATCTATCACTGAAAACCGTCCTTCTGACTGCACTGTCGTCAGTAAAACGTGTAGGGGATCTGCATGCGCTGTCTGTCAGACAGCGCGTCGTGTCTTGAGTTCGGAGCAAATGACTCTAAATTCATCCTCAGACCTAGACATGGCTATGTCCTTAAAGTGATGGGCACTCCATTCAGAGCGCAAGTTATTTCGTTGTCAGCTCTCCCAGCATCTGACAGCGAAAGTGATGTGAATCTCCTCTGCCCTGTCAGAGCGCTGAGGTTTTACATTACGCGCTCCGCCTCCTTCAGGCGTTCGGAACAGCTTTTTGTTTCGTTTGGTGGGCGCTCCAAGGTTCTCACCTCCTCGAAACAGAGCCTGTCCAGATGGATAGTAGCCGCTATAGCGGCAGCTTACGCGTCAAAAGGTCTGCAATGCCCTTTGGGCATCAGGGCTCATTCCACGAGAGGCGTGGCCTCTTCGTGGGCATGGTCCAGTGGAATTTCTATCCATGACATATGTGTAGCGGCGGGCTGGAGCTCCCCGTCTACCTTTGTCAGGTTTTATAACCTAGAAGTTCCTGCCTTGCAGGCTAAACTGTTGTCAGTCTGAAGGAGAAGTGTATTCTGCCCAGGTCTCCTGCTCAGATCACTCTCACATGACTCAGCTCTCCTGGTTGAGCTGCACTAAGTAGGGTATGTGCCATGTGCCTATACAGACCGGCGCGCTGCTCTGTATTCCCTACGTGTGCTTATGTACAAGTGATGGCCCGCATGGCTGGCCACCTTATTTTTTCCATTTATGGGGTTTCCCCTTAAAGGTCGGGGTCTCATGTGGATGCTTGGCGTGCACGGCGTTGACAAAGTGTTCCCGTAGCGTAAGCTAAACTTACGCAATACGAGAGAACCTCTCGTAAGAGAACGATACTCGGTTACTAACGTAACCTCGGTTCTCTCTAGAGAGGGAACGAGTATTGCGTAACCGGCAGTGCTCGCGCCACGAGCGACTTCGCTTCAGTCGACGAAAAACCAGGGAAGTCAGCCTACAGCCCCTATTTTTATACGCTAGGCCACGCCCATTCTGGCGGGCTGTGACGCTATGAAAGCGCGGGCGCCTTTCATTGGGCGCGACGTCACGCCGGGCACACTGGTAGGCTGCAGCAGTTGCCCGCAGGGCAGCCAATGAGCACGCGAGATGGCCTGCTCAAGGTCTGCTAGCTGCTGCACTGCGTTGACAAGGAATACAAAATGAAGGATAATTTTTTGGCTTCAGTATCTCGAGAAGATGAATCTTTCCCGTAGCGTAAGCTAAACTTACGCAATACTCGTTCCCTCTCTAGAGAGAACCGAGGTTACGTTAGTAACCGAGTATCGTTATATCTCGAAAAACATGAGCAAATATCAGAAGGTATGTTGAAAGATACAGTACAACTTACCAAAATCCGTATCATGACTCATGTAATCACTTTTACATCAATAAAACAGCTTGTGAACAATATCACTTAATGTTTAATTTATCTCATGAAGTTTACAGTTCATTAGTTAGCTATAAAAACACTAAGAGCTTATTTACTATTAATGATATGTTTGAATTAATTTGTCATGAAGAAGTGTTTATAAACTACATGAGTTCAAACATTTTAGCTTTTATTTGAGTGTAAATAGGCTATTATAGCTGGAAATAAATATCAGTTGAATATAGCTCTTTTGTTAATTTAAACCTCTTATATTACAATTTGCAGCATTATTTGGAGATATGTATTTCCTTATAAAAAATAAAACTATCGGCATCGGCTATCAGTATCGGTGGAGAAATTTATTATATTGCATCTCAGTCTAAACAGAATTCATTATAAGTAAACAGAATTAGGCATTTTGTGAAATTCCTTTAGAGATAGTATTACATAAGGACAAACACATTGAATAAGGACAAACACACAGCTGAGCGCCTTAGCTTGCCCATTGGCTTGTGCTGCGGCAACTGCACGAACCTATGGCGAGTTGGCTAGGATGCTCAGAACCCGCCAGAATGGGCGTGGCTTATAGCTATACAAGTCCCCATTTCGCCATAGAATTCAGATTTATTCTCCTTCAGCAAGTTTCACTTTCTAAAAGAGCCTTTTCTAGGCATTGTTTCAAATGACTCAGGTCTCCTGCGCCTCATGCAGAGGCCCCCTCTTTGGCAGAGATCGTCAAATCTTCTGCGCTTCCTGTCTGGGCCGAGACCACACATGGAAGCTGGACTCGCTAAGGGCGGCTGCCCGGAGTGTGATGAAATGGCGCTCTCCACCCTGCGGCCTTGTCTGGCTATCTTCGCCCACGACGACCCCGTGCCTCCCGCTACACCTTTTCCTCTGATCGAGCCGCGCAAGAAAAAGCACCGCGCACAGAGGATGCCAGGGCGGATGAACACGGGCGAGCAAACACCGGCCCAGTCCCCGCGTGCCTCCTGTTACCTCACACGCTGCAGGCTGGACGAATGGTTCCTGCAGGGATGCCGACAGGCCCCTCAGGCCCCTTCTTTCCAGAAGTGCACGGCGAGCTAACAAAGTCATGGAAAGCGCCGCATTCAGCTCATCTAAACCCTTCCTTCTCCTCAATGCTCTCGACCATCGATGGCGCTATGGAAAAAGGGTATGAAGCGATTCCCCCCCTCGACAGACCTGGCTCTGCGAGCCACCAAGTCAACCGCCCAGGCGATTCGTAGGTGCATGGCGAACTTGACGGTGCTTGAACGTCATCTTTGGTTGGCATACTGTGTAAGATTTTCTCCCATCTAGCGGTGAAATTGTATGACTACCAACTAGGGGTTGAACGTCTTCAGATTTTTTGAAGTTGACTGTTATGACATCAAAGTCGAGTCGACGTCGACTAGTCGCTGACGTCATTCATAAAAACACAAGAGATGGGACTGCTTTGCAACATGCCACAATTTGCAATTTATTAACAGCAAATTATACAGATGCTGACAGACAGCTCATAATAGGGCCGTTTACACCTGGTCACTTCATGCGTTTTTACTGATCTGATTTATCAAAACGATTCCATTTAGACCTGGTCACATAAATATGTTTTCACAAAACTGATATAAATCCGATCTTCAAACAACGCGCTATATACAGATTTAATGAAGTTCACGTCACCGAAAGCAACAGTAATAAGCTGCATTTTATTGATCATCAGCTAATTTCAAAATCAAAGACCGCAATAAGAGAGAGTGGCAACAGCACTGGTAAGATCAGTTTGTTTCTTTACTTTTAACGAAGATGATTGTGTGTTAAGCGTCTGCGACTTACTTTCACTTAGATTTGCGATAGTTGCACGTTGGCTTGATGATTCTCAACTGCGGTGATGCGTGTTGCCATAGCTTCGTCATATAATGAATATAACATAGCATATAGGCTAACATGCTCACACATTTATTTTTAGCATTGTTGGGAGGAGTCCAATTTACATATGCAGTTTCAACAACCAGATGCTTTTACACTTGTCCAGTTTCGTCAGCAATGCAGCCCAGACCTCCTCCTGAAGTGGTTCGAGTGATCAGATTTAAATCTGTCTCGAATGCGTTTCGGAGGGCATTTACATATGGTCTTTTCACGATCGGATAGCTATCAGATCACAGAAACACATGAAGTGGCCAGGTGTAAACAGCCCGCTGTTTACATAATCATTTAGGATGAAAAGAAAAAAGAAAAGAAAAAAAGCTATAAATTGACATCTGCGCGTTAGTGATGTGCAGATCCAAGTAATACAAAATAATATTCCAATTAATTGCGGGTGAATTAGAGACACATCATTAATATGTTTAAATAAATATATGAAAAAAATGATGTTTTAATGATTTTAATAAAGAGACTGAACTCACATTTCCCGGTAAAACAGTGAGTGTGCGTCACGCATCTTTCGTTTTCAGCAATATCTAGTGTTAAATTAGTAAAGTATTTCCACACACTTGATGTACCAATGCTGCTTTCTTGCTGCAATGACCCTCTGGGCTCTTCATCTGTTGTCGTCTGCAACGCGGCCATGTTAGAATAAAAATTAGCGCAATCATAGTGTCACAGGATCAACGCAACTAGCCGACGTCAAGCTTAAAGCATCACGGCATTGCATTAAGGTCGACTAGTCGGTTCAACCCCTACTACCAACTGAATATTACTTTCTACCCCCCTCCTATTCCGAGAACGTTTTAACTCCCACGGTGACCGCGTTGTCGTTTTAATTCCCTCTTTCGCTTCCTTGGCGACTCTGTTACATGTCCTCGAGAATAGGCTTGATGCTCCATCTTCAACAGGCTCTCAAATCTGCCGGCATTCTAGCGACTCGCTCGTATGTATTCTGAATGGCAGATTCTACGCTTACGAGAATACTTGATTAATTGGTGGAAGTAATTACACATGAATGAGCACATATCATTTTGAAAGTGTTTTTTTTTGCTAAGAATCAACTTAAATTACACAGTGTAGCTTTAATGGTTTGCCAGCTGATGTACCTTTGAATAATCTAATAAAACATCTAACAACAATCAGTGTAGCTTTAAGTTTGAACCACTGTAGTCACATGTACTATTTTAACAATCTTTACTACCTTTCCGGGCCTTGAAAGTGGAAATAAAATTGCTGTCCATGGAGGAGTCAGAAAGCTCTCGGATTTCTTAAAATATCTTAATTTGTGTTCCAAAGATGAACGAAGGCCTTACGGGTTTGGGATGAGGGTGAGTTTTTGGGTGAACTATCCCTTTAATGTGTTCTATTGTCTCCTGGTTCAATGGAGAGTTTAGACAGACTGCAAAATTCATTATTCTTACGTTTATTTGAATTTAACATTTCAAGGTTATAGGTTATTGATGAGTTACAATAAAAATGTCAAATTTACAGTACTTTACAATATTTTTAAGTGTAAATTTAATCACATTACTGGCTACTGAGTTGCATTACTATGTACGCCATGTGGCAATTTGTCCTGTAATTTTTGCTTAACCTCAATCATGTTACTTTCAGTCCTGTTACTAATATGAAAAATAACAGGACTGAATAAAAGTGACAGGAGTGAGTAGAGTCCTCTGGTTTGTTGATTTAATATTAATTTATATAGTTCTATTCACATGATTTTTTTTATAGTTGAAATTACTTAAATTGTAGACATTTTAGGATAAGTTTTACAGGGAGACAGTCCACCACAGAGTAACTTAAACTTTTTGTCTTTCTTATCTTTTGTAGATAGTGGACAGAGCCCATACTATGCAGGTGCCGGCTGCAAGGGAAGGAGTGAGACACCAGCAACCCTCTCTATTCCCACCTTTTTGTCTTTTCTTCCCTCACTCTCCCTAACTCTCTCTCCTTTCTCTGACACACAATCCTGTTACCCAGTGTTTGTTTGAATATAGGACATTTGAACTCTGAATTATAACTTCAAGTTTAGTCTTTTTAGACAAAAAAGCTATTATGGCTTCAGAAGACTTACAACACAACTCATAACACATCTTTTCTGGGACATTTTTTGGAGCGTAACAGAATATTTATCCATTGAATTGAACTAGACAAGTGTACATAAGAATGGTTTCATGAATGATTTACACAATTTTTTTCTGCTTGAAAGTGAACGGTGACTGGGGTTGCATTATGCCTGAGATCTGCTTTTGGGTCGATCCACAGACAAAGTCAAAATGGTTTGGAATGTCACAAGGCTGAGGAAATTATTTTAAGTTCACAAGTATCACTTTAATAACAGTACTAACAGTATTTTTTGTTCTTTGCAGGGACCTCGGTAGGCTGAAATACAAGTTTGAACTAGAATAAAAATCCTCCTGTAGAGTGCCTGGACCATCCACCAGAAAAGAGAAAGAACAAACTGAAAACGAAGCTGCTGCACCTTTACACTTTTATAACTCGTTAAGTACCTCACATGTCCCTTGTGAAGATTTTATATTTGATTGTATTTTATGTTGCAGCGTGTAAAGGTGAGGTCACATTTGTGAATTTCGTGAAATTACACTGGTAAGAAAGTGTAGAGACGAAATGTATGAAGCACAGCTCACGCTGGAGTCACTTTCAAGCAGCTTTCTGGTGGTCAAATCCAGCCAATTCCAGATGACCAACTTGGTCCCATAGTGACATTTTTGACCACACACGAAATTGCTGATCGTGTGGATTCTTAAAGGGGTGGTTGATTTGCGATTTCACTTTTTTCAATTTAAATAGTGTGTAATGTTGTTGTTGGTGCATGAACAGTCTCTGCAAAGTTGCTGCGCTGAAAGTTAAACGTAAGCAGAGATATCATCTTTTAAAAATCAGGAAGTTTAATGCCTACAAAAACGACTCGAATGGGACAACAACGAGATACTCCCGGGTTTTATACATAACTAACCCATAATCAACCCTCCCTCCGGAATATGCAAAAAAGGGGGCATGGCCATATTTCTGTGCTTTGTCGAAGAGGAAGAGTTATAGCTAGTAGAGAGCAGTAGCCATGCCGTCGAAAGTGTGTTATTTTCACCCAGCTGTCAGGTCTTCTGTGTTCGGGCTTCCTACGGACGCTGTAGTTCGTCAACAATGGCTACAATTTATGTTTGATTATGTTCCAGAAAATTACAATCGTAATTTAGCACTCTGTGCTGCGCATTTTACGGAAGACAGCTTCCAGAAACTCCACGAATTCAATGCCGGTGCAACACCGGATTCAACTGTTACTAAAACATGAAGCAGTTCCAACTTTAAAACCAGAGGCAGCAGTTGTTGGGCCACAACCTGCAAGTAAGACTTAATAATTTTGTATAATAATGTATAATTTTAGACGTAATTTTTTAGTTTTATCAAGGACGTAAACAAATGCCAGTGCTGGCTTTAGTAGCCACTTAGTTATGCTATTTCGTGTGTCTATGACAAATGCGTACAAACATTTTGGACCTGAATTTGTAAATATGTACTAATTTTGTAAATGCATTTTCCATGTATACTTTATGATGTAATTTTTCGATTTGATCAAGAACGTAAACCAATGCCAACGCTGTTTGTTTATAGTAGCCAGTTAGTTCGATGCTATTTTGTGTGTGTAAGACAAACGTGTACACCAAAGAAAATAGGTTACACTGAGTAAAGTAGGTTTTTTGAATAGATAAACGGTTGTTCATTATATCGATAAAACAATAACTTTAAAAAACAGTATTACTCTGTCATTTATTCAGTTATATTAAATGTTTAATCTGGAGGAAAAACGTATCTCAAAAGCTATAAGCAGCAGTAGAATTTTCAAGTAACAGCGTATCGAAATTCTTATAATAATAGTAGAATAGAAAAGAATAGAATAGAATAATAATAATAAAATGTACCATTCAGAAACGTTTTGTAAGAGCCGTGGGGAGGTTCTGCTTGACTCTCTTCATTGCCTCTTTCTGGGTCTGATTCTGGCTCAAACTAATACGGCAGTAGGCTATTGACACTATTTACATTTGACCGGAGCACATGCAGTTTTCGCCTGTAAAGGTAATGGGCGTGAAGTTTCCGACTACATTCGGAACAACAGTTTAGCCAATTACAACACACCGGCCCAACTAACCAATCTGAGCCCATTGACTATTTCTGAGGGAGTGTTTCATAGAATCAGGAAGTCAACCGGTCGTTCAAATGACAGATAAAGCGTCTTACAATAAAGGTGAAATTTATGAAAAATAAGGCTTTTTTTTAAAAAACACACAGACATGTTATATTGCACATGTTATATTGCACACCCCATAAACACAATCATGCAAAGAAAAAAAGCAGTAAACCACCCCTTTAAGGAAATGACTGGAATTTACCAGTGAAAATTCACTGAACCACGGAAATTGTTTTCTGCTTGTTGTGACATAAGGAATACTGTTTCTGGGTCGAAGCCTCTACTTCTACTTCCTCTGTCTTGTTTCTAGTGAGAATACTCAACCATTTATGAGCACTGTTGATTCAAGTCACACTTTTAAGCTTTTATTTTACATTACATATATTACATTAAAGCCAAAGTGTACTCTCCTGTCTCCCGGCATCCCAGACTTCAACGTTTTATAATTCAACATAGCTGAATAACTAACCATCTGAGATTTTAGTATAGAGATAAAGGTTAGGATCATAATTTTCAGGAATATTACAGCACAATGAGTGTATATTAGCACCGTTTGTTGTTTGTTTTTGGCATCTGATAGAGCTTTTGGACTTGGAAACAGTGACTTCAGACTTAACAAGCGGACTAAATCACAAATGTTTTAAAGTTAAGTGAAGATGGACATTTTTGATTAGTCAATTTTCTTTTTTTCATGGATTTATTACATGGAACATATGCGTTTCCATGCATTTTGTTGAAATGTCTTTTCTTGTGTAGCCTATTTTACCGTATATACATGGTTGATTATTCATGTTGCTTATGTATTATACTGTTGTTGTTGGTTTTTGTGTATTCATTGATATTAATCTAGTCTAGATTACTAGCTTTTTTCCCCAAGTGCATGGAAGTGTGTGTATTAAAATGGATCTAAAATATGTAATAAACAATTCTTATTTTGTATTTGGTTCAAGTTTGTTTATTATAATAGAAGTGGTTAACCAAAGCGGTTCCACACAGTGCCTAATATAAGAGTTCCTCAGAGAACCGCACAGCCCAAACGGTTTCTAGCGGATCTAGGGATCGTTCTACCGGTGTGGCAAAGTGAAGAACCCCAAAAGGTTCCTCCAGGCACCTTTTATTTTTACAGTGCAGGATTCAAACTGGTGTTTCCAGCATGGGAAGCGGGCGTGCTAAAAAGAATGCTAAAGCCTCTAGTATTAGACGCTAGTGCTGATCTTGAGATTTACAAGCTCAGCTCTTATACTGTAGCTTGCCTGCGTTACACTTGCCTCAACTGCATATTACATGCAGCAAAATGAATTCTAACTAGGCTTTTTGATTTAGTTAACTTTGAGGTGACATCATAAAGGTTTTCTGTGATTGTATTGACTAGATCCTGAGCTCAGTAAAGGTATACACACAAGAAACTGTTCTCAAGTGTTTGTGGAAGAGGTTTGTCTTCAGCTGCTTGGTGAAGGTTGTGATGATCTCAGCAGATCAGGTGAAGATTGAGAGATAAACATTTGCTTCACACTCATTTTTTTATTTTCACACTGAGTTTGGGTGGACTTCCTGTTTAACTGTTAGAAACATGTGCTGCACAATCTTTTCTCAGAAATAACCACTCCTCTGCAGCCGTGGAGACCCGATCGGTCTCAAATAGTCTGACTATAAATATAATATAATATTATTATTATGTACTCGCTCATTATATAAAATGTATACACAAAAAAAGTTATGGACTGCTGATGAAAACACAAGATACTGACTGCTACTTTTGATCTTGACCCCCGCTCTGTTCAGGGACTCATTATGAAATTCATTCAGCTTATGTCTCAATTGTTTAAGTTATGTTGATCCAAATATTTATCCGTTAAGAAATTTGCTTCAAATAAAAGCAATTGAATGTGAGAAAACATTTCTTTCTTTCTCTCTTTTCCTTTTTTTCTGCTTAATCAAGCACAATCTGATTTGTCATGACCCCCTTAAAGGGACATTGTGTAGGAATTTCTCCCATATAGTGGAGAATTTTTTTTTTTTTTGCATTCAAACGAATTGTGCTCTCCAGCACCTCGCTTTTTCAAATGCGTGTTGCATCTATAGTACCTGTTATGTACCAAAAAGCTATTATGTTCTAATAGCACTTCGTTGAGTTTTCCTTTGGGTGAACAGGTTTGTTATTTCAAACAAACGGCAACTTGACTCAACGAACAAACGAATGCTACAGTGTGAATTACTGACTGACTTGCCTGGGCAGTGACAAGCGCCTCTCACTGCTGCTTTCAGTCACGTGACCCTGGCTCTGAACGAAAACACGTTGTGGAAACGCGTTGGCCTAGTACTTTGACCCTCTCTGCTATTATAGTTTTTCAAGATGGCAGAATGACATGGAAGCCTCCGTGGACCTACCCGTCACATGTATATAATGATAATAAATTCTTCGTTTACGAGGATAAGTCAGGCAGAGGTTTTTGTACACCATTGAGGACATATTTATGAATAAAAATATTGATTTTTAGATAATAAAATACCTAAAAAACTACACATTGTCCCTTTAAGGATCAATACTGACCATAACCCCCCGTCAGGTGATCTTCCAGACTGACCAGAAGTTTTTCTGTTTGAATGGAAGTCAATGGAAGAGATGCTTCAGTATGCAAAAACTCTGTGTGGAGATGGTTTATCATAAATGCACCTCACCATGCTTGCATTGCGTGTTAATTTAGAGTGAGCTTAATATAAAAAATAGTTTGATATAAAAAAAATTATGACAGTATGAAAAAAGTAAGAGGAATTGTGAGGAATTATTAATGACACTTCTAGAAGTAAGAGATTTTTCTCATTGTCAGGCATTTTGACATGAAATGACAGTGTCAGGAATGTGTGAAATTGGTTGAAACAAATCACCAGAACTTTTTTTGTCAATAAATATGCAAAATCTGTAATATATAAGAGTGAGCTGTAATTATTTACTCACCATAGACAGTAACAGTGAATCTGTGTTTAGTCTCTGATCTGATGCGGCTGATCTCAACTTCATAAACTCCAGCATCTTCAGTTCTGATGTTCATGATGATCAGACATCCAGTCTTCTTGTCCAGCTTCAGTCTGTCTCTGAATCTCCCATCAGCAACATCAAGGATCGTATTGTTCACTCCATTGCTTTTAGCTATAAGACTCCTGTAAGTTCCAAATCTCCACAGTATCTTTTCACCTCTCTGTATTTCAGTAACATTAATCTTTAGAGTGACTGAATCTCTCTCCATCACTGACACTGACTTCAGTTCATCAGCAAACACTCCTGAAGAACACACAGAAACAGTCTCTCAGACACACGTATGAATGTTAGGTTTAATAATGATTTAACTGAAGTTTGAAGTAGTTTTGAAATGATAACAAACTTTAAAACAACAGTGTGGAAAATATATGGTCGGGTGCAAAATACAGATATCTGAATTTATCTTCATATATTTTACGTTATGGTTTAATATTAAGAGCTAGTATATAGGACAGTGGAACAATAAGCTCCACAAAAATAACATCTTACTGGAAAATATAAACAATTTGTTCCTTAAAATGAGTATAACTGCCTGAAAGTACAGACATTCTGTATTGTATCCTAATTTAACAGGAAAACGACCCAAATATAATTGTTAGATAAATGAGTATGTTCATGAGACTAATGCACTAAATCTGTGAATGTGATGTGAAACACAAACATGAATTCAGACTACATTTCATAGTAATATCTGGGAATACAAGCAAGATCACATCTGATCTGATTTTAATTGATCTTTACTAACTAGTGCATAAACAAACTTTTGTGACTTACCAACCAGATGACAGAAGCACAGACAGAAAAAAACAAATGTTTTTTCTTTAACCATTTTCTTCCGTCAGCTCTGGCGTTTGAGTTAGCTGTTAGTAAACTGTAGTAAAGTCTGCTTCTGTCTCTGTGTCTCGACTAAATGTGCATGCGTGAAGTGTGTTGACGCTGCAGTTCAGTTTCACAACCGTGATCTTTTTTTTTTCATTAAAAAAAAGTGCTGTGCTATTGCGCAAACAAAAATAATCTTGGACTGAATTAAAAAACCAGACTGAATAACTGAAATTCACAGATTTGAGTGCACATGATTATTGATTAAACAAGTTTTATTGTTTGAGAGTTTGCATTTCTCCCTAAATATAAAATTAATCTGTTGCCCGCCTCTTCATCTTCAGTCACACTTGGTCATGTTCATGACTTTAGGATGTTTCGTTTGTCATATGATCCTATACATTTCCCCCCGATGTTCACCTGGCTGTGTTTTCTTCTTGCCTGTTTTGGGGTGTTCAGTCCGTTCTCATCCCTGGATGGTTTGCTTTTACTGTGACTAAAAACGTTTACTAAAAACGACTTAGGGCTAGGCAATATGGCCAAAATATTTATCAAATTGTAAATTTTTTTCTTATTCTTATACTGAAGGGAGGATTGGAATCCACTTCTGCTTCAATGTATGGACCTTATGTAGCCACGCCTCTCTTCAGCGCTGAGCTCGTTGTCTTTTGACTTCCGGTCTGTATTTTCACAGCGATCTTGTGTAGTTATGAATGAACGGCTCGTTAAAAAAAAAAATCCAAGTTCCATTTGTTAAGACATATGCTTTACAATGCTTATGATAAACATTACAATACTCATGATAACTTTCGTTAACTCTACAATAAGTAAATCAACTTCACCAGGTAATTACTGCTGGACAGCGATGCCATAGAACTATACAGAGCCAACGCAAAAACGGAAGTTCAAAGACAATATTCTAAAGATGGCGGCACACTCGTTTCTCTGGTGCATAAGGTCTATATGTAATGAGTGATTATAATCAAGGTAATAATATTTTCCCTTCTAAATATTTAATGAGTTGAATGACTTCTCTGGAGATTTTATTCTGTTATAGAAGTTACCAGTGTGATTACTGAAATGTTCTTTTCATGTATTCTTTAATGTCTGTATTTGATATCTGAATGCAGTAACAGTGCTTCCTCATTTATTCCGGCTTCCAGAAATGAAATATGGACTTGTTTTGTGTTTGAGAAAGGTATTGAACGTGTTAAAACATATAGGGGGTCATTGAAGCCAATAGTTTAAGAGACCTTTTCTTTGTTAAAGCCTTACTTTTCAGTAAGACTAAAGTGTAGCTCTCCTTGAGAGAAAGAACACATTATCTTGATCAGGGGCGTCATGCAAGCCAAATCTGAGCAAACAATCTGAGACGTTGCAATTGTTTTCTGACGGGTGATATGGATCATGTTAGGAGGGGTCAGGGGGTTTCTCCCCCTAAAAAAATTTAAATTCTGGTTGCTAAACATACCATTTCAATGCAGTTTGGGAGGGACAGAAATAACTTAATGGAGCTAGCAGCAACCCTCCTCTATCTGAGGACTAAGTTAAAGTATCTATTTTGTAAGTTTAAGTAAAAGACAGGTTGATGAAAGAAGTGTAAGCTCAAATTCAAAAGCTTTTGAAGTCTACACATGATTTTAAAAACAGTACCATTGCAGTTTTTATGTTATGATTTTAAATTGGTATTTGACCTCACCTGGAGGCGTGGGTTCGTATCCCACTTCTGACACCAGAAATTGGGGGCTCGTCTTAAAAATAAGTTTTATTGAAAAAAAAAAAACACAAAAAAAAAAAAACAATTGGAGTTTCGCCACTGTGTGTTAAGAAAAAAGGAGAATTAGGAACTCATGAAATTTGCTTTGTATATTGTTGTTTGGCTAGTGGTTTTCACTTTGAGGGGGAGGGAATTTGGTATGTCTTTAAAGTTTGCACTAGATAAATTTGCGATTCAACCTACGTCTGAACAGTTAGATATTTGTCGTAAAGATGATTTGGTCACGATTGCGGATTTTTATCAAATCACAGTTCCTCGTGGTGCAGTTAAACAGGAGATTAAGGAGGTAATTTATAAACACTTGATGGAGCGTGGAGTTTTGCCAGAGCGGAGTGAGTCGGCGGGTGTTGCATTTCAGTTGCCGGTTTCTACGAGTGAGGGTGAGCAACCCAAACCTAATGAGCTGGCCAGCATAGATCCCGTCGATTTAGCTTCTCCGCGAGATCCTTTTCTGGCGATCAGACTGAAAGAGTTAGAGGTGGAACTGAGCAGACAGCATTATGAGAGTCAGCTGTTGCATGTACGCACAGTTGAGCTTGAAACCAAGCGAGATATCAAGCTCAAGGAGCTGGAGCTGGAGCTCAAAATTAAATCATCTGTTTTCCCCTCAGCTGTTGATGCGCCTGACATGAACGTGAATGTATCGTCACCTATGATTGTTTCCACTCCGAGTCCTATTCCTGCACCTCGACGCAACTCACAAGTAAGTCAACCTGAATTTGATATTAGTCGTCAGATATCACTAGTGCCACTTTTTCGAGAGACCGAGGTTGACACTTATTTCAACGTGTTTGAACGAATCGCTGGCACGTTGAAATGGCCGCGGAATGTTTGGCCGCTGTTGTTACAATGTAAACTTGTGGGTAAAGCCCAAGAAGTCTGTTCAGCGTTATCGCTTGAGCAAAGTTTGGATTATGAAGTAATGAAAAATGCCGTTTTGCGTGCGTATGAATTAGTCCCTGAAGCCTATCGGCAGAAGTTCCGGAATCATGTGAAAACCCCTAGTCAAACATATGTTGAGTTCGCTAGAGACAAAGCAAGTTTATTTGAGAAATGGTGCGCCGCAAACAAAATAGTCACGTTTGAGCAGCTTAAAGAATTAATATTATTGGAGGAGTTCAAGAATTGTTTACCAGAGAAAATTGTGGTTTACTTAAATGAGCAGAAGGTTTCAGCTCTTTCCGCTGCTGCAGTTTTTTCTGATGAGTTCGTACTTACGCACAGAGTAGTGTTTTCACCCACGAAACGTAATCTTCCTGATCGTGTTCGTAGTTCTAAGGATTCCTTAGTGGTACCTAAGAACGTTTTGAGAGCAGACTTTACGGAAAACCGTGAATGTTTTTACTGTCATGACGTCGGACATCTAATTTCTGTATGCCCGGTTCTGAAACGTAAAACTGGCAAGAAAGTAAACACTTTCAAAAGCGTTGCGTTAGTAGAGCGGCCTATCTTTTCCATCGAGCCAGAGTCTCTGGATTATACGACCGCTGAATCCGCTTTTAAGCCGTTTATCTTTGATGGTGTTGTGTCATTTAATGAAGCAGATTTGGAAACGAAACCTATTTGTATACTCCGTGATACTGGTGCTGCGCAATCCTTCATTTTAGAGAGTGTGTTACCATTTTCAGAACTTTCAAACTGTGGTTCCAGTGTGCTAGTGCAAGGCATTGATCTTACTGTAGTTAGAGTTCCTTTGCACAATGTTTATTTACGCTCCGGGATTATTTCAGGGAACGTTAAACTGGCAGTTCGGGCTGAATTACCTGTGAAAGGTGTATCACTCATTCTAGGAAATGATTTGGCAGGTGATAAAGTTTTCTGTTTGCCTGAAGTGATAGATGTTCCTGATGTACATAATGAAGATGCACTGCAGAAAGAATTTCCCCAAGTATTTAGTACGTGTGTAGTAACTCGAGCTCAAGCTCATAAGCTAAAAGAAACTGTGGATTTATCTAAAACTTTTCTGTGTGCTGATAATTCTCGTGAGACAGAGGAAAAAGTTGATGCAGCTGAGTTAAAAATGTGTGCACTTCCCAATGTTGATTTTCCATTTGGAAGAACTATGTTAATTGAGGCACAACGTGCCGATCAAACTCTGTGTCATTGTGCTGAAGCTGTTGTTGAGCCGAGTGTTTTGCCAGAGTGTCCAGTGGCTTACTTCTTTGAAGACGATGTTCTTATGCGTAAGTGGTCTCCAGGTCATATCAAGGAGGACTGGGGCACTGTTATTCAAGTTGTCGTTCCAAAACCTTATCGAGAACAAGTGTTGAGTGTAGCACATGACCATGAACTGTCGGGTCATGTAGGAGTTCGAAAAACGTATGATAATCTGTTGAAACACTTTTTTTGGCCTTCCATGAAATCAGATGTTTCAAAATTCTGTAAATCTTGTCATGCGTGTCAGTTATCCGGTAAACCCAATCAAGTTATTCCTCCAGCACCGCTGAGGCCGATACCTGTGCTTGGCGAACCGTTCGAGCGTATTTTGATTGATTGTGTTGGGCCACTACCCAAAACAAAATCTGGAAATTCCTACTTGTTGACATTAATGTGTACGTCGACTAGGTATCCTGAAGCAATACCACTACGCTCTCTTAAAGCTCATGCAGTTGTTAAAGCAATCATTAAATTCTGCACCACTTTTGGAGTACCGAAATACATTCAGTCCGATCAAGGAACCAATTTTATGTCTAGGGTGTTCGCCAAAGTAATAAAAAAATTAAATATTAAACATCAAGTATCTAGCGCTTATCACCCTCAGTCACAGGGGGCAATCGAAAGATTTCATCAAACTCTCAAGTCCATGCTTCGAACTTTTTGTGTTGATCAACAGAAAGAATGGGACGAGGAAATCCCACTATTGTTATTCGCAATTCGTACCACGACTCAAGCATCTCTCGGATTCAGCCCTGCTGAATTGATTTTTGGGCATACTGTGCGTGGACCTTTGAAAATTTTGCAGGAGCAGATCCTTTCATCTGATCGTCCTACTCCTGCAACGAACGTCTTAGATTACGTTAGCTCGTTTCGTGAGCGACTTCATAAAGTGTGGAAGTTGGCAAGACGTTCTCTTGATTCTGCTCAAGACCAAATGAAAACTCGATATGATCAAAAAGCTGTGCAGCGATCATTCCAAATTGGAGAGAAAGTTCTCGTTTTACTTCCTATGCCTGGTTCAGCGCTTAAGGCTAGATTTACTGGACCCTATGATATTAAAGAGAAATTAAGTGTCACTGATTATGTTGTTAACACCCCAAATCATAAGAAAAAGTCACGCGTCTGTCATATCAATATGCTGAAGGCATATGTTACGCGGTCTAATTCTGAGACTAAGATCCCTGTTGTCACTGTTGCTCCAGTAGATGTATCACCCTCAGAATATTCACCAGAAATCGATGGTTTGAAGATGAACAGTGCCGCGTTCACAACCGCTCGGTTGCCTAATTCAGAAACTTTGTTAAACTTTTCAGCAAGATTGTCGCACTTGTCTTCATCGGCCCAGGCTGACATTTTAAATTTGATAAAGAGGTATCCGACTTTGTTCAGTGACTCGCCTACAACTACACACGTGTTAAAACACGACATTGATGTTGGTTCACATGCGCCCGTTAAGCAAAGTGCTTACCGAGTAAATCCACTTAAGAAGGAACTGATGAAACAAGAAACTCAGTATTTACTTAAACACAATTTGGCAGCCCCTAGTTCTAGTCCATGGTGTTCACCATGTCTTCTCGTCCCTAAGCCCGATGGTACTTCAAGGTTCTGTACAGATTACAGGAAAGTTAATGCGTTAACTAAGGCTGATTCCTTTCCACTTCCGCGAATGGAAGATTGCATAGATCGTGTGGGTAATGCCAAATTTGTGACTAAACTCGACCTACTAAAAGGTTATTGGCAGGTGCCGCTCACGGAGCGAGCGGCTGAAATTTCTGCATTCGCCACCCCTGAGGTATTTCTACAATACCGGGTTATGCCGTTCGGTCTTCGAAATGCTGGAGCTACCTTTCAGCGGTTAATGTCTATTGTGTTATCCAACATATCTAATTGTGAAGTTTATTTAGATGATGTTGTGTGTTATGCTAGCACTTGGGAAGTACATATTAAGGTTTTAGAGGAAGTCTTTGGACGCCTTAAAAATGCTAATCTTACCTTGAATCTAGCAAAGTGCGAATTCGGTTGTGCTACAGTCACCTATTTGGGTAAGGAGGTTGGTAGCGGTCAGATTTGCCCTTTGAATTCAAAAATTCAAGCTGTTCTTGATTTTTCCATTCCGAACAATAGAAGAGATCTCCGTCGATTTCTCGGAATGACGGGTTATTATCGATGCTTTTGTAAGAACTTCTCATCTGTAGCTAGTCCTCTTACAGAATTACTGCGTAAAGCAGTCTCATTCAAGTGGACTTCTGAATGTCAGTCCGCTTTTGAAGCATTAAAGACTCTGCTCTGTAGTGCTCCTGTACTTGTTGCCCCTCAGTTTGAAAAACCATTCTTGCTAGAAGTTGATGCCAGTGGCACTGGTATCGGAGCGGTTTTGTTGCAGACCGGTGAAGATGATTTGAATCATCCGATCAGTTTCTTTTCAAAGAAATTTCTCAAACATCAAATGAACTATAGTACGATAGAGAAAGAGGCTCTTGCCTTGATTCTTGCCTTGCAACACTTTGAAGTGTATATTGGTTCGAGTGTATCACCTATTACCATTTTCACTGATCATAATCCTCTTACGTTTCTCCAGCTAATGTCTAATAGCAATCATCGGTTAATGCGATGGTCTCTGATTTGTCAAAGCTACAATATGAAGATCTGTCATAAGAGAGGTATCGAAAATGTACTTGCTGACTCACTGTCCCGTGTCAACTAGTAAAACATTATGTTTTATTTTATGGGTGGGGGTGTTAGGATTTTGAGATATTTTGTGTGTTGGTATCAACTGTCCTTGTGTGAAGGTTTGTCTTGTTCTCTTTTTCTCTCTGTATGTTAACAAGCTTGTTTCAGATGGGCGTTACCTCTGTTAATCTGTGGAAGACTGTGATTGGACCAGCTATGCACCTGACCTGGATATAAGGACCGCCTCTGACACTCTATCAAGGCCTTTGAGCCTCGCTGACTTTGTGCTTCTGTGTTTTGTGGTTGTACTGTTTAGGTACTTCTCGTTAGCTTTGTTTGTGTCACCATTGTTTGATTGAGTAAGAGTGTCGTGCCAGAGAGATTATTAGTGTTTAGTGAAATTGAGTAAGTGTTTGTTGAATGTAATACTATTTCGGGTTTTCTTCTATCTGATTATTGCCTGATTGATTACCTCTTTGGATTCTAATTCTAACTTGTCAACCTGATACTATTTTAAATGTGTGCAAGCATTCTTGTAATTATTACCATACCAAGGGATGTAGGGGGTTTGACGCCAATTTATTTATATCTATTTTTCACTTTGTTTATGTGTAAGGGAGTTAGGTAAGTTAAACTGTATTTTCATTTCTTCTTTCTTTTGTTAAAGGTTATTTAGATTCTAAAAAGTAAATTGTTTTGTTTGTTATTTTGGCCTTGTCTGCCCCTGACGATAACCCCTTATGGTCAATAAAAATCATATTACTCTTTATCTCTTTGGTAGTGTGACTCTCTTCCTTTTTCTGTTGCGGCTGACCCCTAGAGGTCGTAACAGGTGATATGGATCATGTTAGGTGGGGTCAGGGGGTTTCTCCCCCTAAAAAAATTTAAATTCTGGTTGCTAAACATACCATTTCAATGCAGTTTGGGAGGGACAGAAATAACTTAATGGAGCTAGCAGCAACCCTCCTCTATCTGAGGACTAAGTTAAAGTATCTATTTTGTAAGTTTAAGTAAAAGACAGGTTGATGAAAGAAGTGTAAGCTCAAATTCAAAAGCTTTTGAAGTCTACACATGATTTTAAAAACAGTACCATTGCAGTTTTTATGTTATGATTTTAAATTGGTATTTGACCTAAGAACGATCTTACATTAAAGGTACATAAGGGTGCTGAGGTCTGACTTTGTGGTGCTCTGAAATTAAGTTATTTTAATATTAATATGTGATGAAGGACTTTGAAAGAGGTCTGACTACCCCGTTTATTTGAAAATGGTTAGTATTTGACAGAAACGTAAAAAAGTAATCAAATCAAATGTAATATGTAACATTAATTTAGTAAAATCATTGAAATACTGTAGTTACACTGCTCATTAATATATTTTAAGGAACTTGTAAAGAGTAATTTATGAGCCAACAAAAAAGCTAGTAACTTGTTACTTGTACATTTAACCTACTATGGTTTATTGGCTTTGTATGGCAGGCAGTAACGTTAGCCAACTAGTTTACGGTAAGACTAGGCTAGCTATCGATAACGTTACACTGACACAACTTAAGTTAATGCTCTGAATTCACAGCTAATATCAAATCCATAACTTTTTGATCAAGTTAAAATTTCCAGGTTAACCACAAATAATCCCACTATACCTTTTAATATCATCCGATAACTAATTCAATGCCGATTTGTTGCTTTGCCCACTTACCACTTCAAGACCATCTGTAAAACATTGCCAGCTCAACGTGCGAGACGAGTGAGTGTGAGTTGCTTGAACATACACAGCAAAGATTCTACGCGCGTAGCGCTCTAGATTTGATATACACAGACACCACATTAGGAAAAAGGGGCGGGCTGATGCGGACCGATTTATTACACATCCAGGATAATACATTTGAGTCGTTATAGGCTCTGGTAATTGTGGAGCATAATGGGAATAAAGTTGTGACAAAAAAATTATCAGGGAGGAAAAATCTGAGGGGGCACGTGCACTTTGAATGAGCATGACGCCACTGATCTTGATGTTTTGAGAATACTATCCTGTTTATAGTGAGAGCCTGGCCAAATCCAACCTTGGAAAAGCTGTGTCGTGTGTGTGTTTTAGTCTTCTTGGTTACAGGTTAAGGGACTACTGGCATTATTGGAGATTGACTGAGTTGTTCTTCTGGACATGCTGGCGCCCAGCAACTCAAATCTGAGAACTAGAAGGTCACGGCGTGCCTAACTTCAGGGTCCTCCAGCTCAACACAGCCCAAACCCAGGAACTCCTTATGGACTTTAGACGTAGACCATGTCAGCCGCATAATCGATGTAGATATTAGAATAGATTAGATTGTTTATTTAGCCGGTACAGTATGTTTAAGCACTGTATGTTTGTTTAAGCACAGTATGTTTAAGCACATCATACATTACAAACAACAAATAGACAATACACTTCACAACATGTAACAATGCAAGATACGGTGGGTAAATGGCCATAGTGTATGAGAAGACTACTAAACTAAAGAGAGGAGTTCAGAGTCCTGATTTCTATGGGGAAAAAGCTGTTTGTGAAGCGTCTGGTCTTGGTAGAGAGTGACCTGTAGCGCCTCGCTGAGGGAAGGAGCTGGAAGAGGTGCTAAGCAGGATCTGAGTCGGAGATCATTTTCTTTGCACGCTTTACAGTCTGATGTGTATAGAGGGAATCGACTGAGGGCAGTGGTTTTCCTATGATCTTGGATGCTTTGCTGACAGTCTGTTTTAGCTTTTTCTTTATTTGGCTGTCTGTGCTCCCATACCATACTGTGAGTGATGTAATGATGGATTTGATAAAAGCAGAGTAGAACAGATCAATGAGCTGATGTTTGATCCGGTATTTTTTAAGCTGCCAAGAGGAAGTAAAGTCTTTGTTGAGCTTTTGCAATGTGTTTATTATTATTATTAATAATAATAATAATAATAATAATAAGTTTAATTTATATAGCGCCTTTCCCAAGCTCAAGGACGCTTCACAATCACAGTAAATAAACAGTTTACACATAAACGGACAATGGACATTTGCCCAGTCCAAGTAATGAGCGATTGCAGTTGCAAGTCGCATTACAGTTGGAGTAAAGATGCAAAATTATTGGAGCCTAAGTTAACATTGTGACTGTGTTATGTCAAATTAACATTTTCATGACTGAAATAGTGGTTAAACAAATGTGTTTTGAGTTTATACTTAAATTCGTGCAACGTGGTTGTTGTCCTGAGAGCCAACGGAAGAGAGTTCCTTAGCTTAGGGGCTATAACAGAGAAAGACCTGCCACCCAAAGACGATAGAGTGACTAGTGAGATAGAGTGTTTAGTGTTAGTTGTCGACTTTAGGTTATTACTAATGTGCGTTCCTAGGAATTTAAAGGATTCAGTGATGGTGATTGGGTTGCCATTTATTTGTATGGGTGTTTTGGGAAATGGTCTACGTCTAAACGTCATAATGAGTTCCTGGGTTTGGGCTTTGTTGAGCTGGAGGTCATTGTTCGAACACCAAATTACAGCTTTGTCCACCACAATGCGGTACTGGGTTTCATCTTTGTCTGAGATGAGGCCTACAATGGTTGTCGTCTGCATACTTTATTGTTTTTACTGAAGTGTCCATGGATGCAAAGTATGCTGTGTAATAGTGTTGTCAAAAATATCGATATTTCGATAAATATCGATACTGAAATATCTGAACGGTACCAATACTAATTTCCCGAAGTATCGATACACCAATACTAGCCGAGCAGTCACTTTCACTTCTCTCCAAAGGCGCGTTGACAAACACCACACGTGACGCACTCGTCTCATTCGCTCTGGTTAAATAGCAAAAGTCAATGGAAAGATGGCGAGTGCGGCGTCCCCGCGACCGGCTTTGGTTGATTGATAAAGAACACCGCGAGCAAGGGCGTAGGTTTAGGGGGGGACGCTGGGTACTAGTCCCAATCAATATTTTGAGATGACAAATTTGTCCCCACCAATATTTAGCAAGCTCCTTTGAACTGGTAGTTTGATATTTGCGCTGCTATTTGGATCGATTCCAACGGCCAGGACGACGACAGTACAAGATACGCCGTAATTTGATTGGCGGCGGGTTATCTGACGGGCAGGCTACACGCGCGGGCCGGGACTACTTTTTGTGCTTGCACTCACTGGCAGCGAGCGGGTGGTGTGTGCGTGTGTGCGCGCGTGACGACGCCGATGGTAAGTTACCAGGGTTGTCTCTCTGCCTGCCATATACAAAGGCCAGAGTAAAACATTTTAATATTACGTTTTTTGCCCCATTTTGTACTTTGTAGATCAGCTATGTCACCCAAGAAGAAGAAAGGGGACATACGAAGCTTTTTCATAAAGCAGAGTGTAAGTAGGCAAAAATAACTAGCCACACAAATAACTAGCAGTAGCAGTGACTGACCAGGCTTTCAAATGCAGATTCAACTGTGGAAAATAGTATTAACTGGTGATCCTGGTTACCCAGGATATTGTTACAGTTAAACCTAGCTTCTGCAATCTTTCAAGATTAGGAGCATTAATTAGGGGTGTGCAGCACGGATAGACTCATAGAAGTTGCGCTATCATGATAGAATGCTACGAAGTCACTGAATGTTAATTAGCCTACCTTAACTTAGAATCTTGCAGTCATAAACAATGGATCATCTGAGACATTTTTCGTTTCTACATTCTGTTTATGTAATGTATTTGTGAGTGTAGCCTCCTTGCTAGACACATGTCCCCACCAAAGCTGAGACCAAACCTACGCCCATGACCGCGAGCGGGCATGTCGGAGTCGGAGAATGGCGTGGACAGGACACGCGCTACACACCGCGAGCGGGCATGTCGGAGAATAGCGCGGACACGCGCTTCACACTGCGAGCGGGCTGCGGGCACCCAAAAGATTGTTTGACTATCAATATCCCTCTCATCACTCATTTTGTAAAATTATTTTATAGATGAAAACAGACTTAAGGAATTGGCTCCAGGGGTACCATTTAGCAGCATATGCTCAGCATCAGGGGTGTTTGTTTTTTGGACAGACCTGCACCACTGCTAAATACATCCTAAAACACTGTAACTCTTCTCATTTTAACTTTTCTGAAACATTAACCAAGATGGCCTAGTATTGTTGTTGATATGAGTCTGTGTTTCGTTTTTCACTGTAATTCTTAAAGTTAACATAATCTGACTGAGGAATCGTAGACAAGTAAATATTGTAACTGTGGTCAGATGTAAATTAACTTGTGTCTGTTTAACTTTATTCAAAAATTATTATTTAATTCTGCAATTTGCCTTCATTAGCGATTATCATCAATTTGATTACACATATACTAATTAAACTAAACTGAGCTAGACAATGGCATCTCTGAATTCAATAATGAAATGCCTTTAACTGAAAATTGAATGTTTAACCTTAT
Source organism: Siphateles boraxobius (assembly GCF_051911475.1). Classification (NCBI taxonomy): domain Eukaryota; kingdom Metazoa; phylum Chordata; class Actinopteri; order Cypriniformes; family Leuciscidae; genus Siphateles; species Siphateles boraxobius. Next base: position 5,827,428 of record NW_027508733.1, on the reverse strand, counting down.
TATTATACATTACTGACACTCTATCCTCCAATTTGATACAGTTAAGTGCTTCGACACAATCTGTATTATTAAAAGCAATATATAAATAAAGGTAACTTGACTAGATGCTGATCCAGTGAGCATTGTTTCCGCGTGTGATGCACACACGTTTGCGTTTAAATCTGTTCATCAAATTAAGTTAATGTATTAACCAGCATTTATGACCGATGACCAATGCATTTGTTACAGTATATTTTAATCTTTGATAACAGTAGGTAATAAAAACACAACGGATCATGTTAGCTCTGGTCCAATGAAAAAATATTAACAGATAAAACTCAGGACATTTTTGTTCATGTAAAATATACCTCATTGTCATGTTCTAGACTTGTAATATTTAGCTTTAAATAAAAAAAAGACCCCCTTAATATTGTGGCAGTTTTTTTCTCTGTGGTATCGAAAATGGTATCGAATATCGATATTTTTCAAGGTATCGTATCGAAGTTAGAAATTCTAGTATCGTGACAACACTACTGTGTAAAGGGAAAAAAGCCAAGGGGGGAGAACATAGCCCTGAGGAGCTCATTTACTGAGGGTGAGAGGGTGTGAGGTTATGTTATTAACCTTCACCTTCTGTGATCTATTCCACAGGAAGCTCCTTATCCAGTGGCATATGGCTGGATCAATGTTCATGTCCAAGTGTGTGGTAAAGATTTTAAGGGTTAATAGTGTTAAAGGCGGAACTAAAGTCTTTGAACAGGATGCGTATGTAGGTGTTTGGTGATTCCAGATGTTGCAAGGCATGGTGTAGTGTTATGCTGATGTCATCCTCAACAGACCGGTTGGCTTGGTAGGTGAATTGATATGAGTCCATCAGCAAAGAATGCTTTCAAATGCTTTCATTACCACAGATGCTAAGGCAACTGGTCTGAAGTCAAGTTGAAGTCTTTATTTTGCCAAAACGACGCAAATCATTCATTTTAGTGATTTGGCTCACTCAAGACAATACAAGACAGTATTGGACAAATGATTTCCATTACACGAGAGTAGATGTTAAAACTTCATGCTGATTTGTACTCGGCTTTCGCCAAGATAATCACCAACTAAGACGTAGCTTTACAGTAACCTATGCTTCTCCATCCATTTACGCTTCTTTCCATCTGGTGACGTGAATCTTCTGTCTGGTGTTAATACAGTGTATTGCGCGTCAGCACACACAACGGCTGCAACCACAGTGCGGTGCCCCCATAACAACCCTCTGGATTGAGCGGAGTAGGGAACATCTCTAGGGTCTTCAAGTGGGCACCTTCCGTCCTCAGTGTTTCGTCGACTAGCCCACGACACCTCAAGAGGGCTCGACAGTGACTCTGGCGTCCCAGAGTCACCCCCCTCCGTCCCCCACTCAACTCAGCCCAGCTTACTGACCTCTACTTCCCTCTTGCTGCTGAGACCTAACCACAATCTCACAATCTCTCCGCAACCCAACCATACGCGCCAACCCGTTTGACTAAGGCTGTCGAGCCCCACTGGTGCGTTAATATGCAGTTTCAGTGGCAACGGTTCCGTATGGCATACCACCTACCGCAAAACACAATATCTGCCCAACCACCCGTCATTCACGCAATATACACAGGAACGTAATGACTGTAAATACTATACAACCTATACAAATAAACCAACAGACCTTTCAAGTTTTCAAGAATTCTACGAAACCGTAGCATGGCGGCCTGTACACAGCCAGCTAGAATCTTTCCGTCTCAACCACAGCCAGTTGCTGCTCCTTTCTGCTGCTTCAGATAAGTTCTTTACTGTACGATGCAACTCTTGGCCACTGAATCCGACGTCTCTGAGGAACCGGCTTGTAGAGTATGCCACAAAACCACGACAACCCACTTCCACTGGATAAACCTGGACTCTCCATCCTCGCTGTTCTGCTTCAGTGGCCAGATGAGCATACCGCAGTTTCTTCCTCTCATATGCCTCATCTACCGCATCCTCCCATGGCACTGTTAACTCTATCAGTTGAACAATGCGTGCTGATCCAGACCACAAAACAATATCTGGTCGTAGGTTAGTGGTGGCAATCTCAGGTGGAAAAATAAGCCGTTGATCAAGATCAACCAGCATCTTCCAGTCCCTAGCAGCTTCCAGTTGTCCTGGGCGAGAATTGGTGTTAGCACCTTTTCTTGGTGGTTGCTCGCCTGGGCGGAGGAATATTGTCTTCTGCGTGTAATGTTTTGCTAGAACAGGCGGCAATTTATTGGTCATACTACGCTTGCCTTCCAATGCTAAAGCCAAACATCGCAATACTTGGTCATGGCGCCAAGTAAACCGACCCTGGCTAAGAGCCACCTTACATCCTGTCAAAATGTGCCTTAATGTGGCAGGTGATGAACACAAAGGACAAGATGGATCCTTTCCTACCCAGAGGTTTAGGTTCTGCGGTGATGGGAGAACATCATATGTTGACCTAATAAGGAAACTGATCCTACTCTCTTCCATTGACCAAAGGTCTTGCCAGCCCATTTTGCGTTGTTCCACACTCTCCCATCTCATCCACTCTCCCTGCTTGGCCTGGGAAATGGCCTTTATACATCGCATCCTCTCCTCCTGCTTTCGCACCTCGTTGACTACCAGCTTCCTCCTTTGGGCTGGGCCTGCCTTGTGCCATTTAGGAGGAGCTAAACTGAGCCCAAAACCCCCTCTTCCATGCTGTACCTGTCCCACGATATCCCCAATTTGAAGGTCAGCCTTTGCCTCTACTACAGATTTCTTTGCTGACCACTTTCTACCAGTTTTTACCACAGGGGCTGTCTCCCTTACACATTTGTCGCGTGACTCTGCTAAAGTCATTTCCAGTCTGACCTTGGCACACTTAAACTCCTCGGTTAAAGCAGAGACTGGCAGCTGCAATACTCCTTTACTATAAAGTCCCACTCTGCTGAGGCAGCGTGGAACTCCCAACCATTTCCTGATGTATGAACTTATTAACGCTTCCAGCTTATCCACTGTTGTCAAAGAAACCTCATACACAGTCAGTGGCCACAGCAACCTTGGCAGTAGACCAAACTGAAAGCACCAGAGTTTCAGTTTGCCTGGTAGAGCACAGCTGTTTATGCTCTTCAACCCTTCCACTGCTTGTCGTCTAACTTCTCCCACTCGAACTGTGTCCTTTAGATCCCCATCGTACCATCTCCCTAGACTCTTCACTGGCTTCTGAGAAACTGTTGGTATTGCCTCACCATTAATGAAGAATGTTTTATCTACTACCTTGCCTTTAATTATGGAGATGCTCCTTGATTTAGAGGGCTTAAATTGCATTCGTGCCCATTCAATATTATCTGTTAACTTCCCCAATAACCGATTAGTGCAGGCTACCGTTGTAGTCATGGTTGTCATGTCATCCATGTATGCTCTGATTGGTGGTAGTCGCATCCCAGAAGCCAAGCGCTCTCCTCCTACTACCCATTTTGATGCCCTAATGATTACTTCCATTGCCATGGTAAAAGCCAGTGGAGAAATGGTGCATCCTGCCATTATTCCAACCTCTAAGCATTGCCATGTACTGCTGAATTCTGGAGTTGAGAAACTAAATTGCAAATCTCCAAAATAGGCTTTCACTAAATTTGTTATCGACATCGGTACCCTGAAAAAATCAAATGATGCCCAAAGAAGCTCATTTGGCACTGAACCATATGCATTAGCCAAATCCAGGAAAGTCACGTGGAGCTCCTTCCTCTCCTTTTTAGCTGATTGAATTCGTTGCCAGATAACACTGATGTGTTCTAAGCATCCTGAGAATCCACGAATGCCCGCTTTTTGAACTGAAGTGTCAATGAAGCCATTCTTTAATAGGTAGGTTGACAATCTCTGAGCAATAATGCTGAAGAAAATCTTGCCTTCGACGTTTAATAGTGAAATAGGGCGAAACTGACTGATGCTTGTAGCATCTTTTTCTTTGGGTATAAAGACTCCCCCTGCTCTGCGCCATGCTCTAGGTACAACCTGCTTTTCCCAAGCAACTTTTATCAATTTCCACAGAATTCGTAGAACTCCTGAAGCACTCTTGTACACTCTGTACGGAACTCCATTAGGCCCTGGAGATGATGAAGCCCTTGCCTTTCTCACAACCTGCTCTATCTCTTTCCACTTAGGTGCACAGACCTCCATTTGGTATTCTGGTGGATTGACAGGTGGGATGTCTGACGGAATAGACATAGGCTTATGCCTTTTTGCATCTGTATGTGTTTCCTCCAAATATCTCTCTAGCTCAACCCTAGATGCTTTTAAAGTGCCATTCTTCTCACTGGTGAATAACTTCTTTGCGAATTTGAATGGATCTTTATAGAAATTAGCCCTCGCACGCTCCTTTTTGTAGCGTTTCCGTAGGCGCTCAGCTCTGCGTAATGTTGCAAGCTTATCTTTTATGGCCCTTTGTAAGAGATTGAGTCCCTCCTTCTGACTTTGTTCCGCTCTTTTCCATTGCTTCCTCAGCTGTCTCCTTTCTCTAACTAACCCTTCAATTTTCTGCTGCCGTCTAGACAATCCAGGAGTAGTTTGTACTTTTTCCTTCCTTTTTTCCACACCAAACCTCTCACTTCCATATGCGTAAATGATGTCCCCAAATTTATCCAGCTTCTTTTCAACTGTACCAGTTAATCTTTCTAATGCAAAGCATAGATCTGTGTTTACCGTGTCCCATACAGTTTTCTCACAAGCTCTTGGCCATCTAACTCCAGGCCTATGCCCGTTGAGGTTCTTTTCTCTCTTATGCTGGTTAGTCTGACCGGGTTCACAAGAATCAATGTGTTCATCACTAACTGTGCAAACCCTCCTCTCCTCTATGACAGGGGTGCTGATATCCTGCGAACTGTGGTTTGCTTCCTGTCGCTGGATTTCATTCGACTGACTTGACTGACTTCGTAAGAAGTACTGATCAATGCGAGGCCCTTGTCCCTTCTCCCTCAAGCATTTCATTTTCCCTTGATGAATCTTCAAACCCCTGACCGTTGTCGCCTTGCTCCAGCCACAGACACAAGCTTGGAGTTCAATGGCTTTGCTAACTGCAGAACCTGAACTAGTCTTTTGTGAAGTACTCTCTATACTCATATCCGTTTCCATTCCAAAGTCGTTAACCATGTTGTCCACCATTGAGTCATCTTCTTCGCCTGCTCTCGCAGACTCTAGGGGTATTTTCCTCTTTAATTTTTCAGAAGCCTTGGGCGGGTGTCTCCAGCATCCTGTAAACACAGAGCTGGATACTGCCGACAAGGGTAGCTAACCCTTACCAGCCCCATTGGGGTCTCTGAAAAATGAAAACACATAAAACATAGCTTAGACAATAAAAACAGAAAATCTAAAATAAGAAAACAGATACTTGGGTTGCTACCAATGCGTAAATATAATTGATAATCAAGTAGATCAAACAAAGTGCATTTAGTAACCCTGAGGAAGAGGACGTAGTTGTGTAAGCAGGCAGATAAGGATTGTTTGTGTGAATTGAGGGCCCTCACAGCTTGCGGGTAAGTGCTATTTAAATAAAATTTAATAAAAAGGAAATTAGCGGGGTGCAATGAATCTGAGTATTTTCGGTCCAGTTTTAAATAGACGGGTGTTATAAATGTCACAGTTCTTAGGGAGGTCCAGCCCAACTATTCTCTACGCTGTCCAAACTACCCTATTCAGTGCAGACTTATCATCCGCTGAGCAGTTACCCCAGCATACAATGATGGAGAAAGTAAGTGTACTCTCCATCACAGCCATGTAGAAGTGGAGCATTCCTGCCTTGGACACTGATGGTCCCAAGGAATTTAAAACTTTCCAGCAAATCTACAGTTTTGTCCTTGATGGCCAGGGGCTGGAGCGACTTGCTCCTGAAATCAACAACAATCTCCTTGGTTTTGGAGATGTTGAGGGACAAGTTGTTAATTGAGCACCACTGTTATATGAGCCGCCCGCTGGCTCCAAGCCTCCTTGGCTCCAGCCTTAGGTGGAATGTAAACAGCAGCGAAAATTATGGAGGAAAACTCTCACGGGAGATAGAAGGATCTGCATTTAACATTTAAACATTCCAGCTCCGGTGAACAGTGTCGCGTGAGGACAGCAGAGTTGGTGGACCAGCTTTGGTTGATATAAAAACAGACACCCTCACCTGACTACTTCTGTGGGTCCTACTGCGAACCCAGCAGAAGACGACCCTCATCCGGGGTGCTGCCATCCAGCCTCGTCTCGGTCAGGGAAATCACAGAGCAGTCAGCGGCGTCCCGCTCTGAATGGATAAGCATAACCAGCTCATCTTGTTTGTTAGTCAGGGAGCGGACATTCGAAAGGGACATGCTGGGGAGCGAGAGCGGTGAACCCTCTGCCTCAGCCGAACCAAAACGCCAGCCCGTTTGCCTCTCTTCCTTGGAGGCCGCTTGTGCCTGTAAGCGTTGGCTCGATTGCCAATACTGCTCGTGTTTTCAGTAACATTTCTAAAGTGGTCGGAAGCCGTGAAGTTTTGCGAAGTGTTCCGAATACATAATAGTTCATGACTGTCATATGTGATCAGACTGAAAGAATTGTCAAAACAAAGCAGAATGAGACAAACACAGAGCCACAACTCTATGAATGTGCTGTGAAATGCACATCTTTAAGTGTAATAGTTTTATAGGCAATAGAAAAACAGCAATACTCAGAAAGATGTTCTTAAAGAAATATTTTTTAGTCTTAAACACTCATGTAGAAGGACTGTCATTTAATTCTCTTTATGCTATATTTGTTCATATATTGTTTTTCATAAATTCCTACATGAACATTTTTGCCACGGTCAGAGACTATAGTTTTTGCAAACTGTAAAAAAACAAAAAGAAACAATATGTAAACAGCTTTATCGACTATCTAAAATATCAATTACAAACCTTCAAAACTGAAGCCACAAGTGGCTTTTCTATATTTGTTTTAAATGTCTCAGGCTGTATTTACTTTTTCTCAAGTTGACCTCTAGAATTTACTTGTGCAATTTATCTGCAGGTTTCACCGTAGTGTGGAACTTTGTTTAACAGCCTCAAGCTTTAATGAATATGCCTCTCTCAGTATAATAGTCAGATGTGATTATGTTGTAATAGTTTAAGTGTAAAACAGAATGAACTTTTTGTGTTAATACTTTGTGTGATCCCACATCATAGGTAGAGGGAAAGTTGCACTAAACAAAGTAACATTTTAGTCAAACAGAAAGACTATCACATATAATGTGAAACATTGACATCTGCTATCTGAACAAAATGACTAAATCTAGTCGAGTAATAAAACCATAATTTGCAAACTTGTGTATTTATTATAAATGCTGCTTTTCAATCCTCTTTTCTTGGTGATTTGATCTTTTGCATCTTACATGGATGTTTTGGACACGTGTGATTCCTGTATAAAGATTATGTTTAAAGTTAGTCCATAGGCTTACAAGCGTGTGGTACTTTGTACCACAATATGTTGGCGTGTAAAAATACACCCAAAGATTTAAGCACAACTATTTACACACATAGTAATAGGAGAAAATCTAACTTCATTATCTGTTTATTTGGGGTCAGAGAACGTCCTTAGCTCATTCATCTCTTTAATTTTGTGCTGGATGTTGAAGTGTTAGTTAAAAAATAAAGATATTAGTTAATAACAAACCAAACCTTCAAATCAATGTGAAACCATAATATTAATAAATAAAATATGGTATAACAGCCCGTTCTCATCGAATGCGTTGGGTATAAATTACAGTTTGAAAATGACTTGCATAAGTAAAGCTATGTCAGGATTACCCAACACTAAGTCTTGGGTTGTGGGTGAGACCTCACAAAAGATTAGACCGATATTAGCTTTCTTGAACATTGCATGTTTGCACTATGCCTGACACTTAGTAATGAACATGCATTTCTGTAGGTTTGTCAAAAGAATAATCATCTGGTTTAGTTCTATTTTAAAACACTGCTTTTTCTTAAAAACATTGTCTCAGACGTATTTGGTGGCATGATACTCTGTTTCATCGTGTAATAACTCCATATTTATCAGGCTGATAAAAGTAGCATGAACTTTTAGAAATAAGAAAAGTTGATAAGAAAATACCAGTTAATGGCATTGTGTCAGAACACATCAGGTTTGAAGATATATTTGGTTTTAACTTTATTCTAACTTTAAAGCTAGATTGTCCTTTGAAAAGTTTAATACAGTTTTTGATTTTGGGGTAATTTGAAAAATTACCTTTCACATGCAGTGTTTTCACCAATGACCCTGAGCCGTTGACCTAATGCTGTCATTGTGTGAGCAACTGTTTGGAGTTTCGCAACACCTATTTCTTAAAAACATTGCATCAGACATATCATATTTTTTACTTTGTAATTGCTAGGAAATTACCAATTCATGGCATTGTCAGAACACAGCAAACATTAAGAAAATGCAATTTTTAAAGCAAGATTATCCTTTGAAAAAGTGTAATATAAATCGTATAGAATATTTGATATGTTTTTGACGCTGGAAACTAGTGTTATTTAGCTTAATCTTTGTTTAAAGGAAATTAAATATTCTCAGGAGACCCATTGACCCCTGAAGTTATGACTTCTGAAGATCTCTCATGTGTAGATTCACTCGGTTGAAAAATGCTGTTTTGTAATTTACACATCTGAAATTAAGACACTGTCGCAGCAACAAACGCTAACATTTTAAAATTCTACATTTCTTTTGAGTAGATAACCGATAGTATATTCTCAGTAAAGGGTCTCACCATGTGTGTTTCCACAATGATTAAGGATAGGTCAGGAGATACAAGAAAAGTAAACACCTTACACCTGCAATAGATCATAGCTATACCGTAGAAAAAGTAAGATCATGCTTCGATTTAAGATGAGTAAAATGAAATATTCACTCAAGACAAGACAAACTTTACTTATGCTGCGTCATATATTAATACATACATTTACTCCTCAAAGAAATCAGATGAGTTGAGTATGCTACGTATTTAATTTTCTCACAAATTAAATGCAGCCAAATATCAACCAGACAAGTAGAAACGGTCTAGGCGAAAGACTGAATAGGCCTATAGTGTATTAATATATAGGCTACTTCAAATAAGAAGACTATTTAACATTTAATTTCATCAAAATTAAATGCAGCCAGAACAAGCAGTAAAGAATATATGGTCTGAAATTAATGACAGGCTGAGCTTTCATATTATAATCTCAAACAATAAGAATACATAATTAGTTTTCACAATCATAAGAGAAAGGGCAACGTTGCCTCGGCAAACGCGTGATCTGAGCCATTAGATTCTTATTGTAGAGATGCAGACCCGTAATACGCGCTGCCTCATCACACGCGAGATCCGAGATCAGTCACAGAATCTTTTTTGCAGACCCGTAATCTACATTTATTGACTTTCCTCTCGATGGTGCATATGTTACACGTCGGGAATTTATGAATGAACACTGTCAGCCCCCATTTACTAGAGCTGACAGTGCATGCTCCACTCCCAAACAAACTACACATGAATCGCGTGTGTCCCCACTCGTAACGAAGCGAGAGCAGGGTCGAACTCACGATCCAAAGCGGTTTGCTCGCCATTGTACTCCTGTCAATAGCCTATATATATATATATGCTTGTGGACAAACAACAATAAATAGACAGAGACAAATTTACACAGAACGCTTGCTGAAGGAACAGAAGCTAATCCGGTCTGTTTTCAGGGGTGCTTTATAGCTTCCTGGTCTATGACGTCACATAACGTTCCGTCACGCCATTGGACATATTTCATAGGTGCTTCATGACGCAATCACGCAGGGGCGTTCCCATAAAGTCTCAACGCAGCTAGAGTTCCCTTGTAAGAGAACAAGGCAGGCATCAAAGATCAACAGAACTATGGCATGAAACAGGAAACACGAGGGAACATAGACAACGAACTAGCATATTGCAAACACAGTGAGACTAAATAGGAAACAAACAAATGAGGGTAACGAGGGAAGACAGCAGCGGCGGAGCCAGGAATGATATGTGAAATATAGGGGTGCCCGGGCAGGGGCCAGCAGGTACTCTGGGGTGGCACAAAAAACATTATTTTGCAAACAAACATGGCACTCATCCAACCTTGAAATACTTTTAAAGTAATTTTTAAAGTATAGGTGCCCAAATCACAGTGATGTATAATGTAGGCTACAACAGCCAGCCTACAATTACATTTTTATTAAAGTTAACCAAATAACAGCGTCATAATTGTAGCCTACTCACCCTCAAGTTATTTAATCAAATAAAACTTAGGAAATTCACTTTGAAAACAGAATACATATCTCCCTATTCTGAAAAAAAAAAACAGTTTAAAAAGGACCAGAAAATCATGTTCAAGTTCACTTTATTTATATAGCACATTTACAACCGCCACTAGGCTGACCAAAGTGCTTTACAGAACAACCTGATAAATAATATGAAAATAATACCTGCATAACAACACATACAACACAAATAAAAGCTGCAAAGCTAAGAGCAACCTTAAAACCGGAGTAGCAAAACAGTATCAGACTAAAATATGAAATGGTAAAACAGAGGTTGCAAAGCAGTATCAGACTCAAATATAGAATGAAAAATAAACAGACGTGGCAAGACAGTATCAGACTCAAATATAACAGATAGCAATCATATCCATTTAAAAAAACTGAGAGTAGAGAAGCTGCGTTCACATGCAGATACTCACAGGAATGGCAACAGCAATTTTGCACAATCTAAAGAGCTTGTGGAATACCACTTTAAATGGCTCAATGAGCACAGTCAAATCTACAACACTAGTGGGCTTCTGTATGCCAGCTTGCACTTTTCTCTCCAGAATTATTTTCATTTGGTGAAGTTCATGTCTTAGGTCATCTGTGTTGCATGAATAGATAAAGGCAAATGGAAAAAGTTCTTCCTTGTGGCAAACTGTCACACTTGTGGGGTTCAGAGCTTGGATATTTTGCACAAGTAAAGTTTGGTTTTGAGAATCGTCTGTTTAACTCACTCTGTATATTGTCAAGCACGGGGTAGAATATACTGGTCCGAAAAGTGTCTTTAGTGCTTTCAGAACGGCCAGCTATAATTGGGACATTGTAACATAATCATGGAGCTTTGAGCTCTGTTTAGTCTTTCTTTTTGGAGCTGGCTCTGTTTCAGTGTTGCATTGTTCAGCAGTGTTTTAGACATCTTTCCAGAGTCCTTCAAAGTAGGATTGCTCCGCCCTCCTACGTTCTTCCGCTCAATTTTCATTTTCCTTCAGTACTACGTCTGGGATTGTGCAGTAGTCTTTGGTTTTCTCCGGTCAATTTTTTACCGGGCCAATCAGCGAACAGAGGGAGTGGCTGAGAGCGATGACGTTGATGTTGTGCGTTATTTTGAGTTGTAGTTCAGTAATGGCAGCAGAGAAAGTTGCGAGCGAAGCCATTCGGTCCTTTGTGGCAACGCTGCCGAATATCAAGAAGTTAAAGCCGGAGCAAGAACAATCTTTTCTTAGTTTTGTTGGTGGCCATGATGTTGTGGCCCTCCTCCCCATGGGTTCGACATGACATCGATCACGACCAAACTTTCGCTTGTTCCCACCTCCTTCTTCCCATAACAATTGAACCTCGTGACACTGGTGCCGAAACCCGGGAAGGAGGCGGGAACCAGCGAACATTATTCATTCAAACATTTTAATTTTCAAAATAAAATAAATACAAAAACAAAAGGAACTGCCAGCAGCCCCGCACGGACGACTACTACCAAAACAGAAATAAAACACAACATAAAATCAGGCCTGTTCCTCTCTCGATCTTCAGCGTCGTCGCTCCTCCTTTATGCTTCCACTCCTCCGTGAGAGATGCGAGACGGTGCGTTTCACAGGTCTCATTCATTATCACTCACGCCACCGGACTCGTGCCGTTCTCTCAACCACTCGGCCTCGTCCTGCTCACCACAATTACGTAATGCACATTACTTGTAATGAATTACTTGTTAGATCAAAAAGTAATCTGATTACGTAATGCATGTTACTTGTAATATATTACTTCTCTCGTAACATTAAAAGAAATATCTGATTACGTTATGCACGTTACTTGTAATGCATTACTTTACTTGTAACATCAAAAAAGTAATCTGATTGTGTTATGCATGCATGTTACTTGTAATGCCTATTATGTGCATTTTTTTAGTTAACTATAGTCAGATGCATTTACACTTACAGTTACTGTGGCTCAGATGTAACCAACTCTATCTGTGTCTGTAAAGGTGGGAACCAAATGGCCCATACAGATGTATGGCCTAGAATAGTATGGCCTATGGCCACAGAAACTGATTGGATTGAATGACAAAAGCCCCTTTCACACAGAGATTCCGGAAAATACACGGATAAAGTGACCCGGGATTTGACCCGGGTTCGTTTGATTTTGGTTCATTCACACTGACAGTGATTTTCCGGAATCAGAGAGTGCGTTCACACACAAGCCGTAAAAATCCCGTGAAGACACGTGACATCGATGTGACATGTAATGTTTCAGCAGCGTCTATAGTTTGCTTATGAGCTGCGATTTCTCTCTCGAGAAACCACGCTTGTGCATTTTTTTCCCTGATCATAAACTAGCGCATTACGTACCGTTTCACTAGCCTGCTTTCACTTGACTTCAGCATCATCATTACAACACGGCATTGGTTACGGCTTTTGTTCACAAAGCGCGCGTTCCGCGACTGATCCCGGCAATGTTACTAGGTCCCCAACCCGGCATCGATCCCAGCATCAATCCCGGGTCGTGTTTGCGTTCACACAGAAGGCGTTCTGGTAATTTCCCGGCAATTTCCCGGGATCAACGCGCTGTGTGAAAGGGGCTAAAGAAACAGCATTGCTCAGAGTAGACTGCAAGGTAGATCGATCTCCTGTGGGAGGCCCTAACAGTTTTCTATTGTTTGTAGCCCATTTGTCTTCATGTATAAAGTTCTGTCTCACAGACAGAACTTTGGGTTAAGATTGTTGAAGGGTGACATGCTAACATCGCCGCTGAAGAACTGTGCTACACTACTTCCTTCAATAAATTCTTCTCCCCACAAGAACTCTGGTCAAGCTTACTTATTTTATGTATTGGAGAAATCTGCTCAACCAAATACAGCAAAATCTAACACCCCCAACACTACTCATTTCAGATGAGATTGAAAACACCAGATCGCTAGGTGATCAGATCGCTGGTGTTTAAGCTTAATAATCAGATCGCAAAGCTATGTTAGATATGTGTCCATCTTGAACATAATCAGAATTATCAGCTAATATGGGTAAATTTGCATTCTCTGGTACACTGGAGGGAGCATCTGAGTGGTTTCCACAGTTGCAGGCTGTAGAGATCTCTGATGGAAGTCCTCATGTCCTGATATCAAAGCTACGCGAAGTTCAACTTGTATGAAGTTCAATTGCCGCAATATTTCACATTAATATTTTTTGTATATTTTATAGTTTTCACATGATTTTATATAATTTTATTGAACGCCTTACAAAACGCCTTAAAATAACGCGCGCTGCGTGCAACCAAAATGGCCTTTTTTACGCCATCATATAGCTCGATGAATGGCGTAAAAAGCTGGCATTTCATGCACACTAAAACGCCATAGAATACGGCTTCATTGACGCATTTTGCGCGGTTTTTATGGCTTTTGTAATTACAACGGCATATTCTGCTGCCGCAAATGCGGTTTAAAACGCCGTATTTGACGGCGTTTTAAACCGCTGTCAAATAAATCTTATCAATCAATCAATCAATCAATCAATCAATCAATCAATCAATCAATCACCCACCAGGCCAGATTCACCTCAGGTGGAGAGTACACCTTCTTACAGTGTCACCTGCACCGTTTCAGGATATTCTGATGTTTGTATTACAAAATAAACAGCCTTTAAAGACTTCAGTTGCAACACATGTTTTCTGTCATTGATGAATAGTAAAAATAATTTCCCTGTTTTTTTTATTTTTTTTATTAGCCACAACAATGCCCAAGGCAGTGGAAATGGCAGATGTTGCACCATGTCAAAGTATCTGTCATGATCACAAGTTGGACAATTATATCCACTCAGTCGTGAACAATTCCCTGAAGAGACTTTTATGCCTATTCCCTTTGTGCTTGTGTCTTTCGATTCTAAGTTTTTGGACACAAATCTCTCTGTGGTGGACATTAATTGGTGCAATATAAATGTTATTGTGGTATGTAACACTGACATGTAAATACATTTACGTCTTTATGATTCATATAAAATTATGTTATTTAAACTATAAAAAGTACTGTCATTTCCTATGTTGCCTCTGTCAATGGTCAGTGTAACACTGCTCTAAAATGTTGTCATGATCCTGGTTCGTTTCTTCTGTTTTCTTTCCTCTGCCTCCCTCTACTGGTCATTCTACGTCATTTCTTCTCTTTCCCTTTTCTCACGTATACACCCATTATCTCTCCTCTCATTACCATCAGCTGACTCTCATGTTCTTCTCTCCTACACACCTGTTCTCTATTTTCCCCTTATTTCCACGCTACATCTAGCCCTCTCTTTCTCGTCTGGTTTGTCGGATTATTGTTTGACCTTCATGCACGTTAGATCGCTGTTAATGCTTCTAGTCAGTAGTTGTTTCCCTAGTCCTGCCCTGTCCTGTCCTGTCTTGTCATTGGTGTCAGAACGCTACAGTTATCTACTGCTGTGTTTTACCACTTCTGTGCCGTACCCAGCCTTCTCCGTTGAGTGTAGCAGAGGGTCCGTCGTCTAGCCTGCTGTCCCGACTTCAATGCACCCGAACCATCAGGTTCTCCGGCTGAGATCATCTGTCTTCGTTTGAACTATCAGCGGAACGCTTCTCAGTTACCTTTTGTGAAAGAGACTTTTTCTGTTTATTCAGCCTGTGAGGCTTTGTCTTATTTTTCATTAAAATATTTTCCTGCAATCCTCTCTGGACCCCTCTGTTCCTTGACAAATGTGTCCTCATTTAGTTATTCATGTCCCTATAAGAACGTATCTTACTTTTACTCACAAATTAGCACATATTATCCTTGATCATGCCTCATGACATTGAAGCCTCAAAACTTCTCTGCACAAATCACCGACGCTGTCCACGGTGATTCTGCTTCTCGTGTTTCTCCCTGTCAGTTTTGTGTTGGATAATATTGTCTAAACTGCATAATGTAGGCCTAAAGCCTAAGCTTATAACCTAAGCTTAATAATCAAAACACTGTTACATATTTGTATGCAAAGTTGGACAGATGGTTGCTGTTGTCCACCAGATGGAGTCACAGTATAACGAATTGTTTCACGACTTGGTTCAGTACATTAACTTGTAAAAAATAAAAAATTGTAGGCCTACTGTCACTTTTTGCGAAGAAAACTTTGAAATAAAGCAATAATGCAAAATTAAGTACCAAAAATCTCCAGAGCAAGTTAGTCACCACTGTTTGTATTCACAAATGTTTCATTTAATAATAATAATAATGATTTGAAAAACAATAATAATACATTGATTTTTAAAATATTCCTTGTTATTTTTTTATGTTAGAATTAAAAAAGTATTTTACTAGGCTACTAATGCTATAAATGAATTGTTTGTTTTGAAATAATCATCTGTCTACATGTCAGTTTCCCTGACAAGTATAGTGTAATTTCACACATAACATGGAATTAGTTTAGTGTAAAAAACATCTTTACAGGACAGATGTTGCAACATTGTAATTTTCCAATAGGGGTCCAATAGTTATCCCTCTGATGAAGATGGATTTATCAAAATCCGCTTAACAAAGAACCCATCACTCTTTTTTATTGAAAGGAATGAGTAGGAAAACTAAAGCAACATAGGGAAAGAAAAATAAGCTTTAAAGGACTACAATGGACCAATGTAATTGCAAAAGGACTTAGGACCATACATCTGTTCCATCGCTTTTAAAAGACACAGGCTGAAGGGTTTGGGTTTGATGCTAATCAAGCTATACAAAATCCCTGAAGATGTAATGGAGTCTGGCTCTAGGGATGAGGCTCCAAGGTCGCGATGTCCTCAAAACGAGATCGTGGGAAGCACATCAGAGAAGCCGGCAGCACAGCAATGAAATAATAAGTATTTAGATAATACTCAAAAAGAAAAAAGTCCTGATGAGGTCTTCCATGAAATCATGCTTCAACCAATAGGGGTTCTACTTTGGCCACAAAGTAGCCTTACTTATAAATGCCGGAAGGACATTGTATATCTTGATGCGAATGGCAGCATCATGCGGGAAGAGAAGAGCTCTCCTCCTTTCTATGTTTACGAGTTGGTGGTCAGGAATCCCCACAAAAACTCATCCACCTTTACCTGTTGCCACGTCTCTGACCTGTGACCACACCACAGCCTCAGTTACTAGTTTTCTAGAGGCATTTCAAACTGATGTGGCAAGGTGCTTTGGAAGGAAAGGTATGCAGTCTCCCATGATCCTCTGCGATGGGTCGATGGTGTTAATGCAGGCTTTATGCCTATCATTCGCCAAGAAAATCGAAGACACCATTAACCACTACTACAACATAGCCAGTGGAAAAGGAACAAAAGAAGATTTTGAGGTGGCTATTCTTCATCGTTGCCTCAGCCATGTGATGAAGAATGCCAATGTGCACAAAGTTGTGAGTACTGTACATTAACAAAATAGTGTTCGTGACATTCCTTTTTTAGTGACAGTTGCTAATCGTCTGAAGAACTTCATACAGACTTGTATACAGATGAATTACCTTTTATTAATGTGCTAGCACAAAAAACACCACAACAACATCTGTTTTCCTTATACCAAAACATTAGAACGCACTGCCAACCTATACATGTAACCTATTGTTACAAACTGACAAATGTGAACTGGTCTTTCCAAAATGCAACACTTAAAAAGTCTCAGCAGTGCGGCCCCAGAATTCCTACATCGGCTCTGTCTGTGAAAAGCTGAGGATACGGATGCATTCAATACATTTCTAATAAAGCAGCAAGTCTTAATAAAGGGTAGATTAGGATATAAAATCCACAAGTTGTAAAATTGTATTTAATGTCATCATGTTACTGTTACATATTACCTTGCAGTACATCATTTTATTCTTGAACATAATTATTATATTACATTCACAGTGCGCCAAACCATTACCATCTGGCCATGCATGTCTTTGGTTCCCTCACAACTGCAAGCACTTTTAAAGAACTACATGACATGTGGTTTAAAGTGCTGTAGTTGTCTTCTCAAGTCCATCCTGTGGGGCCAATGTTGAAAAACTTTTTAAAAACCTGCAGTCTTGGCTACAGATAACAGGGAATGCATTGGATGTGACTAAATCCAAAAGTGATGCTGAGGACTTGAAGTGAAATTTCTTGCGTGAAATGCACTGAGATAAATGCCTTAGAGAGAGTAGCTAATTTCTTAAAGTGTATATTACCGCAATACATATTTGAAATTACTACTATTTTACAGAACACATTTTATAGAATAATTGCATTGCATGTAAATACAACAACAATAGTAGGACAACATCGGAACAACAAACCCTTTCATCAGTACAGAAAGTAACTGTAGTGTGTTTTGTCTGACTTACTACATTTATTTACACACAAAAAAAATTATTAAGTGCCTGCCTTTCAAACACCACAACACAGCATCATTTAATATAACAAGACAGAAATGTATAAGAAATATAAATTCCACAGCAACTGCAGCCTCTAACAAATATAACAGTATTGTTACATTGTTTGCAGTATTTTTAAATAACTGTTTATTAAGTTTTATGGTTGTGCGTTTCTTTTATTTGCATTGTGTGGTCTATGTGTACTGTGTTGTAATGCTCACAAGAACACTAAATAGTACTTTGGCCACACTGTAACAGCTGGTCAAGGCGAGTAAAGCTCAAATGTTGAATAACATGATAAAGGTGAAAGTTTAGTGCATCAGTGTTGATTGTTGAATGTAAGGAGACACTATGATTCACAAAAGGTAAAAAAGAAATGAACAGGATTGATGATACAATTAGGCCTACACAAACTACTAAACATGAGATTAATACTAGAGACAAACTAACAATTGATTTTACTGATGTACTGATATTTACATCTACTCTGATCGTCAGTGGTGTGATATTGATTTAACCGATAAATGACTCCATCTGGTGTTTTTTGTTTTGTTTTTTTAAACAGCAGCTAAAACAGCATTATAGCAGTGTGAGCTCCACACCTACTAATGTTTCGTTAATAACATCTCAACTCTTGGTAAAATGTGTTGGTCATTGTGGAAAATTAGCAGTATTCTTTAATTTTAGCATTACTAGAGCTTTTCACTTCCATCAGCGCTTTAATGAAACTGAACTCTCATGATAATCTGTCCTGTTTAGTAAATGTGTCTCTAAAAAGCAAGAGTTGAATAGCAGTGCATTGGACATTGATCTGTTTGTCAGAAGTCCACATCCATTACTTCATATTACTGAAGCTCTCGGACGATTCTGCTCGTCTCATTTTTACAGACTGAACAAACCAGACAATAGCAACAAACGTATCGGTTACCTAACGTAACCTCGGTTCTCTCTAGAAGAGGGAACGAGTATTGCGTAAGTTTAGCTTACGCTACGGGAAAGATTCATCTTTTCGAGATATTGAAGCCAAAAAATTATCCTTAATTTTGTATCCATTGTCAAAGCAGTGCAGCAACAGCTAGCAGACAAGAGCAGGCTGTCTAGCGTGCTCATAGGCTGCCCTGCGGGAACTGCAGCGGCCTACCACTGAGCCCGTTTGTGACCGCCGCGTCAGATCCGGGAACCAAATCTGGTTTTCCCAGCGCGGGGCTATGAGGAGCACCGAGTGGCGCGTTTCCATGATCCTCTTGATTACCGGTGGTAACAGAGAGATAGGAGGGAAAGCATACAGCGGGCGGCTGGGCCAAATTTGGGCCAGCGCGTCCTCGCTCTTTGAAAAGAACATCGGGCAGTGAGCGTTGTCTGTCGACGCAAAAAGGTCGACTTCCGCTTTGCCGAATAGGCGCCATAATTCCTGGACTGTTTGGGGGTACAGGGACCATTCCCCTGGGGGAACGTTGTTCCTGGATAGTTTGTCTGGGCCGTCGTTCAGGTGGCCTGGCACATGTGCAGCTCTCAGCGAGCGCAGGTGATGCTGAGATCAAGTGAGGAGGCGCTCTGTCAGATCGCAGAGTTTCCTGGATCTGACACCGCCCTGACGGTTTACATAGGATACCACAGATGTGTTGTCCGAGCGGACAAGAACATGCTGGTTCTGTATGAACGGGAGGAAGCACTTCAGCACGTTCTCGACCGCTAACATTTCCAGACAGTTTATGTGAAGGAGCTTCTCGTGGTCTGACCACTGGCCAAAGACCGGT
Source organism: Siphateles boraxobius (assembly GCF_051911475.1). Taxonomy (NCBI): domain Eukaryota; kingdom Metazoa; phylum Chordata; class Actinopteri; order Cypriniformes; family Leuciscidae; genus Siphateles; species Siphateles boraxobius. The sequence continues at coordinate 5,808,101 of NW_027508733.1, read as the reverse complement.
CTGCCCTCGAAGAGAGCGCCCCAACCCGAGTTGGACGCATCTGTCGAGATGACCTTTCGATATGAGACAGCTCCCATCACCACACCCCACTGATACCAGTCGGCTGCTAACCAGGGCTGTAGAGCCGCGATGCAGGTCTGAGTCACACTGATTCGTTCACAGCCAGGGGCCCAAGCTCGGTGAGCGTTCAGCCAGCGTTGAAGCGGGCGCATCTGCAGTAAGCCCAGCTGAAGCACTGCTGCAGCTGAGGCCATACAGCCCAGGATCCTCTGGAATGTCTTCAGAGGAACGAAGCTGCCCTTCTGAAAAGACGCGGCTAGGTGTCTAACACGGCGGCGCGCTGTGTCGATAAACGAGCTGTCATGGCCACAGAGTCCAGTTCTATTCCTAGAAAGGAAATTGACTGACTGGGCAGTAACGAGCTCTTGGTCCAGTTGACGTGAGACCCAAGCTTTCCAGGTGACTGACGAGCACAGTTCTGTGAGATAGCAGTTCTATCTCTGATTGCGCCAAAATCAGCCAGTCGTCCAGATAGTTCATGATTCGCAAACCCTGATTTCTCAAGGGGACGAGAGCCGCATCCATGCACTTCATAAATTTACGGGGTGCTAGAGACAGGCCGAACGTCGGGACGGTGTACTGATAAACCTGACCATCGAAGGCGAATCTCAAGAATGGCCTGTGATGGGGTATTATCTGAATCTGGAAATAGGTATCTCTCAGATCGAGAGAGATAAACCAGTCCCTCGGGCGAACGTGCGCGAGGATTGACCTGGTCGTAAGCATTTTGAACAATCTTTTCATAAGCACTTTGTTCAAATGTCTCAGATCTAAGATGGGTCTGAGGGCTCCGTCCTTCTTGGGTACGAGAAAATAGCGGCTGTAAAAGCCCGACTCGCTCAGAGAAGGCGGTACCAATTCTATGGCCCCTTTGCACAGCAGCTTAGCTATTTCTGCGCGGAGTTGATGTGCCACTTCCACATTCACAGTTGTCGTGGTTCGTGCTTGAAAGCGCGGAGGACGGCGAGTGAACTTTAGCGAATAGCCCTGCCTTATTGTGCTCAGCACCCATTCCGAAACCCCTGGAATGGCCTCCCATGCTTTTATATGTGTACCTAGGGGGCGAATGGTCTCCGGGTCCTGATCGCTGCGCTCTGCGGGCTCAAGAAACTGAACCGGAGGCGTGGGCGCGGCAAGAGATGAGAGGCATGTTTTAGTAAGCGTGAGCACTCGTAGGCGGGCACGTGACTTACGTTCATAACCTGACTGACATGAGTCTTTAGGGGCCGTGTAACAGAGCGGGCAGATAGTGGGCACAAACCTGTGGACACATTTCTTACATTCAACACTCGAGCGGCTTTTGCCCGCTTTATGAGAGTGGGCTCTGTGAATGACATGGGACGTGTTGTGCTTGTGTGTAGGGGTGAACACTGGGGTGTGGGCACTTTCTCTACACTTGAAACACCATCGGCGTGGGCCGGATAAACAGATATTATACTCTTTTTTAGATTTCTCTGGGTCGCCGTGAAAACAGCGTTTGTGTGCAGGCAAGAGGGTAGTGTTACCGGCTCGTTGGCTGGTAAATGAACCACTGCAGTAGCCTGTTTGAAGGGGACTGACAGGGAAATGAGCTTTGACGGTGGTCCGGCCGCAGCGGGACTCGACCGTCTCTTCCTTCCTTTTATTGACGCTAGTAAGGCTTCGCGTGCTCGGGATTCAGCGCGATCCTTTGCCGAGGCCCTCTGGGGGGCGGCAGGCAGTCTGTGACGGCTGTCCGAGCGCGACCTAGGGCGGCTGCCCTGACGTCGCTGCGAAGGCTGGTTAGGCTGTGATGTGCGCTGAGTGGTGGCTCGTGCAGGCGGCTGGTCACGTAACCGGCCTGTAGAGGAACTCGAGCGTCGAGGCAGAAAAAGGTTCATGGCCTGAGTGGTCTTTTGAACCTCGGAGAAGCGGTTAACAATCCCACTCACCGCTGGGCCGAAGAGACCATTAGGGGAAAGAGGCGCGTTGAGGAAGGTGGCGTGCTCAGATTCCCTCATGTCAGTAACCGTCAACCAGAAGTGTCTCTCTGTGACGGTTAACGATGGCTTGGGCTGCATTCCTGGTAGCGTGGAGAGAAAGGTCCGTCACGCTTCTCAGGTCAGTGACGGCAGCTGGATCCCGGCCCTTCTCGTCCCATTCACGGAGGAGGTTGGCCTGTAGAATCTGCAGCACAGCCATAGAATGCAGGGCGGAAGCGGCCTGTCCGGCGGCGGTGTAAGCGAGGATGGGGAATGAGCGAAGCGAACCCGATCTCTCCTCGCTGTCCGAAGCCATGATGGAACAGCAGTCTTTCGTGGCCTGTACCTCGGCCTCGACATCAGAAATGACGGCAGTACGGCTCGTGGGCGGCAGCTGCGCGTCAGTGAGGAGAGGCGGAGAAGGAAAGAGCGAGGCTCGAGGGAGAGGTTCCGGCGAGCGCGTCGCGGTGGCCACAGGCTCCGGCAGTCTTAGAGAACGGCGCTTCTTCTTGCGCGGTCCTGTAAGGGGCGGAGTGTGAGGGTTGAACACTTCGAGTCGAGCCCGCAGGGTCGACATCGGAAGTGCTTCGCAGAGCTCGCATCCCCCTGACTAGAGGGCGAGAGCTGCATGATCCTGGTCCAGGCAGAGAGCGCAGATAACGTGGCGGTCTCCGTCGCTGAGCGGGGCTCCACACGAGCCGCAGGAAGTGCGAGGCATCTTGAAAAAGACGCTTGCTGCTCTTTTAGAGTGAATATATATGTAAAAAAGGATACGTCGCTGGATAGCGTAGCTCGCACGGACGGCTGAAGGTGGCGAAGACGGCCGGCTTCTTCAGGCGCTGTCCTAATCTGGCTAATTGCTCTTTCGACAGCGGCGGCTTCTCTCTAGATCCAGCGAGGCGGAGAGCTCGCTGAAGAGATGAAAATCAGAGGAAACCGCCTACAAGCCCTGCTTATAAACGCTAAGCCACGCCCATATTGGCGGGCTATGATGCTGTGAAGGCGCGAGCGCCCTTCATTGGACGTGACGTCACGTCGGGCTCAGTGGTAGGTTGCTGCAGTTCCCGCAGGGTAGCCTATGAGCAAGCTAGACAGCCTGCTCTAGGTCTGCTAGCTGCTGCACTGCGTTGACAGTGGATACAAAATTAAGGATAATTTTTTGGCTTCAATATCTCGAAAAGATGAATCTTTCCCGTAGCGTAAGCTAAACTTACGCAATGCGAGAGAACCTCTCGTAAGAGAACGAATATAGTTTTGGTTAATTTATTATTATTTTATTCAGTGAAGTGAAGCAAAGGTTTTGTATTAAGCTTAAAGCAGCAATACAAAAAATCCAAAGCTGAAACTTCATTATTTTTTTTTATTACCAATCAAATTAAAAAAATAAAATCAATAAAGCTCACACAACAATGATAAATCACTTTAAATTTGCATTCACAATCAGAGAGTAAGATGGGCAGATTTACTTCAGATAACACAAAACAGAGATGAAATTGAGGGAAATAAAGTGTTGTATAGCATAAAAATAAGGCACAGTGTATTATGAGCAAATAGAAATAAATGTGGAGATTATTCCTGCAATAAAAGCGTCACATCAAATTTCGTACACAGAGCAGAACTGTCAGTGTGGTACAAACACATGTTTCTAGAAACTTTTAAAAAGTGTTACAACTAAAGCGTCACACTTCATTCCTATATAGTCCGTATATGACATTTCTCATCAGATATTTTGTCTAATAATTGCAGAAACCGTGCTTTATCCAGTATTCATTATATGCACTAAGTGACAGGTGACAGGAATGAAATGTGAGGTTTAGATAAGATGCATCGGCACACAGAGGAAGTCAGAGGCTCACATGAAGAGAAATATGATTCATTTTGAATAATGAAAATGTCACATTGGTTTCGTCCTGAAGCTGTTGGGAGAGTTTTTCTTTATCAAAGGCTCTGCTTCGTCTGGTATGTGTCTTCTGAGTTTCTTGGGACCTGACAAAAACAAGATATGAAGAGACAGACACAATAAGCAAATGCATATATGACACAAAAGGGCAGTGTTTTGTTTTGTGTCACACAAAAGTGTTTGTTCATAGCAGTAACAAATCCACTCAAATGGGAAGATCAGTGGATATATTAGATATAAATACCATATCAATTTAATATTACTTATGTTAAGAACACTTTCTAAATATCTCAAGTTAGTGTATTTTTTAGGAAACAGATTTTGATCTTCATGATCAAATAATTTAATTTAGATTATTTAAAACAATTTTAAATGAGCAGATGATTTAATATACATCAGATCTCTTCAAATGAAGAATTCACCGATTTCACAGCATAATGAGGATTGAGATTGAAACGATAAAAGATCATATTTCTGTCACTCAAGACACTTTCTCATGTTCATAAACAGCTCATTACAGTAAAACATGTTTATTTATATAACACACAATCCATCAAAACAATTTACACATTGCTAAAATAAGAATATGTGTTAATAATGATAAGTGCATGTATTAAAGGGATAGTTCACCCAAAATTTTAAATTAGCCCATGATTTACTGACCCTCAAGTCATCCTTGGTGTATATGACATTCTTCTTTCAGACGAATAGAATCGGAGCTATATATAAAAAAAAAAAAGGTCCTTGCTCTTCCAAGCTTTATAATAGGAGGCAATGGGTATATTTTTTGGAACTCCATCAAAGTGCATCTATCCATCATAAAAGTGCTCCACAGGCACCAAGGGGTTAATAAAGGCCTTCTGAAGCGAAGCGATGCATTGGTGTAAGAAAAATATCCATATTTAAAACTTAATCGACTAACCTAACTAGCTTCCGGCGGACCTTTTACGCAAGTCGACTTGCGCCAAAAGAGTAACCCTTGACGATGTGTGACGTAGGATGTAGGAGGAGCGTAAGCTTTGACGGCTCTCATGATTCAAACAAACAGGGCTGGGCAACCACGTTCTCCATTACGTTGTGCGTCAAGTTCAAGTGTTACTCTTTTGGCGTAAATTAATGCATACCTCCATTTGCCGGAAGCTAGTTATATTAGTCGATAAAGTTTAAATATGGATATTTTTCTTACACAAACGCATCGCTTCCCTTCCGAAGGCCTTTATTAACCCCTCGGAGCCGTGGAAGAGCAAGGACATTTTTTTAATATAACTCTGATTGTATTCATCTGAATGAAGAATGTCATATACACCTAGGATGGCTTCAGGGTGAGTAAATCATGGGCTAATTTGCATTTTTGGGTGAACTATCCCTTTAAGTAAAATATTTGAGTGACCACCGACAGTCAACATCTGTCATAAAAGCTCATACTGTATGAAGTAAGAACAGTAAGAAACAGATAAATTATAACAAGAACAATAAAAAAAACTTAAATGATAAAAAAAAAAATTGCTCCACATCTTCCTCCTGTTTTCTGTTCATTAAATCTTTGTGATCTGTCATTATCAATCTCATCTTTAATATTTGAGTTGAGTATTAATGATAGTTATTTATAATGCTGCTGGATAAAGAACAATCTGATCAAAAACCACATACAATCACAAAGGCACAGAAAGGTTTAAACCTGCTACAGCTTTACAATCTTCAGCCCAGTATTTATCTCACGCTGCATCAGCTGTAATACTTACACTTTTGTTCCTTATTCCAGTAGCAATAGACAATAACACCAACAGCTGCAGCCGCCGCCGCAATAACAGTAATAACTATCCCTGCTTTCGCTCCTGGAGACAGACCTGAATTAACTAAAGACAGAGTCATTACTGTAAAGCCACAGTGAAGGAGATCACAGAGCTGTTGGTTTCTATCAGACGCTTCTACACTGTAAAAAAAAACATTTTTTTTTTCATAAAATAAAGATTACTGGAGTGCGTTTTACAAGCAAATACAATTTCAGATTTTCTACACACAAAATTTCACCATTTAAGTTCTGAAATTACTAGGAATTTCTGAGTGAAAAATGTTTTTCCAAATGTGGTCAGGTGACGGATCACGTTCTGCGTTCTCATTGGCTATCATCACCCGGAGCCCTTTCTTCGTAACTGGATAATTAAATAAACTAGATTTCATTTGACATGATCCAGGATTGTTGGGTTCTTCCAAGCTCATCCTGGATTTGCTGTCATATAGAAACAGGTCTGTAAACTCAAACCTGCTCTGGAGCAGCTTAATTCACAGAAACAGGATTAGATTTCATCTTTTTAAGAGGAGGTACTGAATGTAGCGGGTGACATCAAGGGAGTAAAGTTGTGAATCAAGGGGGTGTGGTTAGCCTAGTATAAAGCTCAGTGGTAGGAACGAGGATAGTAGGTGCGTTAGTAGGTTTTTTGTTTGTTTATTTGGTTTGGGTATATTGACTAGTCCGCCCGGGCGATTGAGCTGGTAATCGGGCCCAAAAGAAATGGGAAAGGCCTTTGGGGCGGACTAGTTTTCTTTCTTTTTTTGTTTTTTTTATATTGTTTGTTCCTCCACTATTTATTACTGCAGCACGAGGATGCTACTGGCTTAGTGTTTGAACAGAGGAGCTACTTTTGCATGTAATTTATTTTGGATTAACTGAGTGATTCACAAGGTTTTGTTTGATGAATTTAACTTATGTTTTTTTTCTGATTGCGTTGATTCTTATTTTGCTGGGTGGTTTAGAGGCTCCTTCTGTTCGGGTAGTTTGTGATGAAAGCATCCTTGTGTGTGTGATATACTTTTTGTGTAAGCCAAAAATAAACCTTGATGATTTTTTTCTATTTAATGAACCTGAGTTGTGTTTTGTTTAGTTAACGGTGGGTCATGTAACATTAAAATCTGTCCTAGACATTATTACTTTCTTACAAGAGTAGGCTAATGAACCAGGGACAATAATGATTTTGTGGCAGCTGTGCTGTCAAACTTTAATTATTGCTGTCACGTAACAAATCTGCTTCAGATTTAAAATAAAATGTAATGTAAAATTAAACGAATCGGCCATGTTTTGTCAACCTTATCTGTTTGTGAGTCCCTGGGGTTTTTGGGGCTTATTTACAGTTAACAGTCTGGTACTATGCACATAATCTTTTTTGTTTACTGATTATTATTAAGATGTTCATTAATAAATAAACTGCACCTGAGATGTCTTATACAATTTTTACATTCAAGCTGCTTTGTCTGGGCCGCTGGTCTCATAAATGAACTTTAACATGTTCAATATATAAAAACAACTGAATGACTATTATTAGGAAACCTGATTTTTCCCCATCTTAAGTCAGATTCAACTGTATTATACAGAGTGCAGCACAGAGCCAATGAAATACAGATCATCTTAGTTGTCTATGTTGGTAAAATTCAATATAGGATGACCTGCTACACATGTCTAAATTCATTACAACAACACCAAAATACAAACGTCTCACAGTTGTTTTGAAGGACACCATTCACTGATTGATGAATCATTTACCAAAAAAAACTAAAATCATGTATCTTTTTTTTCCACAGAATTTAAATCTAAAATCTGTTGATTTGTCCTGCAATAATGAAGCAGTTGATCGATTTGTCAATTTTCTTGACAAACAGATGTCTAATGATAAATGTCAAATTTTTAACTGAAATACTTTGTAAATGTAGCTGACAAACTAGAAATGACACAGTTTGACCGTACAGATTTTGCATCTGTAAAATGCAAATTTCAGAGAATTTAAATTGTTCATAGAGTGATAACTATGTAAATAATATTATTAAAAACACTCACCACTGACATTGAATATCTTCTCTGAGGACCCTCTGGTACTGGTGATCTTTAGTTTATATTCTCCAGAGTCTGTGGTTTTGATGTTTGTGATCTTGAGATCTCCAGTCTGGTTGTTCAGCTGCAGTCTTTCTCCGTATGCCCCTTTAGTTTTAGACACTGTGATCTCATTGTTGCTGTCACTACTGATTCTGAATATAAGATTTCCATTTAACCTCCACTCCATCTCATCACTACGCTGTATTTCAGCAACATCAGAGTTTAAAGTGACAGATTTTCCCTCCTTCACTGACACTGACTTCACTGCTTCTGCACCATACACACATAGAAGAATACACAGAAACTGTTAGTGAAACTTATACAACACTCGAGAATCACGAGTCTTGTTTATTGATGAGTGGAAATCTCTTGTGATTTGCTGTAGACTTCATTAAAATGAATGAATGGTTTATGATACAATTAAAAAATAACCGCAAACAACAGGGTTGCAAATAAATGGTCCCAAATCTTAAATAAATTAAGTCTAAATCTGGCTTCGACAACTGTGACCTATGCAGTAGGCCTAGGTCAAAGTAAATATGACCGTGACTTAGGCCACATAAAGATATAGCCTAATCATTGTTGTTGAATAAATATTAGATGCGGTACACCTTGATAAAAGTGATCACGGTTATTTTATGTATAAACTCGGCAGGAAAAATAAGTATAGAAATAGCTAAGAAACCGAAAAGTGCTGTAACTATGTTGAAGAAAAAAAACGACTTACCAATCGCGAATAATAGGAAAATAACAAGTTTAAGTGCGCTCTTCATCATGTAGAGTCGTGTGAATTTAGATGATCCGTAGAGTTATTAAAGTCCTATAAGAGTGTTCTTAAGAGATCCCTCCTATATAGGGAGGCTGCAGACCTGGAGCCGGTAGATATACGCCCCTGGCAGTTTTACGCCCCTGTTGTTCCTGATGCGTCCAGTAGGGGAAGAAGGATACGGCGAAATAACAATTAAATCGATGCTCGAAATGAACACATTAATAACCGTCCCGTCTATAGACTTTTACTAATTTTTATGTATTTGTTCATTTAAATGAACGTTATAGACAGTGGAATTATCTGCACTACGGATTAAACATCCAGATGTTCAGTTGGGCTTCACTCTTCACTCAACAGAGGACTATTTGTTTTTGTAAATTAAAAAAATATTAATACACATAGTTGGATCAGATTGACAAAGTAATGATATATGACCTACTGTAGAATTAATTGTTTTTAAACTGTTTTTATATACAGGAGATTAAATGATATATGTTGTTGTGAAGTTACATTTAGGTATTAACCATATTTATCCCATTAGACATACAGTAGCCTACCGTTGAGGTCATAGTAAGGTAATTTTGCAATTATCATAGAATATCATATTTTATGGTTAAGTTGTTATTGTTAGTTGCAGCAGTTACAATACAGTACTTTTTTTTTATTTTTCATGTGCAAATGTCATTCTAATGACAGCAGCAGTAAGTGTGAACAAGAGTGTTGTAGTTACAAGAGGGCTCCAGCTATGTTACGGTGAGCTATGTTACGGTTTGACATTATTGAACGTTTGAGCTATGTTACGGTGCACCTCGCGTTTTAATCCCTTCAGTCACGTTACACATGATCTGAGGAAAGTTTGTGTCCGTACATCTTTCGCTAAATTATTCCCCTTTTCAGGTATGAATCTTGTATAATATGTGTTTTGGGTTATCAGAGTATTATGTGAATGTGTACATGTGTGGAGAAGAGTGTTTGTAGCACAGTTAGTCGAACATTGTGAAGTTAGGACCATTTATAGTGGAAAGAGTTATGTATGTATGTTATCAGTATACTTGTGTTTTGTATCTCTTGTGTATTGCCGTATTTACTATGTAGTTAAAAGTGGGAAATGCTTCTACAGGTATAACTGCTGACTAGAGATAGAATTGTATGTATAACGCATGTAATATTATTTTGTATATGTAAACTGTACTGAAGTTGCATATGGTTTTTGATATTCAGTCATTATACACATGAAGTTTGTGTCCGTGCATCTTTCGCTCAATTATTCCCCTTTTCATGGCTTTTACATGTGCAGTTCAACTCTTTACTTAGAGAGATTTGCATACATACAAATACATACATACATGCCTATTATAAATGTGTATTTTGTGAAAACATAATAAACTGTAAAAAAATAAATAAAATAAAAAATAAAACATTTCTCCACTCTAATGTTGCTCCAGAAACCACGTGGAGTAGGCTATGTTTAAATGCAAGGAGTAAACAGGGTCTTACAAGAAGATGCCATGATGTCACGCAAGCTAAAGACAGACAACAAGATAAAAATAAAAATTAAATGAATTTTAAAACGGAGTGAGACAGAGCGGGCAAAGAGAAGACTAGGGGCAGCTTTTAAACCTATATGTGGTTAGCTAAGTTTAAGCCAGCCAGAACATCAACCTGACGTCAAGTAGCCTACTTTTATTGTCTCTCAAAATAAATTATAGACCCATCTTTTGAATTGATATCGAATCTTAGCTAATCATTTATAAATAATAAATGTTGCATCATTACAATACAATCAACAACAATAATTTTAACAGATTATTTAAAATACCTCAATTCGTGTCTAGGAGGTCTGTTGATATAGGACTAGGCTCATATAGGCCTACTAATAATGTACAGCCTCCACCTACTGGACGCATCAGGAACAACAGGGGCGTAAAACTGCCAGGGGTGTACAGTCCTTCTCAAAAAATTAGCATATAGTGATAAAGTTCATTATTTTCCATAATGTAATGATACAAATTAAACTTTCATATATTTTAGATTCATTGCACACCAACTGAAATATTTCAGGTCTTTTATTGTTTTAATACTGATGATTTTGGGATACAGCTGGGAAAACGTCTACGGTTACGTATGTAACCCTCGTTCCCTGAGTAGGGAACGGAGACGTTACGTCGGATGACGACGAATGGGGTTTCGCTTAGAAAGCCTATCAACTTCGAGTATTACAAAACGAGCCAATGGCAAAGAAATGCCATGGGTCTGCGGAATTTGCATGGCGTAACTCCGCCCCACCTCGTGGGTATAAAAGGAGGAAGCCGGCAGCAAGCAGATATGTTTCTTCGCTGAGGAGCCAAGACTGAGCTCAGGCGATCCCCGCGGTACAGCGGAAAGTGGCAGGCAGACGTAACGTCTCCGTTCCCTACTCAGGGAACGAGGGTTACATACGTAACCGTAGACGTTCCCTTTCGTTGTCACTCCGAGTTACGTCGGATGACGACGAATGGGGTTACCAGTCTAATCACGCCACCTTCTCAGCTGTCTTCCAGTGCCCTGCGTAATCGAGATCCCTGTCAGCCTGGACAAAGGACTCCATATAACACAGGAATACCAAGGTACACTGGGAAGCATATCCCAAGCTAGGGGAAGTATGCAATTAATGCCAGCCCGGAGGGGGGGGACTTAGAGAATACACATATGACCCGAAGGAAGCATATGGGAAACACTGGGGTGTCCAGCCGCAGGTGGAATATTTCAACCCCAGGGGTGGCAAGGTGGCTTGCCAAGGGAAAGACACACGCTCAGAGAGGCTTACAGTGGAAATACACATGTGGGGGTCGCTCAGAGGAGGGACCATGCACACGGGAGGCACCTAGCCGACGCACAGGCAATAGACACTGGCGCCGACGTCAGGAGTGCTGGAGGAGCTCAGGGCTTTCGGAGAAGCTCACCTGAGAAAATATCGCACGTATCCAGTCCGTGGAGTGGAATGGCGAGCAAGCGAAGACACCTGAGCGGGTCCGGTACTAGCTGGTTGAAGCGAGTACACGAGAGGACACAGGCTCCACTCGGAGATTATAGAATCTGGCGAATGTGTTAGGTGTCGCCCAGCCTGCAGCTCTGCAGATGTCTGTTAGCGAGGCGCCATGCGCTAGAGCCCAAGAGGACGCCACACTCCGGGTGGAGTGGGCAGTCACACCAAGGGGGCACGGTCGACCTTGCTGCTGGTAAGCCAAGGCAATGGTGTCCACTATCCAGTGAGACAACCTTTGCTTGGAGAGAGCCTTTCCCTTCAGCTTCCCACCATAACAGACAAAGAGCTGGTCTGAGGTCCTGAAACACTGCGTTCTGTCTACATAGGCGCGGAGAGCGCGTACTGGACAGAGCAGTGCCAAGGCTGGGTCTGCCTCCTCCGAGGGCAGCGCTTGCAGGTTCACCACCTGGTCCCGGAAGGGAGTGGTAGGAACCTTGGGCACATATCCAGGCCGGGGTCTCAGGATCACGTGAGAGTAAGCCGGCCCAAATTCCAGGCACGCTTCGTCAACGGAGAAAGCGTGCAGGTCCCCAACCCTCTTGATGGAGGCCAGTGCAACCAGGAGCGCTGTCTTCATAGACAGGAACTTAAGCTCAACTGATTGCAGGGGCTCAAAGGGAGCACTCTTCAGGGCAGTTAGAACCACTGAGAGGTCCCAAGAGGGAACGAGAGGAGGACGAGGAGGATTCAGTCTCCTCGCTCCTCTCAGGAACCTGATGATCAGGTCGTGCTTCCCCACCGACTTACCTTCGATGAGGTCATGATGTGCGGCAATGGCGGCAACATAGACCTTCAGGGTGGAGGGAGACAGCCTTCGCTCCAGCCCCTGTTGAAGGAAGGAAAGCAAAACACTGATCGAGCATCTCCGGGGGTCTTCTCGGAGAGAAGAGCACCAGTTGACGAAGAGGTTCCACTTCAACGCATAGACGTGTCTCGTGGACGACGCTCTAGCGGAAGTGATGGTAGCCACCACCGCTGGTGGTAGGGTACTCAAACCTGCCTCGTCCCATCCAGGAGCCACACGTGGAGGTTCCAAAGATCGGGACGAGGGTGCCATAGGGTGCCCCGTCCCTGAGAAAGAAGGTTCTTCCTCAGAGGGATCGGCCAGGGAGGTGCTGTCGCGAGGAGTACTAGTTCGGGGAACCAGGTCCGGTTGGGCCAGTAAGGGGCAACCAGAATGACCTGCTCCTCGTCCTCCCTGACCTTGCGCAAAGTGTGCGCAAGAAGGCTCACTGGGGGAAACGCATACTTGCGGCCCTGCGGCCAGCTGTGCGCCAGAGCATCTGTGCCGAGCGTGCCCTCGGTCAGGGAATAGAACTGGGCGCAGTGGGTCGAGTCGTGAGAGGCAAACAGATCTATCTGCGCGTCCCCGAACTGGTCCCAAATCAGCTGAACCGACTGGGGATGGAGTCGCCATTCTCCAGGGAGGGGCTGAAGCCGTGAGAGCTCGTCGGCTGCACAGTTCAGCGCTCCGGGAATGAAGATGGCTCGAAGCGACCTCAGATGCTTCTGACTCCATAGGAGGAGGTGGCGAGCGAGTTGTGACATACGGCGGGAGCGTAGACCACCTTGATGGTTGATGTACGCTACAGTGGCGGTATTGTCTGAGCGGACTAGTACGTGTTGACCCCTGAGCAACGCCCGGAAGCGGTGCAGGGCAAGGCGTACTGCCAACAACTCGAGGCAATTGACATGCCACAGCCGCTGGGGTCCTGTCCAGGAGCCCGCAGCAGCATGTCCATTGCACATGGCGCCCCAGCCCGTGGTGGAGGCATCTGTTGAGACAACAACATGCCGGGAAGCTCGAGCCAGGGGGACACCGGCCCTGAGAAAATCGAGGTTCGACCACGGGGTGAAGAACTGACGGCAGGTCGGAGTAACTGGTACTCGGAACGTGCCGTGTTGCCATGCCCACCTCGGGACTCGGTCGCGAAGCCAAAGCTGAAGCGGTCTCATATGAAGCAATCCGAGCGGCGTGACCGCGGCTGCAGATGCCATATGCCCCAGGAGCCTCTGAAAAAGTTTCAGTGGAACCGCACTCTTGCCCTCGAATTGTCTTAGGCAAGTCAGCAGTGACTGCGCGCGCTCGCTCGTAAGCTGCGCGGACATGGCGACCGAGTCGATGTCCATACCGAGAAAAGAGATCCTCTGCACGGGGCAAAGTTTGCTCTTCTCCCAGTTGACCCGAAGGCCCAGACGGGCTAGGTGCCGGAGCACTAGGTCCCTGTGTTCGCAAACCTGATCTCGAGAGTGAGCTAGGATCAGCCAGTCGTCGATATAACTCAGGATGCGAACCCCTTGCTCTCGAAGGGGAACAAGGGCCGCCTCGACGACCTTCGTGAAGATGCGAGGAGACAGGGCTAGCCCGAAAGGGAGAACCGCGTACTGGTATGCCTGCCCCTCGAAAGCAAACCGGAGGAACGGTCTGTGTCGAGGAAGAATGGAGACATGAAAGTAGGCGTCCTTCAGGTCGATCGCTGCAAACCAATCCTGGGGCCGTATGCATTCGAAAACGCGTTTGGCGGTGAGCATCTTGAACGGCATCCGATGAAGGGAGCGGTTCAGCACGCGCAAGTCCAGGATTGGCCGTAACCCACCGGTTTTCTTGGGGACAATGAAGTAGGGGCTGTAGAAGCCGGACCTCATCTCGGCTGGAGGGACAGTCTCGATTGCACCCTTCGCCAGCAGGGTGGCAATCTCTGCTCTCATGATAGGGGCATTGCCACCGACCAAAGTGGAGCGGACTCCCCTGAAGCGGGGAGGAGACCGTGCGAACTGAATCGCATAGCCGAGCCTGACGGTACGCGCGATCCAGTGGGACAGACGGGGAAGCTCTAGCCAGGCTCCCAGGAACTGAACCAACGGGATCATGCGGGCCACAGGCGTCCCCCCGGAGGGGCAGCGAGGCGGAGTAACTGGCCCAGATGTGGACGGCATAGCGGCCCGGAGAGGGGGCACAGTTAGCAACCGCACCCTGGCAGAGGGGGCCAGGGGAGGACCAGGCTGGTCGTCCCGCGGGGGCCTGCTCTGCCAGGGGTCTGGCGACAGAGGGGGACAAGGGCGAAGCGGTCCGTGGACGGCACGCCGTGTCAACCGCCTCTGGGACAGAGGGGGGCGAGGAGAGCACGGCTTGTGGGCGGCGCTCTGTGTCGCCCGAGAACTCTGTGAGCTCAGGGAAGAGGGGATTGTTTCTGTCTTTAACCACATTAGGGTGCTGCCCACCCGTGGGTGAGCAGCGGGGAGTGGAGAACAAAAGATTCTCCCCCGGCCCTCCACCGGGGGAAGGAGTGGTCCTGCTACCACCTCCTGAGAAACAATCATCATCCCTGAGCAGCCCGTCTCAGGAGCGCCGCTTGGCCCGGCGTTTAGCGGGGGGCGGGGCAGGAGAGGGCTGTGGCGCCTTCTTACGGCTTCCTCCGCGACCGGCCCTGGGTGGAGGCTGCTGCGTGGTCCGGGCGGGAGGGGCGGGAGCCGCAGGAGGGCGCCCTCGGCGGGAAACAGGTCGAGGCGTCTGCCCGGCCGGCAAGGTGGAGGCAGCAGCGGGCCGGCGGGGCAGAATGTGTTTGATGGCCTCGGTCTGTTTCTGGGCAGTTGAAAACTGTTGGGCAAAGTCTTCAACTGCACCGCCGAAGAGGCCGGCCTGGGACAAGGGGGCGTTAAGCAGACGGGTCCGCTCAGCGTCCCGCATGTCAGCCAGGTTCAGCCACAGATGTCGCTCCTGGACCACAGCTGTGGACATCACCAAACCCAGGGAGCGCGCGGTAACCTTCGTCGCCCGGAGAGCAAGGTCGGTCGCGGCGCGCAGCTCATCAAAGAGCCCTGGGTTTGTCCTACCCTCGTGCATGTCTCTGAGCATCTGGGCCTGGTAGACCTGCAGAGTGGCCATAGCATGCAGTGAAGCAGCCGCCTGTCCCGCCGCTCTGTAAGACTTCGCCACCAGGGTCGACGAAAATCTACAGGCTTTGGATGGGTGCTTAGGCTCGCCCCGAGAAGAAGCACTCTGCGGACATAGTTGCATGGCAACAGAGCGTTCAACCGGGGGAAGCCCAGTGTACCCACGGGCAGCTGCCTCATCGAGGGGAGGAAAGGCGGATGAGACCAGCGAGCGGTCCCGAGAAGACAGGGGGGTCTTCCAGGACTTCGAGATCTCATCATGCACATCCGGGAAGAAAGGTATTGGGGTTTGCCGAGGACGAGGGTCGGCGGCCTTACCCAAAAACCAATCGTCCAGCCGCGAGCGCTCAGGACAGGGTGGAGGCCTCCACTCAAGTCCGATGCTCGCGGCTGCCCGGGAAAGCATGGCCGTCATCTCCGGATCAGACTCGAGCACAGCCGTATGCACACCGGAAGGTGGCAGCTGTGACGAGCCCTCACTTCCAGAAGAGTCAAACCCGCCTAGTGATGCTGCAACAGACATGGCATCTTCCTCTGTAGCTTCAACTGAAGCCCGCGGGCCACCAGAGGGTAGACCCGCGGGAATCAGCAGTTCACTAGCGGGCACCGTCATTGAAGAGGGGGGCTGGGGTCGCGGACACATAGTCGGCGCCTTGTTCCAGACCGTAACCCTCAGATCACCCTGACCACCAGCCGCAGGACGGGGGGTGGATGAGGGGACTCTCACTCTTGCGAGTTCACGGAGTCTCGACCGTAATGACGCGATGGTCATGTTCCCACAGAGAGAACATGAGTCATCCACGAGCGCTGCTCTAGCATGATCAATGCCCAAACATACTATGCAACGCTCGTGCCCATCAGAGTCCGATACCAATCTGCCGCAACCAGAAGTACACGGGCGAGACATCTTTAAAAAGACGTGCCACGTGTAAGCTCTTTTAGTGAGAGAAAACTCAAGTGTTGAAGCACCCGGGGAGAAACGCACCGACTGGCAGACCACTGCAACAGATCAGCAGGAAGCACGCTCTCGCCGTAGATCGCCGTCACACCAACACTCGAGGTACTCGTTTGTAAAGCTGACAATTCAGAGATGGCTTGTGGAGAGAAGAATACACTTGGCTCCGAAGCGAAAACATATCTGCTTGCTGCCGGCTTCCTCCTTTTATACCCACGAGGTGGGGCGGAGTTACGCCATGCAAATTCCGCAGACCCATGGCATTTCTTTGCCATTGGCTCGTTTTGTAATACTCGAAGTTGATAGGCTTTCTAAGCGAAACCCCATTCGTCGTCATCCGACGTAACTCGGAGTGACAACGAAAGGGAACCCAAAATTCCTATCTCAAAAAATTAGCATATCATGAAAAGGGTCTCTAAACGAGCTATTAACCTAATCATCTGAATCACTAATTAACTCTAAACACCTGCAAAAGATTCCTGAGGCTTTTAAAAACTCCCAGCCTGTTTCATTACTCAAAACCGCAATCATGGGTAAGACTGCCGACCTGACTACTGTCCAGAAGGCCATCATTGACACCCTCAAGCAAGAGGGTAAGACACAGAAAGAAATTTCTGAACAAATAGGCTGTTCCCAGAGTGCTGTATCAAGGCACCTCAGTGGGAAGTCTGTGGGAAGGAAAAAGTGTGGCAAAAAACACTGCACAACAAGAAGAGGTGACCGGACCCTGAGGAAGATTGTGGAGAAGGACCGATTCCAGACCTTGGGGGACCAGCGGAAGCAGTGGACTGAGTCTGGAGTAGAAACATCCAGAGCCACCGTGCACAGGCGTGTGCAGGAAATGGGCTACAGGTGCCGCATTCCCCAGATCAAGCCACTTTTGAACCAGAAACAGCGGCAGAAGCGTCTGACCTGGGCTACAGAGAAGCAGCACTGGACTGTTGCTCAGTTTTGCATGTCATTCGGAAATCAAGGTGCCAGAGTCTGGAGGAAGACAGGGGAGAAGGAAATGCCAAAATGCCTGAAGTCCAGTGTCAAGTACCCACAGTCAGTGATGGTCTGGGGTGCCATGTCAGCTGCTGGTGTTGGTCCACTGTGTTTTATCAAGGGCAGGGTCAATGCAGCTAGCTATCAGGAGATTTTGGAGCACTTCATGCTTCCATCTGCTGAAAAGCTTTATGGAGATGAAGATTTCATTTTTCAGCACGACCTGGCACCTGCTCACAGTGCCAAAACCACTGGTAAATGGTTTACTGACCATGGTATTACTGTGCTCAATTGGGCTGCCAACTCTCCTGACCTGAACCCCATAGAGAATCTGTGGGATATTGTGAAGAGAAAGTTGAGAGACGCAAGACCCAACACTCTGGATGAGCTTAAGGCCGCTATCGAAGCATCCTGGGCCTCCATAACACCTCAGCAGTGCCACAGGCTGATTGCCTCCATGCCACGCCGCATTGAAGCAGTCATTTCTGCAAAAGGATTCCCGACCAAGTATTGAGTGCATAACTGAACATAATTATTTGAAGGTTGACTTTTTTTTGTATTAAAAACACTTATTTTATTGGTCGGATGAAATATAATAATTTTTTGAGATAGGAATTTTGGGTTTTCATGAGCTGTATGCCAAAATCATCAGTATTAAAGCAATAAAAGCCTGCAGCCTCCCCATACTCGCTTGAGTTGCCTCTATCCCTCTGTCTCTCTCTCTGTCTCTCTCTCTGTCTCTCTCTCTGTCTCTGTCTGTCTCTTCTCTCTCTCTCTCTCTTTTTCTCACTCTTTCTTTATTTCTCTCTTTCTTTTTTTCTCTTTCTTTCTCTCTCTCTTTCTCTCTTCCTTTCTTTCTCTTCGATATATTGCTTTTATATTATTTGTAACCGAAAACAATCAGGCTAAAACCAGTGCTTTAAGTGGGCCGGTACGCGCCGGTACTCAGTACCGCCACTTCCAAATATAGCTTGAGCGTACCGACACCTCTCCGTGCGCCCAGAACGTACTTTTAGCGTACCGGTACGCTCATTTGCACATCTGTTTTAATCCTTTGGCTACGCTGTAGCTTTTCAGAGCGCCCTTCACAATGCACGCTTCCTAATTCGTCCCACCGAGAGCAGAGACTACATTACCCATACACCCTTGAGTTTTACAAGTGAAAAGAGCATGCGTCGCTTTTGCCGCTGTCAGCAGCTACGTTTACATGGACACAATCGGAATGAAATCAATACGATTGATGAATCTGAACAAGGTGTTTACATGAATGATAAATAAAGTAATCGGATTGATGTGCGCATTTATATGTCACAAGTTTCAAATTGGATCTGATTTTTTGACATGCACAAACTGCACGAATATACAGAGTTTCTCGCTGTTCGCGCATAAATATTCTCCTCTATTGGTTCTTTATTTGTTTTAAACAGCAGACGTAATATTAATTCGTCTCCGGTCATAATTTAGAGCATATTAACCGTTTTGCCGTGCTGATCACGAAGTAAAAATGCCCCTCCCCGCCGCCAAAACCAGGCGTCTGTGGATGAGAATCCATAACAAGGACTGGTGGGACGTTGTCCTGCTTCACTTCCCATACGCGCGAGTAAAATGAGAATTTTAGAATGACGGGAAACTTATTAATATGACACTTTATTCAACAGGAAAAACAGCTCGTTCCGCGCGTTATACTCATTATGTTCATTTAACGTCATTGCACATGTGCAGTCCATTCAGTTTCGGTTTCCAATCAAGTGTTTACATGTTCTCTCGATCGGATTACATAAGGGATAAACCACCCCTTTCAATCCGATCGATATGTCATTCGGATCGAGCTCAATCGAATCGATTAAGGCGTTTACATGAGGGTTTTTTAGTCCGATCGAGCCGTCAATCCGATTATAAGTGTCCATGTGTCAATCATGGTGTCAACTCAACATGGTCCGCAGAGGGTGTGTGAAACGGGTAAAGAAATGAATGAACCATAGCAAGACTCATGTTTATGTTCTACTGTTCTATGGTTATTATGTTTTATAATTTATTGTATGTAGCCTACATTTTGTTCAAAATGTTTTCAATACCCTTTTGCACATTTTATTTATGTTCATTAGCTCTTTCTAGCTCAAGCACATCCACAATTAAATTATTTTTTATAAGGTCATCTGTTGATGTATATATATATATATATATATATATATATATATATATATATATATATATATATAAAACCCCTTCAATATAGTTGTTGTTACCTCAGGGGAGGAGGGGAGTCAGCAAAAAAAAAAAAAAAAAAATTTAATAATAGAGTACCGGCACCTCTTTTGGGCCACTTAAAGCACTGAACTAAGTAACATACACTCAAACACCTTCTCACAACTGCATTGCAGACACAAGATCTAACACACACACACAACATATATTGTATAACACATACAGATACAACATAAAGACATAGGTAAACATATGTAGAGCATATAACAACAAACCAAACGTGAAAAAACGGATCAGGTAGAGTTCACGGTGAACATAGGAACAAAGTTTAGGTAGAGGGTAAAGCTAGGTATAAAAATAGATCCCCTAAACTTTTTAACCTAAATTTGGCGAAAATTAAACAAAATTGCTTATTTATCGTCTCCACCCTGGGTCACTAACAGTAACGTTATACCAGTCGACACCAAGTTACACTGTCATAGCTAAGCCAGTACCGTTTGTTATGCTACTTAACGTTAGGTAGCTATATTAGGTAGCGTGTGCTGGTGATACATGCTTCATGAAAAAATAAATGCCATCAAAATGAAATCAGCAAGATTACCTGTGCAGCAGAAATAACGCCATCATGGAGTCACTTTTCAGCCCCTTGAGATCCCTCAGTAGTCGCCACCGCTGGAAAGCCACGCCGATATTGACTCTTGTATGATTTCTTTATTTATCCAAAGACTTTTTGTTCATAGCCTTTTCAAATACTGTCTTCCTTTTTTTAACTTGTTTGACTTCGCTGCCTCTATATGCAGGTAACGTTACTGAGAATTTTGACTGTTCTTTCTCTGCCATAATTGTTATTACTAGCTTCCGTGCCTCTTCAAACGGGTGCGGGCATTTGGGCTGCTCCTGTATCAGCAGAGGTGGTATCCATGGTAGTGAGGGAGAGTGACAGTC
Organism: Siphateles boraxobius; assembly: GCF_051911475.1. Taxonomy (NCBI): domain Eukaryota; kingdom Metazoa; phylum Chordata; class Actinopteri; order Cypriniformes; family Leuciscidae; genus Siphateles; species Siphateles boraxobius. The sequence goes on along the minus strand of NW_027508733.1, from coordinate 5,787,556 downwards.
GCCCCAGCCAATCATTTCTTTCGTCCCGAATGGAATAATGAGCAGTGTTTATTGCAGTCCTGAGAGGACTACAGACACTCGATTTGTATAAGTTCTTTTCCAGAGCACTTACATTTTAATTATGCATTGATATATAAAGACAGTTTAAACAAATTTGTAAAAAAAAATTCTACCTACCCTGCCTTTAAATAGAACAACATAAAATTTAAATATAAATTCTTTTATAAGTCTTAATTGTCACTTTTTTATACAAATTTAGCAATCCTTGCTGAATAAAAGTATTAATTTCTTTTATAAAAAAAAGAAAGAAAATGACTGACCCCAAGCTATTGAATGGTAGTGTATATCGGTACAAAATATTTCTATTTTAAGATGCTGTTCTTTTTGAACTAAGAATCCTGAACAAAGTATCAAAGGTTAGTATATTATAATAGTAGCCTATAAAGTATATTATAATAGAAAACAATTATTTCAAATTGTTGTAATATTTCACAATATTACTGTTTTTTCTGTATTTTAGATCAAATAAATGCAGCCTTGGTGAGCATAAAAGGCTTCTTTAAAAAACATTAAAAATAGTAGTATATACTTATAATACTGTTGATATATACATATATATATATATATATATATATATATATATATATATATATATATATATATATATATATATATATATATACATATACATATATATATATATATATATACATATATATATACATATATACATATACATATATATATATATATATATATATATATATATATATATATATATACATACATATACATATATATATATACATATACATAACTTTTTTGGTTGTCACCATTGTTGAGATTCACATGTTGATTCTTGATGTCTCTATACTGCAGGTTTTTATAATACTGATACCACAATATTCAAGGTTCATGTGAAATATTATGACATTAATTAAAGTTTTTGTATAAAGCTAAATTCCACCTACATACCCTGTAATCTAAGATATCTCATACAGAGATTTGACTGTCACATCAGTGAATCAGATCATCATATGACAACTATAACATCATCAATTAACGATCGAGATAATCTGATATTTTCTCCAGCATTTATGACAAATGTGTATCAAATACACAGGTAAAGCAGCCAGAGAAAAGCATAAGTTAAATCTCAAGGGTCATTTTATTTAAATTAGCATATTTTACTTTAATTTTATGTTTTTTGTTTGGCAGCCGCAGCTGCCAGTCATTTGACCATATTTTTACGATTTTTTTTACAATGAAGGTATATGATCCTGATTATTCAGGAAATACCTGTAAAATAACAGTGTTTTTCAGTTTATTTAATTTAGGATGTTTTACAGTTTTTTGGGGAGCTGACAGTCATTTGACCATTTTATCATTTAACTGTTTTGTTTCTGTTAAATTACAGATTATATTTGTAATTTTACATACATTTGTATGTAATTTAAGAAAACAGAAAAAATACTGTATGAAAAATACAATCAATTTTCTGTATAAAAAATGTGAATTACTGTAATTTGTCATTAATGTCACAATACCTAAAATAACAGCTGAATTTTTATTTTACAGATATTATTTGTAATTGTACAGTGTTTTGAGTATAATTTAAAATTAAAGAAAATAATCGTCAAAAAATCACAGTTATTTTCTGTAAAATTAGGATTTTTTTTTACAGTGCAAGAAATATTATTCTAATGTTTTCAATGTCATCATATAGGTCCACAAGAGAAATATTAAGCCAGTAAATTAAGATTAAATTAAGTCGCTATACCGTTTTAGCCTATCCATCGTCGTCTCTGAGAGAATGCGGCGTTAATGCACAGACAGATGCCGAAAGCTCAGTCCGTTTCTACTTTCACTTTCAGAGAGTGAGTGCGTTTAGCTACATTCACGTTCTTAACCCGATTATTCTGAATAAACTGACAATGCATGTGGTCATGTAAACGCATTAACCTGTTTTCCTTTATCGGAGTCAAGTCATAAGTTTAAGTATAAACCGATCGACTCAGCTAGATTTCTGCCCCTTACTCTGATTTCCCCCGGCATTTAAAACACAAGAACCCGCGTTCTTTGGGATTATTGAAGTGCGCGTATGTGAAGTGCATCGAGACAGACAGAGCACTGGTGGGAGGACATATCGCAAACTCTTACTGTAGAAAATCCTGCTGAGATCTGATTGGCTGATTGAGTCCTGATAAGATCACCTGTTGCCACTAACTAATCATGCTTCAGTCTCAGTTTGCTTGTATATAAGAAGTCGTCTCCCCCATTCATACATGGTCTGTGTGGAATTGTTGCGTTGTTGACAATAAACCAACAATTACCATCTAAGAAATGTCTACTCCTACATGTTGAGTACAATAAACTGAGAGCAATAACTGATGACTGAATGAGTTTTAATGGACCCACCGTTCCAGTAGCAACAGCTGAATCAGCCTAAATATCCAACTAGTTTTTTACATGGTCCTTCGAGCCGGAGAGGCTGCTGGAATGGAGACTGAGGATGACTGTGTGAGACCTAAACGTTCATCTAGGATCGTAAAACCTCCAAGATGGCACCAAGATTATATGATGGCTCAGTCAAATCCATCAATTCATCCAATTGGAAAATTGTCAAATCAGCCAGAGGATTTGACCCATTTTGTTGCCTCACAAGGAGCTTCCATTACCGCAACTCAAAATGAAGTGAAGTCTTTATCTGAGGAGATTAAACAAATGAAAGGAATGTTGTTGGATGTGGGACAAATTATGAAAGATCTGCAAAGGAAAAGACATTCTTCATTTTCTACTAGCTCTGAATGCAGTTCTATTCAAGCATCCCCAGTTCATATCCCAATGCAAGCAAAGCAGCAAGAAGAGATGAATGTTAGAGATTCTATTGTGGATGAGTTGAGTGAATGTATGCGACAACATCAAACCAGGCCGGACAATGTGCTTTCTACACCACCAAAGATTCAGGGACAAAATACTTTGCCCCCCGCACAGTATGCGCATCCTACCATCCCATTAGCGACCACTAGAGAGCCATCAGAGAGACAACACCAGCAGCTTTCTGAACCATGTCTACCTAATAGGCCATCAATTCCTTTACCAGAAAACCTCAGGTCACAACCTTTAATGGATCCCATTGTAAGGGGTGACAGCTTAATCCAGCCACAACGTAATGGTCCTCCATGGCTATCTTCAGTCAGTCATCAAATGAATCCCAGTTTCTATCCAAGTGATCAACAAGTAGGAAGGGATCAAAGCTTATTGCCATCTGGTCAAATGCAGGGAAATGCATTTTGTATGCCTGGTCATCCATGGATGCCTCCAAGTTGGCCAACCTACTTCCCAAGTGGAGGCTTGTTAAACCCACCGTACCTACCTGATATCCCTTATCCAGTATTATATCCATCTCATAGTCAAAATGCTCCACTTAATTGGGTTCCTCCTAGAGTTGCCACGTTGCCTCCTAGAGATTTATCAGTTGGATTTCCCTATACTTCTCTTGGACATTTACATCAAACTTCCTTAGAACAGCAGACAGCTAGAACAGCTGTACGTCAGCAAGATAACCCTTCCATTATGTTGCCACAGAATCATTTGACACCAAGAGTTATTACTACGGCATCAGCACCTCAGGGCCAGCAAAGAGATGTGAATCAAATAACTGCATTCTCCCCAAATGGAATTCAGATGATGGTACCTGATCAGCATACGTCTATTCATTCAGCAGTGAATGTGCCCCACCCAGCTATGTCAGCTCTACTTCCTTCCAGGTCAGCCCGTATTGAGCGACTTTCATTTCCAAATTTGAAGAGTGATGACCCCCAAGAGTTTGCCAATCCTGAATATGGCTCTGAAGAATTTGTTACCCTTAGAGGAAACTGAGCAATATAAGTACCATATTCTTCTGGATCATTTGAAGTTGGATGCAGCTCGACTTCTTGCCTTAGCTTATGCCCATCATTCGCAGCCTTATACCATGGCCTTAAAGGCTCTACAGAAGAGATATGGTCAACAACCCCAGCTGGTGCTCCGAGAGATTGCTACTATTAAGAACTTGCCCGCTGTACGTTCAGGCGATTCTGCTGGATTTGGCGCATTTGCTGTACGAGTTCAAGCTCTTGTGGGAATGCTTCAATCCTGGGATCATGAAGAAGGAGCAAAGGAGTTATCATGTGCATCCCATGTCCATCAGTTACTCAGTAAACTTCCAGCACATCAGGTTGCTAGTTTTGCAAGATATGCCAAAACAACCCGACCAGACCAGTCCTATGACTTAGTGAATTTCTCAGTTTGGTTAGAAGAGGAATCAGATTGTCAGAATCTAGCAACCCAAGTGTTTGAACAACACCAAGGTATGAAGAAGTTCCAGGTAAGAGAAGGAAGGCCTACCAAGAGCCAATACCACACAGCTACTTTCCTTCATGGTGTGAGTCAAGAAGTTTATCCCACTCAAAGTAACACTGAAACTGCGAACCATGAAATTAATCAGCGACAGGGCAAGAAGGAGGGCCTTAAACCATCATGTGCATACTGTGGCAGTAAGGATCATCATCTCAGTCATTGTCCTGAATTTCAGAGCTTTGATATGGTAGCCAAACGGAAATGGATTGTTGACAACAATCGTTGTTGGAGATGTGGTTGGGCCCATAGATCATCCAAGTGTGACTTAAGAGGAAAATGTCCGTTGTGTCAGGATCGTCACTTAGGAGTATTGCATGAAGTAAATGCTCGCAAACCAGACTCTAGGATATTCTATTTGAGCCGAGCAAGTGGCCTTAACTCTGTTCTTCTGAAAATTGTGAAGGTAGTTCTGAGCCACAAAGGAAATACTCTGGAGACATATGCCATCCTAGATGATGGTTCAGAAAGATCCATGCTAATGTCTTCTGCAGCAGAGAGTTTAGGTCTTCATGGGGCGGCAGAATCATTGGTTCTTCTAACCATTCGGCAAGACACAGAGAAAATTGAAGGTGCAACAGTTTCCTTTCCCATATCTCCAGCTTCTCATAAGCAAAGTAAATACCAGATACAAGATGCCTTTACTGCTCAAATGATTGATTTACCCGAACAGACTTATCCTGTGCAAATCTTACAGCGACGCTACCAACATCTAAGAGGCCTCCCTCTGGAGGAGTTTCAGAAAGTTAAACCTTTGCTACTAGTGGGAGCTGATCATCCTCACCTTCTTAGCCCCAAAGAGCGAGTACGTTTTGGACCACCTGGAAGTCCAGCAGCTTTGCATACTCGAATGGGGTGGGCATTACAAGGACCTACTTCTTTGGGTGAAAAGACAAATTCCCCGACTCAGTGTTTCTTCCAAGCTTCTCGCACAATGGACCAATTGCATAACGATGTGGAGAAGTTATGGCAAGTTGACGTACTTCCTTTTTCTCAGAATCCTAGGCATGCTCTGCGTTCTAAGCAAGATAAGGATGCTATCGAGTGTCTAGACCAGAAAACAAAGCGTGAAGAAATCAATGGTATCAAAAGATATGCGACTCCTTTACTTCGTGTCAAGAATGCACCTCTCCTTAAAGCATCTCAGGAGGCAGTGATGCCAGCTTTGCGTAGAATGGAGAGACAACTAGCCAAGGATCCTGATCATGCAGCTATCTATGAGCATGAGATTCAGAAACTCATTGAAGCTGGATGTGTTAAGAAACTGAAACCAAATGAGATTGACCTCAGAGATGAATCTTGGTACATTCCTCACCATCTTGTGGAACATAATGGCAAACATCGTGTGGTATTTAATTGTTCCCATCAGTATCGAGGTGAGAGTTTGAATGCCTATTTGTTACCTGGACCGGTACTGGGCCCTTCCTTGATTGGAGTTTTACTTCGGTTTAGAGAACATCAAGTAGCTATAAGTGGAGACATCAAATCCATGTTTCATCAAGTCCGCCTCTTGTCTTCTGATTCTCCTTTGCTACGCTTCTTGTGGCGAAATATGAGAAGAAATGATTCAGCCGATGTCTACGAGTGGCAGGTTTTGCCTTTTGGTGCTACATGTAGTCCGTGTTGTGCGACCTATGTGCTCCAGAAATGTGTTCAGAGCCTTCCTGTTGAGTTTCAAGATGTGCAATCTTCTGTCTTGCATTCCTTTTATGTGGATAATTGCCTACAAAGTTTTCCAACTACTAAAGAGGCTAAGGAGATGCTGATGAACTTACGTTCTTCCTTGGCTGAAGGCGCTTTTGAGATTCGGCAGTGGGCCAGTAACCATATTTCTGTGATTGACCACTTACCAACAGAAGCTCGTTCAGTAAGCACTGACTTGTGGTTAAGTCATAATTGCACCGATCCGTGCGAGGGTACTCTTGGGCTCAGTTGGCATTGCTTGCAGGATACTTTGAGCTACAAGCACCGTCTAGTGGAGTATCCTGTCCTAACATTGCGGGTTGTATATCGGGTACTTGCTCGTCAGTACGACCCTCTGGGTTTCATTATTCCATTTACGACACGTGCTAAAGTTCTTCTGCAACAATTGTGGATGAAACCTAATAGAGGATGGGATAATCCAGATATCCCAGAGGGGATTAAAACCGCCTGGATGGCATGGGAAGGAGAGTTGCCAGATTTGGTCAAGATCCAAGTACCTCGATGGTATGGTCAAAAAACCCACAGGGAAGATCCAGTCATCCGAGAGCTTCACATATTCTGCGACGCATCCGAAAAGGCATATGGTTCAGTTGCCTGCTTGCATATGAGAAATGGAATTGGTGAGATTTCTATATCTCTGGTCATGGCTCGTTCAAGGGTAGCATCAAAGAAGACCATTTCTATTCCTCGTTTGGAACTGTGTGCTGCTCTGACTGGGGCACAGCTAGCTAACCTGTTGCAAAAGGAACTTACCTTGGCTGTTCAAAAAGTGACACTTTGGTCTGATTCTACAACTGTGTTGACCTGGATCCAGTCCGAATCCTGTCGGTACAAGATCTTCGTGGCAAACCGCATTACGGAGATTCTTGATTATACTAGACCGGATCAGTGGAGATATGTTGACACTGCCAGTAATCCAGCAGATGACATCACTCGAGGCAAGAGACTTGCTGAATTGTCTGCAAATAGTTCTTGGTTTCAAGGACCTACCTTTCTCTATTTGCCCCATCAGCAATGGCCAAAATCTCCAGCCTTAATGACAGAGGAGGTTGGGACAGAGCTGAGAAAACCTTTGTTTTGTGGGCTTAATCAAGCACCAGTTAACTCTCCAAAGTCTAGTGAGTCTCAGTTTAATACCTGGTCAGAGCTGATTGCAGCAACTGTTGAAAACCTCTCGTTGGACTTGGGAGCTGAGATCAAACCTTCTCAAACTGAAGCAGAAGTATATATCCTGCGTCAAGCCCAGATGGAAGATTTCCCTGAGGAATATAAGCTGCTTAAAGATGGTCATGGAGTTCCTTCGCACAGCCGTTTAGTTGGTCTGGCACCAGAGTATGATCCCGTTACAGAGCTAATAAGAGTGGGTGGACGTCTTCGTCAAAGCGAGGATTTGGATCTTGAAGCTATTTACCCAATTGTCTTAGATCCTAAGAATCATGTAACCAAACTTTTGGTTGCTAACTATGATACAACTCTGTATCATCCCGGACCACAAAGAGTATTCGCCCAGCTTCGCCGGAAATACTGGGTTCTGAGAGGGCGACAGTTAATCAAGAAATTCCAGAGATCATGCTTTGAGTGTAGGAAGTGGAAAGGTGTGCCTTCAGTTCCCAGAATGGCTGATTTACCCGTTTCCAGACTTCGCTTGTATAAGCCTCCATTTTGGTCGACGGGTATGGATTGTTTCGGGCCTTTAACCATCAAAGTAGGTCGCCGACATGAGAAGAGGTGGGGCATTATATTTAAATGCTAGACGACCCGATGTCTTCATTTTGAACTATTTTCTGACAGTTTCCTTATGGCCCTTCGAAGATTTGTAGCCCGTAGAGGTAGGCCCCATGAAATATTATCTGATCAAGGGACTAATTTCAAGGGAGGAGAAAGAGAACTCCGGGAGGCATTTTCGCAGCTTAGTCCCTCCTTTCAGGAGATACTTGCCCAACAGCAAATTAAATTCTCATTTAATCCGCCATATTCCCCCCATTTTGGAGGTACTTGGGAGAGAGAGGTACGGTCTGTTAAGACGGCATTACGAGCAGTCTTGGGAATACAAGTAGTTTCAGAGGAAGTTCTGTATACAGTGCTCGTTGAAATTGAGGAGTTGCTAAACTCAAAACCTCTTGGCTATGTGTCTTCAAATCTTTCAGACCCTGATCCAATCACCCCAAATATCCTACTGATGGGGCGGCGAGATGCCTCTCTTCCACAAGTGATGTATGCAGATTCAGAACTACTTACTCGTAGAAAGTGGAGACACAGTCAAGTTCTTGCGGATCGATTCTGGGTCAGTTTTGTCCGAGATTATCTTCCAAGTCTTCAGACTCGTCAAAAGTGGGAACGTGATGGTAATCCTATTGCTCCTTCTGCCATTGTCATGATTGTGGACCCTCAGCTTCCGCGTGGACACTGGCCTATCGGGACTGTTAGTAAGATTTTGCCAAGTCCTGATGGAAGAGTGAGAGTTGCTGAGATCTTCAGCAAAGGGAAATCTTTAATTCGTCCTGTCAGCCGTCTAATTGTTCTTTCTGAATTGACTGATACGGATCATCCAATTGTATGAATTTCCTGTAGATACAAATATGTTAACATATTTGGGGGCGGCTGTAGAAAATCCTGCTGAGATCTGATTGGCTGATTGAGTCCTGATAAGATCACCTGTTGCCACTAACTAATCATGCTTCAGTCTCAGTTTGCTTGTATATAAGAAGTCGTCTCCCCCATTCATACATGGTCTGTGTGGAATTGTTGCGTTGTTGACAATAAACCAACAATTACCATCTAAGAAATGTCTACTCCTACATGTTGAGTACAATAAACTGAGAGCAATAACTGATGACTGAATGAGTTTTAATGGACCCACCGTTCCAGTAGCAACAGCTGAATCAGCCTAAATGTCCAACTAGTTTTTTACACTTACTCTTTCTTGACCTTAGAAATTATTAAAACGTGTTTTCATCTCGTGCAGAAGTAGGCCTACAGTCAAAATGCTGCATCTCTAACGGCATGAGAGGATCATGTGTGTCCGTAAATTTTCCGCTGACATGTTGAAATTACTCGAGTCAGATACAAAAATAATTAGGATCTTTTTTGACCTCACTGTACCGGGAAATAACCTGTTCTAGCCTAGTAATAAACACTCCACCTTTGCTAGCAAAATAGAAAAATATTCTCGTATAAAATGAAGTAATAAAACAAGCAAATGAATGAGTAAATAATCAAATTAATAATCAAATAAGTAAGCCCCGCCCCCTCACGATAATATCATGTATCGCCGATCTCACAGGCTGACGACAGGACGATATGAAAATGGAATGTATCGCCCAACACTATACTAGTCAGAACTGAATAGTTGATATCTGAATGACAGATCCCCATAGAAGTCAATGGCAAACAATTAAATTTGGTACCAGTAACAAAAGAATAGTTAGGCTACTAGTCACTATCGAAATAAGAAGTAGTATCTAATGAATAAGTACTAGTAGGCTATCTATTTAATAGGTACTAGTATCTAATGAATAAGTACTAGTAACTAATGAACAAGTACTAGTAACTAATGAACAAGTAGTATCTAATAAATAAGGACTAGTATCTAATGAATAAGTACTAGTATCTAGATACTATTCCTTATTTATTAGATACTAGTACTTATTCAATAGATACTAGTCCTTATTAATGAATAAGTAGTATCTAAAGAAAAGGCACTAGTACCTAAATAATAAGCAGTAGTAGCTAATGAATAAGTACTAGTACTTACTTGAATAGATACTAGTATCTTAAAAATAAGTACTAGTAGCATGAAAATAGAGACTAGTAGGTTAAAATGATTAAATGTTAAAACGGCTTTCCATGGGCGTGTTGGGAGTGTGTGTGCGGGAGCTGAGTTGCTCAGAGTGAGTGCGGAAAAAGTGGTTTCTCTATATAATACAAATGGTTTCTTATTTTTCTTTTCCAATCGGTAGTTAAAAAAGAAAAGAAAAAAAAAGTTGTTTCTTCATCATTAAGATGCCGATATGGCGTCTGTTCCCAGTCAAGGAACGCAAGGCCTGTCGCTACGGAACGAGTGCAGGTGTGTATGAGCCTGGGGTGACAGTGGAACTGAATCCGTGTATCATTCGTTCAGTCGTGTTTTGATTTAATATTGGAAGTAGAAAAATTAGAAAACAGTTCCTTTTTTGTTTTTTCATTTTTTCCAAAGAAACGAAAAACAAGAATTCAGCTTGATTTTCGTTTTTCGTTCTGAGGTAGAAAAATGAATAAACCGCTTGAATATTCGATTTCTACACGTGGGCGGAAATGAAACGCCCATTTCCTCTGATTTGTCAGCCGAAGATCGGTCCGTGTACGTTTTGATAGTTTGTTTTTTCGTTTGAACCACAAAACAAAATAACGATAAAACCAAAACGTTTTTGTTTCAAAACGAAAAACCAAATAACCGTTTTTGGTGTCAGAATCAAAAAACGAAAAACCAATTTAAAACGGCCCGTTATTCCTTTTTGAACAACGAATGAAGAGAGTCTTTTAACTTCAGTCAATTCGTTTTTTGTTATAAACAAAAATCGGAAGTCGCGTGGTCTATTCCTATTTTGGAAGCGAAAGTAACCGGTAACACTTTCAAAATAAAAGTATAGTTAGCGAGGTGATTGTAGACTAAAACTGAACTAATATAACGTTTTTTAGTACAACTAAAGTAGCACTTTGTGTGAAAAAAACACTTTAGTTAACTGAAATAAAAATTAAAACTTAAAATAATAACTCTGGCTGTTAAGGAGAATTAAACGTTTGTAACCATTGGTGACCTGTAACTTCAGATTAAGACAAGTGAACTCATTGTATATGTAGCTTAGGATAGCAGGTAGCCTATTTATTTATAAGTTTCTATTATTTAATTCACATTTTAGTTTTGTAACATATTTATAGCCCTTCTTGCTATGTGGAAGCTTAACCAGCAGAGATCACTCTACCCCCTTCTGTGCATCGACTCTTTCTGTGGCAGCAACAGGCAACAAGGGTTTGACCTTTTGACTTGTGTTTATATCAAGAGAAGAGAAGGCAAGCACTGCTACCAACAGAAGCTAATCACTGAGTTTGAAGGGTGTGCAGAACTTCACCTGCCTTCCAGCTCCTCTTTCTATGGCACTATAGCTGCTAAAAACTCTCAGCCTCCACCATCTACTGTTACCCCTTCTGTGTCAAAACAAAACTCTTCCAAAACAAATCTAAAGTTGTATACTTTTTATTTTCCTTTGCATTTTTCTCCAGTGTAATATACTTATGTTAGTTAAGTAGATGAAATATTTTCTATGCAGCTTTTTACTGGCAGGACAAAGCAGCAGTAGTATTACGATTCGGCTTATGTCAAAATGATTTATGACCCTATGATTGACAGGTTGGCGGGGCTAACCTTTGACCTTCCGGAGGATGTTCCGGAGGTCCTTTGATGTAGGGATTAACCTTTGACCTTCCGGAGGGGGTTGTTCCGGAGGTCGCTTAATTTAGGGATTAACCTTTGACCTATCGATCGATCAAGTTGACAGTACATTCCGGAGGATGTTCCGGAGGTCCTTTAATGTAGGGATTAACCTTTGACCTATCGATCGATCAAGTTGACAGTTGTCTTTACCCTATTGACCTTTGTATGATATATGAAGTTGCCAGTTGTCTTTGCCAGTTGTCTTTGCCCCATTGATTTTGACCTATTGACCCCGGGGGAAATAACTTCTTGGTGTGGGAAATCCCCTCCGTGTCGGGGTGAGAAAATAATTTTTCTAATGTTGCATATAGATTAGAATAGAATTACAAAAGTAAAATCATCTTACCGTTTCACTATGGTGAAGAATTGGATTAAAGTTGACAGTCTCCGCACTGTGTGTGTGCGTCTGTGAGTGTGTGCGTGTCATCCGATATCCTGGCATTCCTGAGCACGCTATATAAATGGGGATAGTGAGAAAATATCTCCCAGTAACTAAAGTTGAACACATTCTGTTCTTTAAAAGTATATAAATGAAATGTACATTTAGTCATTCACAATTATCTTACACTAAAGTTGAACACATTGATCTTTTAAAAAGTATATAAATGATTATAAAAAATCTTTTCAAAACAAAAATAAATATCTTACTAAAAATCTACTGAAGCAGTCATTTCAGATTAAATAAGTTTAAAGTTTTTAAACACTCTGTGATTCAGAGTGGTGGAGGAATGTGTTTGTGTGTGTGTGTGTGTGTGTGTGTGTGTGTGTGTGTGTGTGTGTGTGTGTGTGTGTGTGTGTGTGTGTGTGTGTGTGTGTGTGTGTGTGTGTGTGTGTGTGTGTGTGTGTGTGTGTGTGTGTGTGTGTGTATGTGTGTGTGCGTGTGTGTTTCATGACACCCTCCCTCCCCTCAGTCTCTCAAACACCAGCGCATGACAGCAATGGTCTCCGCGCTAAGTGTGTGCGTCTGTCTGTGAGTGAGACACCACCCTATTCCTGCACCCCCTGCTGGGGGGTGAAAGTGAGAAAATATCTCCCAGTAACTAAAGTTGAACAACATTGTTCATTTAAAAGTATATAAATAAAATGCTTGCATCATTCATTGTAAATAAAAAATATTCCAATTATAGCAGTCCAAAAATAAAAATCATCTTACATTTTAGAGAGTTGAAGAAGTAAATCCCAACACATCATTGTCAATATAACGTATGAATGTATTTACAAAAATATCCTCGAGTGTTTTTCTCCCACACCGGTCATTTTGACACTCTGTGATTCAGAGTGGAGGAGGAATGTGTGTGTGTGTGTGTGTGTGTGTGTGTGTGTGTGTGTGTGTGTGTGTGTGTGTGTGTGTGTGTGTGTGTGTGCGTGTGCGTGTGCGTGTGTGTGTGTGTGTGTGTGCGTGTGTGTGTGTGTGTGTGTGTGTGTGTGTGCGTGTGTGTGTGTGTGTGTGTGTGTGTCAGGCCAGCAGCAGTATGAGACGTTGAGGATGTTTTGTTAGTATTAATCTTAAAAGTTAATCTTAAAAGTTTAAAAATAAAAGATAATTTAAATTCAATTCAATGAATTATTTCAAGTCTTAATAAAAACGTTGTAATACAGTCGTATCTTCTATTTATCTTTTGAAGATTACTGTAATGATTTTATTTAACGGTGACCTAAAGTATAATTTTTATTAATATAGCCATAATGATTTTTGTACTGTAAAAGCATATTTAATCCCGTACACAAACACGACCATCACAGAAAACAACATCTTTACATTGTTTTTACATACATTGCACTCACACTAACTCAGTTCCATAAATTAACTAATCTCCATATTTAAATTAAATGATTATAAATATAGAATAATAACAAGTATGTTACTAAAATGAATTCAAACAATTTAAACATAGTTTTAGCTAAATTAATTTATATATAAATACAAAAGTATATAAATATAAAAATACCTTACATTTCCACAGTGCCGAAGATGTAGTTCTTTATGCAATGATAAAAACAGTCCAAAGTCATAAACAAAATTGTATTCCTTTTTTATTCCTTCAGTGATAAACTACAGGGTGAAATGAATGCATGACCCCCTCACAGAGACGAGAGGAGTTACAGGACAGATGAGCCTCTGGGATGTGCCAATGTCATAGCATATGTAAAGTTAGTCTGCTTTCCAGAGTTTTATTCATACTAAATTCATTTGAAATATTAAAAGTTTAAATTAGATCTTTTAAAATTAAAAGACTGTTTAAATCAAAGCTTTAACGTTTTTTTAAAGTCGTATCTTCTATTTATCTTCTTAGAAGACTTCTGTATGATATAAATGATTTTACATAAATTTAACCTAAGGTATTATTTTTACTAAAGCGTCTGTTCAAAAAATAAAGCAAAAACTGTACTTTGGTATCTTAGATATTATACAAATTATTTCAAACAGTATTTTTGTCCATGCCGCATGAAATATGTTGTCAAAGTTTGTCACAATGTTTTTTTGTTTTTGTAGTTGTTGTTTTTGTTTTTAAGAAATCCCAGGACTCTACATTGCTCTTATTTAGATTACGTTGTATCATTTAGAAAACCACCGGTACATCGGTACTTTTCAGAGACGCGATGTACCTTTTTTGGTCCATCACACAGCATATTTAATTTTACTCATCTTATTTCAAAGCATGATCTTACTTTTTCTACGGTAGCTATGATCTATTGCACGTATAAGGTGTATATCATTTTTTACTTTTCTTGTATCTCCCAAACTATCCTTAATCAGTGTGGAAACATACAGGCTGAACCCCTTTACTGAGAATATACTATCGGTTATCTATATAGCAGGAGGCATGCCCTTTGACCTCCTCCATTTTGGAGGCTTACAGCTTAGTCCTTAAGCGGCTACAGTAATTTATTGCCATGTGTAACCTGAAAAAACAAGAGGTGATAAAAAATGTTAACGATGACCTACGTGGACCTCATGGCTACGGCTGTGAGAGGACTCCATTCCCTACTGAAAGAACATTGTGGACACACAGCTCTGACGTTTTCCAAGAGTATTTTGCCCAGCCTCTTCTTTATATACAGCCAAGACAAATCATTTCTGGACCAAAAACTTTTGCACCCTCACTCCTCTTACCACCTCATCAAAAGACATGTCTAAAAGTGAGTATTGTCTTTATAATTCATTTATGCTACAGTGTTTTATTTAAAAAGATTGTTTACACATAAGGAAAAGACGGTATAATTCATTAGTGTTTTAAACATGCTATTGCTGTTATAGCATGCTTTGTTGCTCTTACACATTGTTATATGTTCTATATCAAATGTTTTTGACGGCATATACGTTTCAGAAAAAAAAAAATATATATATATATATATATATATATTTCCCCCCCATCCAATCACATTTTACTGTAGTTGGCCGCTGGGGGGTTTCCATAAAGGACTTTTAAAATAAATGTTTTGGTTTTTATTCAGTTTTAAATCTTATTTAGATTATTTGAGTCAAACATGGTTATATGTGCATAGGCCTATTTAATTATTTAATCTGTATTTTATTCCTCTTCAGTTACTTACTTTTTAAATTTCGGTAGGCTACTTTTTAATTCTTCCTTTACTTTGTCTTTGATTTTAACTTTTAGCACTTTGCATGATAAAATTGTTTAAAATGTAAGCTCTAAATATGAATGGCACAATGTGATAACCAAAATATATAAAAGTTAAGTCAAAGCTATTTATATAGCCTAGCGTTTTTCACATTCTCATAATTTAGTTATACATTGTGACGCTGGGACACTGTCAAGCGTCTTCTTTCAGATGGTTCAATATTTATGATATTATGCTCCCCTGAATGGAAAAGAACTGTAAACTTCATCATTGTACTGTAATGAACTGCGTTACTGCCTATAGGATGATTGCATGATTTTTTCCATTTAAAATAACATGGTCTTTCCTTTTCTCTCTCTCTCTAGAGACAGCAAACACTGCAGGACAACCGGACATCCAAGTAACATGTTAGTGTGGTTTATATTTATTTTTAATGAGAAACATTATAGAGTGCAACAGGCGTTTTCTGGAAGTAAAAACACTTCCGGTAACCAGCGACTGTGAAAAAGGGGGCAGGTACTCTATTGGGTGTATAATGAACAATTGACAGATGAAATGACAGATATTTTATGTAAACAGGCAAAATCTCTTCATCTGATGGTGGCCATGTGTTTTCGCCTATCATAACTGGTTTAACTCATGGCTCCTCCTTTGAGATCAACATAACTTCTGACGAATCAAGTGTACCGGCACATTGTAAGTGTAATAAAACAGTTTCGCCTATGTATTAAATTAATCTTAATTAAGCAGTCCGAGTTAACTATTTGGGACCAATTGGAAATTTACATTCTGATCTAACAGCGTCATGTACAAATTTGTCATGCTCCTGGATTATTTTACTATACTACATTAGCCTTTTATTTACTGATGATTTTATCAAAGCGACGAATTAACTCAATTCATGGTTGCAATAATAAAATAAATGAACAATTGACAGATGAACTGACAGATATTTTATGTAAACAGGCAAAATCTCTTCATCTGATGGCGGCCATGTGTTTTCGCCTATCATAACTGATTTAACTCATGGCTCCCCCTTTGAGATCAACATAACTTCTGACGAATCAAATGTACCGGCAAATTGTAAGTGTGATGCATGAAAAACTATTAAAACAGTTTTTCGCCTATGTAATGTATAAAATTAATCTTAATTAAGCAGTCCGAGTTAACTATTTGGGACCAATTTTAAGGAAAGTTACATTCTGATCTAACAGTATCATGTACAAATTTGAAATATTTTGGTACTATTGAATCAAGTTAAGTCATGATGAATTTATCTTATCTGGTGTCATGCTCCTGGATTATTCAGAATTGTAACTATAGCCTTTTATTTTACGGCACTTATTTATTTTACTACAGATTTTATCAAAGCCAAATACTGTCCAAAAGGGGCGACTGGGAAAGAAGAGAAACAGGTCAATACAAGGTTAGATTCAATCTTTATATTCTTTCCCCATTTTGCCTTCATTTTCCTTTTCCTGTTTTAATTTTTCTATTTTTATATTCTCAGATCATCAAGGGTTTCTGAAAGCAAACACCAGTCAGTTGGTTGAAAATATGAAGAACATTGATCCAATCATTGACGATCTTGACTTGCACAATGAATCAGTTGCAAATGTGTGAGCGAATCCAACACGCCGGATGAAGATGAGGGAACTGCTGGACTGTGTGATGAAGATGAGGGAACTGCTTGACTGTGTGAATTGTGAAAGCATTGCCAAGGAGCTGGTCAATGCTTTGTGCAAGCCCATCATCAAAATGTTTTAACATATCGTAAATTTCAATTGTTTGATAAATTATCTAACGATTATACCTAACTATCAGCAGTTATATGTGAAACGAGCTCAGTCGCATTAGAGATGGATTCTTGTTTATATTGAACCGCATGTTTAACAGCTCTAGGGTTCTTAAATTGTTTACCGCGGTTTCATTTTGAACAACACTATCGTAACACTTATCGTATCGCCGGGTGTGATTGTAATGTTTTGTATGGTGTTTTTCTTTACACTTTCCCCCTGGATATCTGGTTCCTACAGTTAGCGGTAATGTTAGTCAACTCTATGTCTTCTCTTTGTTCATATTTGACAGTATTCGCATGAATTGGCGTGATTTAATAAAATGACGGTTTAAACCATCATCTTCGCTTGAGACATTTACATTATATTTTATGGTTTACAGTATATTTTACAGTATTTTACAGTATATTATACCATCCTAGTTTTAAATAGCGCTTAAATGTATATTTTACCCCTTTATGCGGCTACAGAACACCGCACAAGGATCTCTGAAATGTTTTTTGTGTAAAACATCTATGTAGATCTATCTATGTTTTTAAAAATACACCGAAACAAAGAATGAGTTTAGTTGAATCAGGTTAACATTCTTAATTTAGTCCAAAACTATTAAGTTCAAATAATCCAATTGTTTCGTTTATTTAGGGATAGTGTTCAACAACCTTTACAAATATATCTAATAAGATAACCTTTTACAAAATCTTTACTCGGTAAAGACTCTTATTGGTTTTGTCGCATCCAATGCATCCCCAAAGTAGTTGTTTTTATAATGATTAAAACCGCTTTAATTATTATTATCATGGTCTACACTTTATGGTAAAACACTAACATATCAGAAACTCTTTTAAATATAAACATTAACATGTTTTTATCTTGCTGTTAAAACACATAAATAACGTTTTATTTCAAATGTACACCCCTATACAGCATGATGGGATGGGGAAATCCACAGGCTCACTGAAATATTTAATCTCTGAAATATTCTCATCTAGTATTTATTCATTAAATTATTAATGCGCAAGAATCAAGACTTATAATACCATTTTATTATAAAATTGTGAAACTCCAAAGCTCCGACACGGTCGCAAAGAATGATGAGTTAAGCGGTACAATCTTTTATTTCAACAGTATTTTTCTTTACAAAATGATGATAGACCGACATTAAATATACATAAAGTAGACAATAACTCCATTTATTTATGATCCAACCAGAATAGAAAGTCTCGGCACGCTACCATGTCTTGGTCTAGGGTATAGTTGACGAGGCCTTCAACTATTTCGCCAAGATCTGTTTTGGCATTTTTTGATGCCAGTGACGCACAGAGATCTGTTACAAACGTAAACATAACGAGTAATTCATCGACCGCGAATTCGTGACTAGATGCATACATCACATCCAGAACTTTTCTGAGGATTACGCCTGTCGGCTCTAGGGTGTTAAAAAACATGGGCTTCACATCGGTTCATGTCCCCACCAACCCTCTTATGACATCCATTTCTTTTTTGAGATTTGTGACACGTTTGGTGTCCCGCTCACAATCGGTTTTCCTATCGCACGCAGCATCGATGATACTGTCCATCAAGTAAACCATCTGGTCTCTAAAATGATCTTTAAACATAGAGTCTAACGTGGCCCTTAAACGACACTCTTTCCCCGTGGAGCACTCACACACCGGATGATACTTGTGTCCCGCATCGCCGGAACTCGACGGGCAGTTGTTCTCCGTCAGCTTTTACGTCGCCATCTCAGAGGTTTTTAGATTTTCAAATAGGAAACTGTTTGATGGTGAAAGTCCCCGGAATCTCTTGAGCGAGTCCTTGCAGCACAATCGTCCAGGCCTAGTGCTTTAACGCTCGGAAGCTTGTGTTTTTGACAAATGCCAAATGCTCAGACAAACAGGAACATCTGATCAATTCCTTCCACTTTTGATCAATGAGATGTTGTAGTACCCCCGCAGTCGCGTTTTTTACGATATCGAATCCGACGTCGTTGAAGCATCCGTCCGTAGCATCGAAACGGGGTTTCGTCGAAAACGTCGAAACTCTGTGTAGAGTTTATTAACCCATGCGATTGGGGTCCGCCCTCGCACCCATGGTGTGTACGGTGGGGGTCGTCATCAGGACGCCGTAAATAACCATGACCTGCATGTCGTCCGAGAGAATTCAGCCGAAAATTATTTTACGGTACTGTTCAGTTTATTTAAAAAATATTTTTCATTGAACACCGTTATATTTGATTTCTCATTCAAAGTCATGTTGAAAGAACCTGTTTCAGTTAAGTAAACCAAAAAAAATTACTTGAGTAAATGGAGTTAAATCAACACAATAGTTTTCAAACATTTTACTTTATCCATTTGAGAAGAGATTACACAAATGAGTTTAATTAAAATAGCAATATAGATAACTAGGAACAGTACAATTTGAAATAAAACGTTATTTATGTGTTTTAACAGCAAGATAAATTTTTTTCATGTTTTCAATTTTTTTCATGTAGATCAGAATGTAACTTTCCTTAAAATTGGTCCCAAATAGTTAACTCGGACTGCTTAATTAAGATTAATTTAATACATAGGCGAAACTGTTTTATTACACTTACAATGTGCCGGTACACTTGATTCGTCAGAAGTTATGTTGATCTCAAAGGAGGAGCCATGAGTTAAACCAGTTATGATAGGCGAAAACACATGGCCACCATCAGATGAAGAGATTTTGCCTGTTTACATAAAATATCTGTCATTTCATCTGTTAATTGTTCATTATACACCCAATAGAGTACCTGCCCCCTTTTTCACAGTCGCTGGTTACCGGAAGTGTTTTTACTTCCAGAAAACGCCTGTTGCACTCTATAATGTTTCTCATTAAAAATAAATATAAACCACACTAACATGTTACTTGGATGTCCGGTTGTCCTGCAGTGTTTGCTGTCTCTAGAGAGAGAGAGAAAAGGAAAGACCATGTTATTTTAAATGGAAAAAATCATGCAATCATCCTATAGGCAGTAACGCAGTTCATTACAGTACAATGATGAAGTTTACAGTTCTTTTCCATTCAGGGGAGCATAATATCATAAATATTGAACCATCTGAAAGAAGACGCTTGACAGTGTCCCAGCGTCACAATGTATAACTAAATTATGAGAATGTGAAAAACGCTAGGCTATATAAATAGCTTTGACTTAACTTTTATATATTTTGGTTATCACATTGTGCCATTCATATTTAGAGCTTACATTTTAAACAATTTTATCATGCAAAGTGCTAAAAGTTAAAATCAAAGACAAAGTAAAGGAAGAATTAAAAAGTAGCCTACCGAAATTTAAAAAGTAAGTAACTGAAGAGGAATAAAATACAGATTAAATAATTAAATAGGCCTATGCACATATAACCATGTTTGACTCAAATAATCTAAATAAGATTTAAAACTGAATAAAAACCAAAACATTTATTTTAAAAGTCCTTTATGGAAACCCCCCAGCGGCCAACTACAGTAAAATGTGATTGGATGGGGGGGAAATATATATATATATATATATATATATATTTTTTTTTTTTTCTGAAACGTATATGCCGTCAAAAACATTTGATATAGAACATATAACAATGTGTAAGAGCAACAAAGCATGCTATAACAGCAATAGCATGTTTAAAACACTAATGAATTATACCGTCTTTTCCTTATGTGTAAACAATCTTTTTAAATAAAACACTGTAGCATAAATGAATTATAAAGACAATACTCACTTTTAGACATGTCTTTTGATGAGGTGGTAAGAGGAGTGAGGGTGCAAAAGTTTTTGGTCCAGAAATGATTTGTCTTGGCTGTATATAAAGAAGAGGCTGGGCAAAATACTCTTGGAAAACGTCAGAGCTGTGTGTCCACAATGTTCTTTCAGTAGGGAATGGAGTCCTCTCACAGCCGTAGCCATGAGGTCCACGTAGGTCATCGTTAACATTTTTTATCACCTCTTGTTTTTTCAGGTTACACATGGCAATAAATTACTGTAGCCGCTTAAGGACTAAGCTGTAAGCCTCCAAAATGGAGGAGGTCAAAGGGCATGCCTCCTGCTATATAGATAACCGATAGTATATTCTCAGTAAAGGGGTTCAGCCTGTATGTTTCCACACTGATTAAGGATAGTTTGGGAGATACAAGAAAAGTAAAAAATGATATACACCTTATACGTGCAATAGATCATAGCTACCGTAGAAAAAGTAAGATCATGCTTTGAAATAAGATGAGTAAAATTAAATATGCTGTGTGATGGACCAAAAAAGGTACATCGCGTCTCTGAAAAGTACCGATGTACCGGTGGTTTTCTAAATGATACAACGTAATCTAAATAAGAGCAATGTAGAGTCCTGGGATTTCTTAAAAACAAAAACAACAACTACAAAAACAAAAAAACATTGTGACAAACTTTGACAACATATTTCATGCGGCATGGACAAAAATACTGTTTGAAATAATTTGTATAATATCTAAGATACCAAAGTACAGTTTTTGCTTTATTTTTTGAACAGACGCTTTAGTAAAAATAATACCTTAGGTTAAATTTATGTAAAATCATTTATATCATACAGAAGTCTTCTAAGAAGATAAATAGAAGATACGACTTTAAAAAAACGTTAAAGCTTTGATTTAAACAGTCTTTTAATTTTAAAAGATCTAATTTAAACTTTTAATATTTCAAATGAATTTAGTATGAATAAAACTCTGGAAAGCAGACTAACTTTACATATGCTATGACATTGGCACATCCCAGAGGCTCATCTGTCCTGTAACTCCTCTCGTCTCTGTGAGGGGGTCATGCATTCATTTCACCCTGTAGTTTATCACTGAAGGAATAAAAAAGGAATAAAATTTTGTTTATGACTTTGGACTGTTTTTATCATTGCATAAAGAACTACATCTTCGGCACTGTGGAAATGTAAG
Source organism: Siphateles boraxobius (assembly GCF_051911475.1). Taxonomy (NCBI): domain Eukaryota; kingdom Metazoa; phylum Chordata; class Actinopteri; order Cypriniformes; family Leuciscidae; genus Siphateles; species Siphateles boraxobius. Next base: position 5,765,674 of record NW_027508733.1, on the reverse strand, counting down.
GTATTTTTATATTTATATACTTTTGTATTTATATATAAATTAATTTAGCTAAAACTATGTTTAAATTGTTTGAATTCATTTTAGTAACATACTTGTTATTATTCTATATTTATAATCATTTAATTTAAATATGGAGATTAGTTAATTTATGGAACTGAGTTAGTGTGAGTGCAATGTATGTAAAAACAATGTAAAGATGTTGTTTTCTGTGATGGTCGTGTTTGTGTACGGGATTAAATATGCTTTTACAGTACAAAAATCATTATGGCTATATTAATAAAAATTATACTTTAGGTCACCGTTAAATAAAATCATTACAGTAATCTTCAAAAGATAAATAGAAGATACGACTGTATTACAACGTTTTTATTAAGACTTGAAATAATTCATTGAATTGAATTTAAATTATCTTTTATTTTTAAACTTTTAAGATTAACTTTTAAGATTAATACTAACAAAACATCCTCAACGTCTCATACTGCTGCTGGCCTGACACACACACACACACACACACACACGCACACACACACACACACACACACACACACACACACACACACGCACACACACACACACACACACACGCACACGCACACGCACACACACACACACACACACACACACACACACACACACACACACACACACACATTCCTCCTCCACTCTGAATCACAGAGTGTCAAAATGACCGGTGTGGGAGAAAAACACTCGAGGATATTTTTGTAAATACATTCATACGTTATATTGACAATGATGTGTTGGGATTTACTTCTTCAACTCTCTAAAATGTAAGATGATTTTTATTTTTGGACTGCTATAATTGGAATATTTTTTATTTACAATGAATGATGCAAGCATTTTATTTATATACTTTTAAATGAACAATGTTGTTCAACTTTAGTTACTGGGAGATATTTTCTCACTTTCACCCCCCAGCAGGGGGTGCAGGAATAGGGTGGTGTCTCACTCACAGACAGACGCACACACTTAGCGCGGAGACCATTGCTGTCATGCGCTGGTGTTTGAGAGACTGAGGGGAGGGAGGGTGTCATGAAACACACACGCACACACACATACACACACACACACACACACACACACACACACACACACACACACACACACACACACACACACACACACACACACACACACACACACACACACACACACACACACACACACACACACACACACACACACACACACACACACACACACAAACACATTCCTCCACCACTCTGAATCACAGAGTGTTTAAAAACTTTAAACTTATTTAATCTGAAATGACTGCTTCAGTAGATTTTTAGTAAGATATTTATTTTTGTTTTGAAAAGATTTTTTATAATCATTTTTATACTTTTTAAAAGATCAATGTGTTCAACTTTAGTGTAAGATAATTGTGAATGACTAAATGTACATTTCATTTATATACTTTTAAAGAACAGAATGTGTTCAACTTTAGTTACTGGGAGATATTTTCTCACTATCCCCATTTATATAGCGTGCTCAGGAATGCCAGGATATCGGATGACACGCACACACTCACAGACGCACACACACAGTGCGGAGACTGTCAACTTTAATCCAATTCTTCACCATAGTGAAACGGTAAGATGATTTTACTTTTGTAATTCTATTCTAATCTATATGCAACATTAGAAAAATTATTTTCTCACCCCGACACGGAGGGGATTTCCCACACCAAGAAGTTATTTCCCCCGGGGTCAATAGGTCAAAATCAATGGGGCAAAGACAACTGGCAAAGACAACTGGCAACTTCATATATCATACAAAGGTCAATAGGGTAAAGACAACTGTCAACTTGATCGATCGATAGGTCAAAGGTTAATCCCTACATTAAAGGACCTCCGGAACATCCTCCGGAATGTACTGTCAACTTGATCGATCGATAGGTCAAAGGTTAATCCCTAAATTAAGCGACCTCCGGAACAACCCCCTCCGGAAGGTCAAAGGTTAATCCCTACATCAAAGGACCTCCGGAACATCCTCCGGAAGGTCAAAGGTTAGCCCCGCCCACCTGTCAATCATAGGGTCATAAATCATTTTGACATAAGCCGAATCGTAATACTACTAGCAGCACACCACTCCTTCCTCCAGCACCATAAAACTGGTAGAAATACATACAAATAGCTGAACATTACTTAAAACAGGTTACCAATTTCTAAATAAGTATGAACAAAACCGAAACCTAAAAAAAGTAATTTCAAAACTTTATCCCGAATTGTGTCCCTTAAAATGTTATTGACATCTCCCATCCATGTCACTTCAAAATGAACCTCGGCAAAACTGCTGTCCCTACATTTCGGGCAACTGGACTCATTAACTAGCCATTGTTGAAAGCAGCGTTGGCATCCAATAACGCTACGGGAGCATGGGGGGTTCCTCATGGCATCTGCAAGATTCATAATAATAGAAGAACAGTGTGATCACTGTGCTGTCATCATCCAGAAAAAACAAAATTAAAGTTTTATCAAACCTGGCTTTGCAACACAATTAATATTGTAAGATATTGTACTTTGTTCTTGCAAGTAAGGTGTGGAAACTGATTTGGTATGAACACTGAGATATGAAAATCATATTTCAATATAACACATTGTATGCACAAAGCTAAGCTTAGGATGATGATTGAGTACTAATTTGCTTATGAGTAGCCTTAAATTGGTGTTCAATATATTTTGCATATCAGCATTTTTATTATACAACACATACTGTACTCGCATGTTGTGTTGAGTTATTGTATTCATCAAATCACATATGTAGTAGATTACTGTTACTGTTAGTGTTACACCCAAATAAAGTGCCCAGTTCAGGGGAGGATTCCCCACTTCTCTTTAATGGCAGCACAAAGTCTGAAAGGTCAGAAGAGGGAAAGGTTGCTTATATTACATATATTATGACAATAAAGGCCACAGCCTGTTCAACCTGCTGCCTTCTGGGAAGAGATATAGACATTTATGCTGCTGTACCACCAGACTGCAGAGCAGTTTTCCCCCCAAGCTATCAGACTTTTAAGCTCAAATCCATCTTCAGCACTGCTCCATTGAGTATAGTTTATTTCTGTTGACCATTTTTATAAGTGCTTCTGTACACTCTAAAAACTGCTGGGTTGTTTCAACAGAACAAGAGCAGAACAAGGGTTAGATCAAAAGAGGAGATGTGCGGCCAAACTAAGAGATATGTGCAACTCTGCTTAGAAGATGCATACATGTGTAACATTGGTTAAGGTGCTCATAAATAAGCCCAGAATGTATGATAATGACATCATAAAAAACACCTTATGTGGGGGAAGGTTTAGAAGAGTATAAAAACGTGGTTTGTACCAAGAGCCGTTCAGTGCTGTATTTTTTCTATCTGTTCGATTAATTCATTTTTCATCAACCTTTTTGGTCTCCAATGCTGCATTCTTATTTTTCCATCGATTCTTGTTTCTTTATTTTCATCCCACAAAGGTTATTTGGGTGTATTTACATATGTAAATCTTTAACATTGAAATTATTTCAAAAGGTACAGTGTTTGAGTGACTGATTTTTATCGGAAGGCCTAATTCAGGTAACTAGTTTTCTTGGGATGTTTTATGTTAATGTCTCCACGGTGAATATTTGAAACACATGTATAGCGGCACATAAAAACAATTCTAAAACGGCTAAGGAGCTGAGTGGAGGAATAACTTCTGTGACGCCTTTATCCTTGAAGCTTGCATGTTGTTTTATTTTGTACAGGTTTCACGTTTGTACGGTCAACAAAATAATAGTGCTCCAGCATTCACCCCCATTCTTCCATATGAACACACACACACAACAGGTGTTTTAACCCCACTTAATTAATGACACTCCCATTATCGTTTGGTCACATGACCTTCCCATTACATGGCTCCTACATACCAGCCCCTAATTATTATAAATCGATAATTATATTAAATACATATAGGAGACATTTATAAATACAAGATCTCAAAATACAAAAACATTATTTTTTCATCAATCATAAATATTTGCACATTTACAATACATCAATTATTCAGTACTGAGTCCTTGTAAAGTCCATAACAGTGTCAGCACAGAGTGAATTTACAAATCGATGTAAGGTGAGAAATATGTGGTGTGTCAATGTGATAAGTCCATGTCTGTGTTAAAAAGTAATTCTCTTTCAAGCAAAACGTCAAATATCCACCTCTTGCAGAAGGCAGATTTTTGTCACTGTCTATTCAAACAGTTTGTCTTGGTTTTAAGTCTCACTTGACGAACAAAGCCTTGATTATCTGGGAATGTCTGAATCACTTTTCCAGTTATCCATGAATTGCGTGGTGCTGAGTCATCAACCAAAAGCACAACATCACCTGGAACGAAGTTGCGAGATGGAGCTGACCATTTTTGCCGCCCTTGCAGTTGAGGCAAGTACTCCTTTGTCCATCGTTTCCAGAAAAGGTCTGATATATATTGCACCTGTTTCCATCGACGACGAGCATATATATCCTCCTTTTGAAAGACCCCTGGTGGCAATGATGGGGTAATCTTTAACAGCAGCAAATGATTGGGTGTCAGTGCTTCCAAATCATTGGTGTCAGTAGATTCCTTCGTAATGGGACGTCCATTAATAATTGCTTCAGCTTCACATAGAACTGTATGAAGACCTTCTTCATCAAGGTTTTGTGTTCTTAAGGTGGCATTAAGTACTTTTCTTACAGACCTAATCATTCTTTCCCATATGCCTCCGTAATGTGAACCAGTTGGGGGATTAAAAATCCACTTTATTCCCTTCTGCAGAAGCATGTTGTTGATCTGAGATTGGTTCCAGCATTCAATAGCTTGCCTTAACTCGCGTTCCGCTCCATGAAAATTTGTACAATTGTCAGATTGTATTTCCAAGACTTGTCCACGTCTTGCGATAAATCGTCGCAGTGCGTTAATAAAGGAATCAGTATCCAATGATTGTACCACTTCAATATGAATAGCACGAATGGCTAGACATGTGAAGATAACTCCATATCTCTTCACAATACTTCTCCTGCTCTTAATTTCAAAGGGTCCAAAACAGTCGACTCCGACGTATGTAAATGGAGGTTTATCTGGAGATACTCTATTCAGAGGTAAGTTTGCCATCTGTTGATGCCCTAGAGCTGCTTGCAAACGCTTGCAGATCACACACTTGGACAATATCTTCCTTATGGCTCCACTGGCGCCAGGTATCCAGTACCTCTGATGCAACCTTGATAGCATATAGTTTCGACCACCATGACCCACCTCTTGATGTATATGTTTAAGAATGAGTTCTGAGATGTGAAAATCTTTAGCAAGTATAACAGGATGTTTTGTCTCTTCAGGCATAACAGCCCTATTCAAACGTCCACCGACTCTTAAAACACCTTCTTCAAGGATGGGATTGAACTTACAAATGTGACTGTTCTTTTTCACATTTTCTCCCTTTTGCAAGCTTGAGATTTCATCAGAGTAACTTTTTCTTTGGCAGTAACGAATTACCTCTAATTCAGCTTTCTTTAGCTCTAACACAGCTTTCTTTAGCTCTAACACGGAAAGCTCACTTTTGGCACATTGTGCCTTGATTTTCTCCATTTCCTCTTTCAAATGTTGTGTTTGTTGGTTTTCGTCCATGCAAGATTGTATTAAAGACATACCCAGTAATTTCCTCTTCTGGCTTAGATTGAGGAGTAATTGCTTAAATCTGAGGATCCAAGCCACTGACTGCTTCAAAAGGGGCCAAGAGGAGAAATACTGGATGAAGAATGCTGTAACATCCATATTCTCCTCTATTTGTACAGCATTGACAGTGACACTTGATTTTATCTCTGGATCATCCAGTGAACATTCCCCCAGGTCAATAAGATTAACTGGCCACTCCTGTTCAGGCGAAAGAAGAAACTGAGGTCCAAGCACCCAATTCTTGTTCTTCAGGAATGATTCCACTCTCAACCCTCTAGAAGCTATATCTGCTGGATTAATTGCAGTGTTCACATACCGCCATTGTGATGATCGAGACACCTTTAGGATTTCGGAAACTCTGTTGGCTACAAATGTTTTGTACCTAGAGACTTCGTGTTTGATATATTTAAGTACAGAAGTACTGTCAGTCCAGAAGACAGAGTCTTGAAAGTTCATGCACAATTCCAATCTCCACATTGAATCCATTCGACTTGCCAGTGTTGCAGCAGTAAGTTCCATTCGAGGGATAGACACCAGCTTCAAAGGAGCTACTCTAGCTTTCCCCATTACAAAGGCGACGTGCGCTTGTGAGTCAACATTATGCAAAAGCAGATACGAAACTACTCCATAACCATCTTCACTTGCGTCGGAAAAGTGGTGTAATTGTGCTGTGCTCACTTCTCCGAAACCCTTTGGTTTGAAACATCTATCGATTTTGAAGTTTTCCAATTCACGCAATCCGTCCAACCACTTGATCCACTCCTGAGCATTTGAAGCAGGAATAGTTTCATCCCAGCCTAGTTTCTTCCTGCACAAATCTTGCAAGATCTTTTTTGCATATAAAATCACAGGAGACAGGATTCCTAAAGGATCATTTGCAAAACTCATGGTAGCCAGGATCCCTCTTTTGGTCAGAGGTCTTTGCTGCAACACAATCTTAAACTTGAAGGCATCAGATTGTATGCACCATTGTACTCCCAGCACTCTTTCCACTGGAAGTAAATCTTGGTCCAAATCCTTTCCATTGTTTGCTCTTAATTCCTCTGGAATTTTTGCCAGAACATCTCGATTGTTACTTATCCATTTTGTCAGTGAAAAACCTCCTTTCGCACAAATAGCAACAAGGTCGTGATACAGAGAAACAGCCTTTTCCTCTGAATTTACTGACAACAGACAGTCATCCACATAAAAACAATGCAAGATTGCATCAATTACTTCCTTGCTGAAGTCTTTATTGTCTTCAGCACACCTTCTGAGGGCAATATTTGCACAACTGGGTGATGAAGTAGCTCCAAAGAGATGCACAACCATACGATGCTCAACCAGGTTTTGAGTAAGGTCACCATCAGGCCACCAAAGAAATCTCAGCATATCTGCATCATCTTTTGGCACCCTCACCTGATGAAACATGGCTTCGATATCTGCTGTGATCACAACTCTTTCGTTCCTGAATCTGGTTATCACTCCAATCAATGAACTGGTGAGATCTGGACCCTGTAACAGTTGGGTATTCAAAGACATCCTTCGAAATGTGGCACCACAATCAAATACAACCCGGAGCTTTCCTTTTCGTGGGTGATGCACAGCGTGATGGGGTATGTACCATACCTTCCCATCGCTACGTCCTAAGTCCTCCATTGGCACTCTCTCTGCGTAACCTTTAGAAATAAGGTATTTCATGAAAACAGAATATTCAGAATGAAACGAAACATCCTTTTTCAACCTTTTCTTTAGGTTTAGAGCACGCTGTTCAACAATTGTCCTGTTGTTTGGTATACAAACATTTTTCTTCCTCAAAGGTAAGCCAATAGAATAATGACCATCTACAAGCTTAAATGAGTCTGTTACCATCTCAATGAACTTGTGATCTTCTCTTGAAAACCCAACTTGTTCGTTTTTGTTACACTCAGGAAAATCAACCTTGAATTGTTGTTGCCAAAGCTCTCCCAAGTTTGAAACTGAAATCCTGTTAGCTGTAACATCAGGATACTCAAAGGCAGACTGGTCACCACCATCTCCTCTTAGTGGACCATTTACGGTCCATCCCAACCTAGTTTTAATTGCATATGGTCCATTATTGACACTCCAGATCACTTGAATTGGCTCCATAACTCTTGGGGTGTTGATTCCTATAAGTAATTCAACCTCAGAGTCAATTTCAGGTAGAGTCACATGTTTCAGATGTGGTCATCTCTTTAGATCCTTTTGTCTTGGGATGTTTCCACTATGCACAGGCATGGCATTTTGTGTATAGGCATCAGGCAACTCCCAAAAGTCATCTTTGTTCAAACCAGCGACATCTAATCCCGAAACAACGTGGGTAGTTGTGACTTTCTCCTGTCCCATGGTACGCAAGAGAATATTAGCCTTTTTACCTGAAAGACCAAGTCTGTTCATCAGTGCAGGTGTACAAAATACTGCAGTGCTACCTTGATCCAGAAAAGCATAAGTAATCGCAGTCTTATTTCCTTTTTTAGATTTCACTTGTACAGGAACAATGGAAAGTTTACATTCAAATTCACCAGCCCCAATAAATCCACTGGACTCAACAGATTCCGGAACACTGCCCATTACAGTGTCCATTTGTCTCCTGATGGGGTTTGAATCGATCTCCTTTTCTCTTGGGTAGATGTGAAGTATACTTGGGTGCCTAAGATTACACACTTTACATGAAAGGCGATTCTTACAATTTCTACTGATGTGCCCTGTGCACATACAGCCAAAACAAACACCATTCTCTTTAAAGAACGTAATCTTCTCACCATGACTCCTCTTTTCCAATAGAGGGCACATATCCAGAGCATGTCCACGTCTACAAAACAAATAACTCTTGTTGCTGGGTGAAACGATATCTTTTTTGATGGTTCCAATTTCTGATTTATTTTCCATTGCTGTAACGGTAGTAGCAAAACTGCTTCTTTTAGATTTAAGATAAGACTGAGACTTGCCTTTGTTCAACAATTTACTTCATGTTAATGCTGGACCATCCTGTATGTCTCAGAAACTGGATCAGTCATTATTTTTACTTGTCTTTCAACAAAGTTAACAATGTCGCTGAAGGTAGCTCTTTGATTGACAGCTTCCTGCAATTCACAGACTTCAGATCTCCATTTTTCCCTCAATTTGTATGGTAATTTCTTCACTACAGTCAACATATTAGAGGGCGCATCCAACTCGTGAAAATACTGAATATCTTCCATGGAGTTACAACAGCTTCTTAGGAACAGACTGTAATCCTGTAAAGCTCTGACATCTTGACTTTTGATATTTGTCCATAAAAGAGCCTTTTCCATATAGGTAGATGCAATTATATACTGGTCACCAAAATGCTCTTGTAGTAAACCTTTGGCCCTTAAATACCCACGGACGGCAGGCATATGCTGGCAACTTTTTATAATCTCTTTTGGATGACCCCTGGTACACTGTTCAAGAAAGTATAAGCGATCGCTAGGGCTTTCAGTTTTACGCTCCACACCACTTTCAAAGGATTTCATGAAGGCATGATATTGCAGAGGGTTTCCATCAAACACTTGAATTTCCTCTTCTAGGCAAAGATGACAAACACTGTTGTTGAATCAGTAAAGATGTAATTTCATTTTGTTTATCCATAATATGGAGAACTTGATCACTATTTCCTGGACCGGCATTCACATAACCACTCGGAATTGTTTTACTTAACTTTGAGATGTTCTGGGAATAAATTGTCTGAGTAACGTTCCCCTTGTTTGCCTTGGCACCTGCATTGCCACCATCCTTAAAAGAAATAATTTGTTGCGTCTCAGCTGTAGGAGTAAATGAATTTGCATCAGCATTAAATGTCTGTGTTGCCTGTTGTCCTTTATCAAAATAGGAATTCATTCCATCGGACCGATGAGTCACATCACTTTTAACACGATGCACAATAGAACCTTTAAGCACTTTCACTTTTGCAATAGTTGCAGCAATCTCCATTCGCAACTCAAAATCCTCTTTCTGTTTCCTTAAGTTCTGTTCCTTTTCTTCAATTGCATGTTTTTCCTTCATTAAATTTTGGCGTACCAACAGAGCTGCAATATCAGCCTCTGCCTTAATGCGGGCCGAAGTTGTTGTTGTTGATGTAGTTGAACGTCCTGTGGCAGAATTGCGTTGACTTGATCCTTGACTTGATCCTTTACTTCCAACGTTAGAAATACTGTCACTTGGCTTTATATCATCTTGATTATGCATGGAAATTTGAGACATATTCTGGTTTTTTGAATCATTCGAAGGGCATTCAACTGTTGCCAACTGTTGATCCTGGTTATCGTCACTTGACTTCTCAATTCCATTCATCCATTGCTTTGTCTCTTTTATAAATGCCTCGCAGTGTTTATAAATGTTTGAGAACCACTCATTTTGTTTGATTTGCTCGTCAGCAGGCAATAATGGGATCACTAAATCATGAAGCTTGACTGTCTCTTTAAAAGTTTGCACCAAAGTTTCAAGTTCAGACTGTACAGCTGGAACGTTCTCATTTTTCAGCATGAGTTCTTTGATGGCTGGCATTGAACTTTTAATCACATTTACATTTCTTTTTCGTTCTTTCTGAAGCTGCTCAAGTTTATATGCCAAAGCCTTTGCTGTGAGTTGAAATTTTCTTTTACATGTGTTCTTTTCAGGTTCAACATCGGCACCCGTTTCAATCTCACTCATGATTGAAGCACGCACACCTCAGCGCGTCTGAATACGATACATTTAGACCCTTCCCAAAACAAGTGAACACAATCCAAAACAACGCATATCATCGGATATGTCTCACAACTCCAATAGATTCGCAAAAGCCCAACAATCTAAACAACGATCCATCAAACACACCAACAGCGCTGCATCAATCGTAAACAAACCGCAAACTGCCAGACCATTTCAAATCATCCGCGAACACAAGCAAAGACGTAACAACCCAATGTCCTACCAGTTCAACAGCAGCAAACATATCCGAAGACCTCGGTCCTGTTGCTTTGAACGTCCAATTGTTCGATGATTGTTAGCAGCAAACATATCCAAAGACGTCTGTCCTGTTGCGTTAAAAGTTCAATGTGCAATAATCCTCATTAAAACAAGCGAGAGCAGGGCTCTCCGTCAGTCAGCGCTCCGCTTCCAATCCTTTCCGTCCAGTAAAAGCGTGAGGGCCTCTTCCTTGAATCCAAAGTCGACGCGTTCACGTTCTCAAACAAATTTGTTGACTAACTATAGCGGCACATAAAAACAATCCTAAAACCGCTAAGGAGCTAAGTGGAGGAATAACTTCTGTGACGCGTTTATCCTTGAAGCTTGCATGTTGTTTTATTTTGTACAGGTTTCACGTTTGCACGGTCAACAAAATATGTGCTCCAGCACTCACCCCCATTCTTCCATATGAACACACACACACAACAGGTGTACGGGAATGTAACCCGACTACGCCACCCGATTGAAGAGCTGGGACTCTATTAAATAAAATAAATCTTTTACTTGCAAGTTCTTTTAGTTTGGAGGGAGCAACACAACAGAATTACCCAAACAACAATTTCAGTATAAAAGTTTATTTATTACAATCTGTGATTACGATGATAAAAAGCAAGGGCGCGCCGTGCACTCACGCACTCTCTCGCTCAATTTAAAAACTGGACATTGGAATAAACACATTCACAAATCCACTGGAAGTCCGTAGTTAGGCACCCACAGTCCGTGAGCGGTTCCCAGCACAAAAGAGAACAGCAGGAATCCCAGCAAGCAGAGAACGACAACAATCCCAGAACAGCAGAGAACGGCAGCAGTCCCAGCACAGAAGAGAAAGGACGAAGATACCAGCAACCACCGGGTTAAAAGCAGGACCGTCACTTCAACAAAACTTCAGCTTCAACGCGAGCAGACAATGATCCATGCAATGATCGGGGGAAAGAAATAAAAAAACAATCGCGACTACCGTCCAATAATAAAATGTGGAGAACAGAGCTGCATAACGAGATTCACGGTGTTGTGCCTAATTCCGACCCCCGGCTGGAGACTACCCCCCTTTGCGTGCACGCGGACAGTACCGCCGTGTTTCCGGTAGATGGCAGTTAAAACACGAAACGTTCGGTCACATGCTTCACTGATCCCTACTCCAAAATTTCAAATTGAAGAAAATCTATGGATTTTCCTGTAGATGGCAGTATAAACTCAGAAACGTAATGAATTGCTTTTCAACCTTAATCGTAAAGGAGACTAGCATGTCCGTTGCAAATCTCTTTTGATAACGCGTCGATGGCGTCTTTATTCCAGTTTTCTTCTTCTTTTCTTTTCTTTTCTTTTCTTTTCTGTTCTGCTTAGCTGCAAACCCAGCTGGCCTATGTATTGGCTCATATTGTCACTTACACCGAAATATTTATGATATTCATAGATATGTACCCTGTAATTTTTAAAAAGGCTATACAGTATGTACTGGTTCACCATTATTTCAAAAAGGTACACAGTGTCTGTTCTTGCTAAATTGCTCCCTAATGTAAGATTGTTATATCATAATAGTAGAATAAGTACCCCTTAGTTCTATTATACTTACAGTATAAATATTTGTTTAATTCTCCTGGTTGTTACCCCTTTATTCCCCAAACTTAAAATATCGTTCCCTTATACTTATATTGTAAGTACGTTATAGATATATTTACTTAGATATATTTTATAATTATCTATAATTACCGAAGGTTACGCTGTAAAATTTCCGGGCTGTAATCTAAAGCGTTACCAAATGTTATTACAATTTTACCAGGCCTGTTATTTTCATTGTATTAATGAATATCATGTTAAACTTCATGTTTGACAAGGGACCCGATGGAGAGATGTCTAGTTGCACTTTACATTGTCATGTCATATTCATGTTTGATGCTTTAATTAATAGTTTTTCAATCGTTCAGATGGTCAGCAATACTACAGAAGATACAAAGGTACTGCCCGTGAACTGAGATTGAAGGTTGTCTGTGGTGCAGAGGATGCAAATAAATGTTTTATCGAGTTTCATGCTAGCAGCATTGGTGCACATTGTGGACAGAAAAAAACCAAAGATGTCATATCCAAAAGATTTTACTGGCCAGGGATGTCCGTGGATCTTGACAAATGGGTAATGAAGCCATTGAAAGTTTTTAATAAAAGTCCATAAATTTAATAAAATCTTTCTTCTATATGTTAACTGCTAACTTCTTTTTAAACAGGTGGCTGAGTGTGTTGCATTTCAGGCAACCAAACCGTCAATTAAAGAAGAGGTTAAAATTACACCTATACAGGTAATCAATCTATCTATCTATCTATCTACTGTGTCTGTACGTCCTTCCTACCTTCTTTTCTTTCTTTCCCCTACATCTGCACCAAGTTAGAATAATTACACTATTTACTGAATATTTTTATCTAATTATCCTTTACCACATTTCTTGCAAGGTTACACACCCTTTTGAACTTTTAGGGATGGATCTGATTGGGAAACTCACCCTCACAGACAGTGGCCATCAATATATTTGCGTTATGATCGATTACTTGACCAAATGGCCACAGGCTTATCCACTTAGAAATAAGTCTGCAGAGGAGGTCACAAAATGTATTAAGTTTTTTATCAGTTTGAGGCACCAAGACGCATACTCACAGACCAAGGGAGGGAGTTTGTTAATAAGGTAAATAAAAGCTGTACTGCTCAAATGTAGTTTTGAAAAATATTTACAATAAATTGATTATAATTTTTTTTTTTTTTTTTTTCTTATCAGATCAACCAAAATGTGTCCAAAATTCTTGGCATCAAAAGGAGTTTGTGCTCACCTTATCACCCCCAGACTAACGGTCTAGTCGAAAAGATGAATGGGACCATACAGAGGTACTAAGTTTATACTGTACATACATTTTTATACAAAGATCCTTATCTTTAAGGATATCTTAAATAAGCCTATTAGAAAATGTTATTTGGTTATTTTAAAGCTATAATGGCATTAGCAAGAACTGTTATAAAATAAATATGCTATTCAAATATATTTATAGAGACAGTATCTTCTGCTAAAACTATTTTAATGTAAATTAGGCCTCTAAGCAAATTGGTCTCCAAAAAACCAAAGGAGTGGGACAAACACCTTGATCCTGTCATGTTTGGACTAAGGACCAAAAAACAGATGACGACAAAGTTATCTCCAATTTATATGATGTTTGGTCGTGAGGCACGGCATCCCTGTGAGGTCCCTGAAAATTGTCAAGTGGGTGTTTGTTGTCTTCTGTGTTTGGTTTCATTTTCATGTGTATGTATTGCATTCAGTATAAACTTACATGAATTTGAGATGATCAGGTATTTTAAACTAGAAGCAAATGTTCCTTTTTTTCAGATTGACAGCTCTGTTGAAGCTGTCGTAGGAATGGAAAAATTACTGAGGATGTCCTGAAACTTGATGAAATTCTTCAAACTGCCCTTACCCACACTGCTCAGGTTCAAAAAAGAATGACAAGGAAAGAACAGAATGCAAAGAAAGTGAAATTCTCTGTGGGCAACAAGGTATGGAGGTGTAATGTTCGGAGCCAGCAAAGAAAAGGCGGATAATTGGATCCAAATTTTTTGGGTCCATACAAAATTAAAAACATTAAAGGCAAGAATGCTGATCTGATAGATGAGAGAGGGGTCATCTGGATCTGTGCCACCCTCACCTACTATCTCCAAAGTGGCTGCATCACCTGTCTCCCCCGCTATATCAGTTTCATCATCACCTACAATCTCCAAAGTGGCTGCATCACCTGCCTCCACATCTGGATCTGTGCCACCCTCACCTATCATATCCAAAGTGGCAGCATCACCTGTCTCCCCCGCTATATCTGTCTCATCACCAACCACCCCAGCAACAGCAGTACAGCACCAACTTATCAGCAGTAAGTCAGTATCAGAACAAAGTAAAGGTATAAACCAATGAAAGTTAAAAAATCATGTTTTCTCACATTTAACATTTCTTATGACATCTATCAATACAGTTGTTCAAGAGGCATGGGCAGGAAAAGATGTCTATGTATTGCTCTCCAGAATTGGGCCGTATAAAATATTTTTTAAAGACATTAATAAAACTGCCCCAAATAATGAGCTGGAAAGTGAGGTAAGATGTTTAAGTCTTTATAAATGTTCTATGATTTAAATTGTAGATATCAAATGTCAAAGAGATGGTTCGGAGTAAAATCAACCTAGGGTCATTTGCACCATGACATCGAGCCAAACACCCCCAGAAGCCTTTTTTTCCCTTGCCTTATTAAACAATATTAAAATTAGAGCTTATTTAAAGTTATCAGCCGTATGGCTTAGTGCAGTAGTTCATAATTGTTAACAAAATATTAGTGCATTCCTGGAACTGGGCGTCTTTACACTACTTACTTAAGCATCGCTTTCTGTCAGGACTTTTAGGTGCTTTTTTCAACTCACAGAAGTGACGTCAACATCCATGTTTGTAGTAGCATTTGCCGATAGGCAAGTGTTACTTAAATAAACTCCTGATGTACGTACAAACTTTCCAATGCCTCGTTTGTTGAGTACAGAACCTACATAATTTGTACCACTGTAGAGGTTTGGTACCATTCTGGGCATTCATAGTGAGTTAATTTACGAGATACATATATGGAGCCGTTACCGCCTGCACTAAGCCATACGGCTGATAACTCTAAATAAACTCTAATTTTAATATTGTTCAAGCAAGGGCAAAAAGGCTTCTGGGGCGTGTTTGGCTCAATGTCATGGTGCAAATGACCCTAGGTTGATTTACTCCGAACCATCCCTTTAACTTCCACTGCTAATCCCTCACTGTTTTACTTCCTTGTTTAAGGTTATTAATGCATACATGCGTCTTCTTGTGAGGCGTTTCAATACACAATCAAAAGAGCAAGCATTCCAAATTGACTCATTCGAAATGACCAACATTTGGAATGGAAACAAATCAAAATTAAAGGTTGGTTTGCTCAGGTTTAATTATGTACCAATTATGAAACATCGAATTCAGAACATATTTCAGCCCTCTTTTTTGAAATTCAGGTTAATCCCACATTGTACAAGTACCTCATTGGCATTGTGAATGACCATCACCACTGGACACTTGTGGTAAACAAATGAAAAAAATCACTTTACATGTGTAGGGGAAATATGACATGAATATTTATAATGAATTTGGAGCCGTTATAACAGTTAGGGTGTACTGACATATTTGGGGAATTCTTGAAAGAGTCTGTTTGAGATGTCTGGCCAACACTGTTTAAAATCTTTAAAGGTTATGCTGCCATCTCAAAGGAGGGCTTTGTTCCGTGATCCTCTGGGAGAAAGTTCTGCAAAACAGAAACGATGCCAGGATATGACAAGGTCTTTTAAGTTGTTAATCAAAAAAAAATTTGTTTCTAATGTGCATAACTCATCTCTACAGTATTTCTACAGTAAAATTTGTTGTTCCAGTATCACAATATTGACAATATTTTTTTATTTGTTAAGGGCTTTTATGCGACAAAAGGGATGCAATTTTTCAAGGTGGTCCTGCGATACGCTGCCTCACCCAAAACAACAAGATGGCACATCCTGCGGTGTCTTTGCTTTGAAAGTAAGTGATATTTAATAGATAATTTATGGCATTGTCCCAAACTGTCAATGGCCTAAAGTATGATCTCGGGAAACTCAATTAAGTTGCTAATTATGGTGTACATAGTCTGCTAATGTCAAATTCATGTTTTATTTTACTTAAGTTTACAATATTTCTTTTTTTTTTTGGTGATATTTTTCCTTTTTAGTTTGCTGAATTTGTACTTAGCGAGGAGCCAATTGTTTTCCTTAACACACCAGAAGAAGTGGAAGAATTGAGGAAAGCAATAGCTGTGACTCTTCTCCAAAACAGTGGTACATGTAATGTACAGTACTGGTCAAAGATTTGGAGACATTACTGGTTTAAATGTTTTTTAAAGAAGTCTCCTATGCTAACCAAGCCAGCATTTATTGGATCAAATATACAGAGAAAATATTAATTTAGATTTAAATTTAATCATTGTGCATTATTTGCATTCTGGATCAGTTGCAAAGGCTTGATAGAACATGTCGGAAGGCCTTCTAAGAGAACAGGTGGCACAGTAGACCTAGGCATACTACTGTCGGACAAAAAAACAGGCTGCAGTCGGGATTTTCCTTTCCTTAAAATAACGGATTACTTTTTTTTAAAAACTAACAAGTTACTGAATTCAGAGGCATTTTCTTTCCTGGTTCGGTTGAAACACGCCCCATAATCACAGCCCAATGGAGCAGTATCAGACTCACATTCTGACTAGAATCTGAGTATGACGAAGTCAGGCTATGGAGAAAGGCAAGAGAGAGAGTGTATATTGGTTAAGATGTGTTTGTCAGTTTGTTGTGAGGAGAATTGGCCACCAATGGTTGTTGTTTTGTTTATGAAGAATGTTGCAGAGTCATCAGCTGTTAAAGGGGTCATATAATGCCATTTTTGTACAAGTTAATATGAATTAATATGAGACTTAATATGAGACTTCTTTCAAAAACATTAAAAATAGTAGTTTTTTTTACTAACTATTTGCAAAGTATTTTATAGAAGCTTTAAAATGAATAAGTTAAATTATTGTTATCTTTACAGTCTGCTTAGATTAGTTTAGCAGAACTTCTCCTGCTAATTGGATTTAAATATGATACATTTTGCAATTCATAGTGTACAATGATTGACTTAATGTGCTTCTACATTAATAAGTCTTCTCACTACATCTTACTTGAATTGGTTATTTTAGATGACCTGAGCAATTTGTGCCATGTCTGTGGGGAGGAAAGTGGTGATACTGACTGGGGAAGTAGTTGCTTGTAACTAGTTGATGTTTTTTAATATTACTAACTGTCATTTATCACAATTCCATCAGTTGTAACTGTGTCTGTATAGTGCCTTGCAGAAAGTTATTGAGTTTTTTCTAAATTTCAGATAGCGTGTGACTGCTGCGGTCGATGGTACCACCAATCATGTGTCCGAGGGACATCAAAAGTTCACTTTCTGTGTTATGCCTGTAAAAGTTAAACAGACATGAAGGAAAAACACATTTGTATACCCTTGTTCTTTCAGTTTTTATTTTTATTTTTCATTATTCAAACAATGGATAGGCCTGCAAATAAACAAATATTGTATTTGTGGATATTTATAAGTCTTTCCTTTTCTGTGAATAATGGAAAAAGTTTGTATTTTCGTGCACTCAGGTATTACCCTCCTGAATAGCAGAGCTGTCTGTATAAATCAAACTAAACTTTAATAGAATAAAATGTTGCATTGAACAGTATTGCTGGTGTAGGTGTATCAGACTCATTTTAGGAACCATTTTTGTATTTAGAGAGAAGGAATAGAGGGGTATAATCCAGGCAGCGGGGTAAAAACGGACCTGCCCAAATAACACCCCCCTAATAACTAAATCTGCATAGTGAAATGTAGCATTTTACACACATATTGCTGGTGTAGGTGTATAAGACTCATTTTAGGAACCATTTGTGTATTTAGAGAGAAGAAATAGGAGGGTATAATCCAGGCAGCGGGGTAAAAACGGACCTGCCCAAATAACACCCCCCTAATAACTAAATCTGCATAGTGAAATGTAGCATTTTACACACATATTGCTGGTGTAGGTGTATAAGACTCATTTTAGGAACCATTTGTGTATTTAGAGAGAAGAAATAGGGGGGTATAATCCAGGCAGCGGGGTAAAAACGGACCTGCCCAAATAACACCCCCCTAATAACTAAATCTGCATAGTGAAATGTAGCATTTTACACACATATTGCTGGTGTAGGTGTATAAGACTCATTTTAGGAACCATTTGTGTATTTAGAGAGAAGAAATAGAGGGGTACAATCCAGGCAGGGGGGTAAAAACGGTCCTGCCCAAATAATACCCCCCCTAATAACTAAATTTGCCTAGTGAAATGTAGCATTTTACACACAGTATTGCTGGTGTAGGTGTATCGGACTCATTTTAGGAACCATTTGTGTATTTGGAGAGAAGAAATAGGGGGGTATAATCCAGTCAGGAGGGTAAAAACGGACCTACCCAAATAATACCCCCCCCCCCCCCCAATAACTAAATCTGCCTATGCTAATATAGTGAAATGTAGCATTTTACACACAGTATTGCTGGTGTAGGTGTATCAGACTCATTTTAGGAACCATTTTTGTATTTAGAGAGAAGGAATAGAGGGGTATAATCCAGGCAGGGGGGTAAAAACGGACCTGCCCAAATAACACCCCCCTAGTAACTAAATCTGCATAGTGAAATGTAGCATTTTACACACATATTGCTGGTGTAGGTGTATAAGACTCATTTTAGGAACCATTTGTGTATTTAGAGAGAAGAAATAGAGGGGTACAATCCAGGCAGGGGGGTAAAAACGGTCCTGCCCAAATAATACCCCCCCTAATAACTAAATTTGCCTAGTGAAATGTAGCATTTTACACACAGTATTGCTGGTGTAGGTGTATAAGACTCATTTTAGGAACCATTTGTGTATTCAGAGAGAAGAAATAGGGGGGTATAATCAAGTCAGGAGGGTAAAAACGGACCTGCCCAAATAATACCCCCTAAATCTAACGCAACATTAGTGTTTTCAGAACACTATAGGCACAGGAACAGTTTCTTCCCACATCCCATTTCCCTTTTGAACAGTTAAATCCCTCCCAAGGCATATGCCTGTAAGTGTAATACTCCCAATCTCCCACTGTTTAGTGCAATCTTTCTTAACACAGTTGATATCTATTAATATTATTCATAATACTGTAAATATGTTCATAATCTGTAAATGTTCATTATGACTAAACCTATCGTGTCTATACTTTTATATTTTATTCTTATCATTGTATTACTATGTTTCTTGTTGTATTTGTTAGTGCACTGGAAGCTTCAGTACCAAGACAAGTGTGTGCAAAAGCACAAGTGGCAATACAGCTGATTCTGATTCTGATTCATGCAATATTTTTGTATTTTTATTTTATTTCATAAGTTTATTGGAATATCATAAATATTTCGGTGTAAGTGACAATATGAGCCAATACATAGGCCAGCTTGGTTTGCAGCTAAGCAGAACAGAAAAGAAAAAGAAAAGAAAAGAAAAGAAAAGAAGAAGAAAAACTGGAATAAAGACACCATCGACGCGTTATCAAAAGAGATTTGCAACGGATATGCCAGTCTCCTTTACGATTAAGGCTGAAAAGCAATTCATTACGTTTCTGAGTTTATACTGCCATCTACACGAAAATCCATAGATTTTCTTCAATTTGAACGTTTGGAGTAGGGATCAGTGAAGCATGTGACCGAACGTTTCGTGTTTTAACTGCCATCTACCGGAAACAAGGCGGTACAACAAAGGGTCACAGACACACTGTTGTCAGTTCCTTGGCCATTTTGAACCGTCTGTGATTTGACATGGCAATTACCAACAGCTGTCCATCTACTAATCACCCGTGATCCGGGCTTCCGAAAAATACAGGGGCGTTACCCCACACTCTAAATCATAATCAAGTGTCACACAAATAAAGCGTGGATGATAAAACAAAAATCACAAAAGCACACCAAATCAAAAGAAAAAGGAAAACAAACAGTGTCCAAATAAACCATTGTCTCTCCAGATGACATAAAACTGGACCGAAAGAAATATGTTAGCAACAGTAGTTCATTACTGTGATTTAATATCGTGCCTATCCACGTACACATCACCAGTCACAATTAATGAGCGCATTGTTTGGTTCAATACAGTTGGTAATATAGGTTAACCTAAGGTTTGAGAATATCATCTCGGCTTCACGTATGAACAAAGTTGTGGTTGTGTTTTTAAAAACGGAAATGTTGATTAATAAATTGACCGTGAGCGGAGTATGGGTAAAAGGCACTTTTATTACAGTAACCCCGTTATCTGCCCCGGCGACGAAAATCATAATCTCAAACATTCCAACGTTTATCTCTAATGATGTGATTATGAAGGAATTGCAGAGATTCGGAAAAAATGCAAGCCCTGTGTAGTGTTCCAAATGTATTAAATGTTTAATTGAGGTTCCAATACAATAGCATATAAACTGAGAAAGTTTCGTATACTGAATTTAGCATTTAATGTTATGATGGTGTGAAACAGTTTTCCAGCAAGAGAGTCCGGCAAATCCTGTTTTCTGTTTCTGTCAGATTACTGCTTGCTATCGAGCCTGCTATTCCTGTTTCTCACTATTGTAAGCAGATTACTGAAACTTTGGTAGTCTCACTGTTTGAATAGTAATGCTGATTGGATTGGAATTGGTAACACTCCATGTATAGGGCAGGTTCCTAAACCGGTATACATCATTTACATGCTTTGTTCATTACAATGTTAAGCCCTGCCCCTAAATGTGTATAAATTGCAAGGGAACGTTTCCCTTAGTTAGACTTGGTGACTACAGCGATGCCACAGCAATAAAGAACTCTGCTTAAAAAATACCCCCAAGTCTCCTGGTCTTCGCTTCTGAGTTTTCTACACTTAAGAAGAAGAAGGTTTACAACACCTGTAAAACTTATTTCATTGGGCTGTAAAAACGCTGCACTAAAACATGTGCCTTCCTTCAGAAGACAGGTTTATATGTTTTTGAGTTTGCCGGTGTTGTGCCGAAGTTCGACCCCCTGTCAAATTATTACCCCCCTCGTTGAAGTCAGTACCTGATTGCCTAATCCTAACCCCAGCCCTAATCCTAACTCCTCCCCCACAACTAATCCTAAACCTGCCAATGCTAAGGGGGGGAATAATTCGGCGGAGGTCGAAATTCGGCACAACACCTGTTCGTAACTTAGAGGTGTCTTTTCGTGTAAACCATGGAGAGAATTCATACATGGTTTATGCAAGCACGGAGAACTGGAAATGTTTTGGAATGCGGAGAAATTGGGCACAAACTTGGCGTATGCCCGACAAAAAACAAACAGCAAAACGATAGACGGGAATGAGGAGAAAGATGGAGAGGTAACAGAAGAGGTGAATGAGCAGAATGAGGTGATTGAGAATAATGTTAATAATGAGAATGTGTAACCTGGATGCAGTGCTGCTCCTGTTAGAACTGAGAATGAAACTACTGATGGTATTGATGACAATGAGGAACAGAGTGGTGTTGAAAAGGTATGTGAGGTTAATGATGAATCACAGGAAGGAGGCTCAGAGGAAAAAATGGTTGATGAATTGGATAACTTGTCTCAGTGTACTGATGATGGAATGAAAGATAGTGAGGAGTGGTTTGATAAAATGGATGAAAGAGACTTGTATACTGTTGAGCAAATCAATTCCTTTCTTGACGCAACCAAAGGAAAATCAGGAGTAGAAATAGGGGATTTTTTCCCTAGTGATAAATGTGTTGCTTCTGTGATGAAGGCTAGGAAAGTGAGCAGTTATGAGGAGCTCTCACAGCAAAAGCGGGTTGGAAAGGATCAGTTCCTTCATTACCAACAATTGAAAGCAATAATTAAAACTAAAATTAATAAAAATGGCACACTGGAACTTACAAACACCATTGAACAGCTATTACGAATTGCAGACTTTCACAAAAAATTATTTCTAAACTTACAAAGTGATTACCTCTACAAACTCCTCCATAACACTCCCAAAAGTAAAATGGGAAAATGACCTGGCTCTCCTCCCAACCCCAGATCTCTGGACAAATATTTGCAAGAATATATTCTCTATGACCTCCTATACTAACTTACAACTCATACAATATAAAACCATTCACAGGACTCACTTCACCCAAATCAAACTATTCAAAATGGGAATAGTCGACACAGATATCTGCCCTCACTGCACGTTGAGGAGCACTGACACATATTTGCATGCCACTTGGTCCTGTCAGCCTGTCAATCTCCTATGGACATCAGTCACAGAGACACTTTCTACCATTTTGGACTGTAGAGTCCCACTCTCTCCCACTCTTTTTCTTCTAGGAGACACCACTTCCATCCTCATTCCACAGAAATTGAAATATCCAGTACTTGTTTCCCTAACTATCGCTAAGAAAATAATCTTCCAGAACTGGAAATCTAGACATTCTTGTCATACAAATCATTGGATTAACCTAATTTCAGAATACATCCTAACAGAGGAGCTCTCAACTCAAAAGAACAATAAAACTTTAGCCTTCAAAGACATCTGGTACCCTTTCATAACTTTTCTTCAAACTCAGATATAACTGTGCTATTTACATTCCTTACAACGCCGATACTCAACATCTAACCTCCATCCCTCCCTCTCTCTTTCTTTTCTTCCCCTGGTCATTATGCGGATATATACAACTCCCTTCTCCTCCCTCTCTCCTTCTTCCTCTCTTTTTTTCTATCACCTTGCACACACTCCCAATCACACACACACACATTAACAACTTCCAGCCCTCTTAGTAGATCACAGTAACATTGTATCTGATATTTGCTTGTCCGTATGTATGTATTTCTCTACCTTTCTGTCTACTTGTCCATATATTGGTCTGCTTTCGTCAAGCGATTTACTTGTTTGTTCATTAGTGTTTCTCTTTCTATCGTTTGTATCTGTTTTTCTGTTTGTTTGTTAACGTTTACCTGTCTTTCGTCTGTATATCTGTCCCCCTCCCTGACCATCTATGTTTATCTGTATCTAGTCTAATTATATCATTTGCCATCAGTTATTTTTCACAAGTATACCTACTGTACCTCTTCTTCACAATATCAGGACTATTACAGTATTAAGGGGTGGATGTGGGTCTGTCTGGAGTAATCACTGTTTGTACTTGTACAATAATTTGAATTAAAAATAAAGTTGTCCTCCTATGAGGGAGGGGGGGGGGGGGGGCAAAAAAAAAGCGGTTTCGCCTTAAAAAACATATAACCTCGATAAGACACGGTAAAAAGGAAGGAAAGGGAGGACTAATGAGGGGAAAGACATAAAAAATCATGTTGTTAAACAAAGCTCGCTTCTACCTTTCCTCTTTTCTTTTTCTCTTTATTTTCCTCATGAAGGGCATGAGGGTGGGATCCCTCAGTGTGAATGGAACGAGGGATGGGAGAAACATTGTATCTGATATTATCAGAATTAATTCTTGTAAAAAATGTAAGTGTTGTATTTTTACAAGAAACTCACAGTGACCAAAGTAATGAAGTTGACTGGGATTTATGGTGGAAAGGAGAGAAAGCTCTTAGTCATGGTCCTGGTTTAAGTGCTGGAGTGGCAGTGTTATTTTCCCCTGTTATAAAAGCAAAAATAATTTCTAAAAAAGAGTTACAACCAGGAAGATGTTTAATTGTAAGGGCTGAAATTAGTAATCTCCATTTTCTGTTTGTTAATATTTATGGACCAAATAGGAGCAGATAGAGTACAGCTCTTTAAAAAAAAATAGAATTCTTTCTAAAACAGCAGCAAGATGATGATTTTATTATTATTTCTTGTAAAAGAGATTCTGAATCTCAATGGGACCTCCTGGTTAAATAAAGGTATAATAATAAAAAAAAGTATGGGTGGTGATTGGAATTTTACCTTAAATTTTACTCTAGACAGAAATGGGGAGGAACAGCATGCACAATCATCTTTCTGTTTAGACAGTATAACTGAAAGTTTGCATTTCTCAGATGTGTGGAAGAGAATACAACCCTACAACACGGCAGTACATGGGTTAAAGTCACTAATAATAGTTTTTGATGCAAGGTTAGATAGGATTCACAAAATATGAATTAGAATTTTAAAAGCTGCTATAATACCAACATCCATTTATGATCATAAACTTATCACAGTAGAATGCACATTAGATAGAATAAATCGTAAAAGCTGCTACTGGCATTTTAATATCAAATTATTAGAAGATAAAAATTTCTGTGAATATTTTAATGTCATTTGGGAGACCTGGAAAAGAGAGAAGAATTATTATGAAGATATTACTCAGTGGTGGGAAGTTGGAAAAGTGCATATAAGGATTTTTTGTCAGCAATATATGTCTCATTCCTCGTTGGTTTTAAAATACATTAGATTGGCTAGAAAAAGAAGTTATGGAGATTTGAAAAAGACATGATTGAAAGTGAACCTACAAGTTTAAAAGAATTGTGGGAAAGAAAAAAAATCAACTGAGCTCAATTCTAAATGAAAAAGTCAAAGGAGCGCTTGTGAGGAGTAGGTTCACTGCAATGAGAGATTTGGATGGTCCTACAACTTTCTTTTTTTTTATGTGGAGCGTAAAGCTGGGAAAGAAAAACGTCTCGGTTACGTATGTAACCCTAGTTCCCTGATAGGGAACGAGACGCTGCGTCAAACGCTGTGGGAACGCCCCTGCGTTGTGCGTCATGAAGCACGTATGGAATCAGCCCAATGGAGAGATTCAACGTCATAGGCGGGTGACGTCATCGACCAGTAAACTATAAAGCACCCCATAAACACAAGCGCAACAGCTTCTGATAGGCCTGAAGGAAGCGCTAGCGGGAATGCCGGGAGTATGGTGGAATGACGCAGCGTCAAACGCTGTGGGAACGCTAATACCCACGTCGCCATAGGACCAAGTGACCGCCATGTGAGAACTAGCGCACAGAGGACGAGAGCACCTGTGCCCCAGGGGTAGAACTTAAGTCTAGGTCGTAGAACTTAATGAAAGTATGCGGTGAAGACCATCCAGCCGCATCACAAACGTCACTGAGGGAAACTCCTGACAGTAAGGCTTTAGAAGCCGCCATACTCCTGGTAGAGTGGGCTCGTACAGCCAAAGGTGAAGGCTGACCAGACGACTCATAGGCAAGTGAGATAGCCTCGACCACCCACTTGCTCATTCTCTGTTTAGACGCGGGACACCCCTTCTTGGGTGGCCCAAAGCACACAAATAGTTGTTCTGACTTCCTCCACAGGGCAGTTCTGTGGACATAGGTGTATAACGCCCTAACGGGGCAGAGTAAATTAAGTTTCTCCTGGTCAGACGACAGAAATGGAGGAGGACAAAAGGCCTGCAGAACTGTAGGTCTAACAACATTAGTAGGGACCTTGGGAACGTAACCTGGTCTAGGATGCAGAAAAGCCTTAACCATGCCAGGCGAAAATTCCAGGCACGAGGGTGAAACCGACAGAGCCTGCAAATCTCCGATTCTCTTTAGTGAGGAGATAGCAAGAAGAAAGATAGTCTTAAACGTGAGAAACTTCTCAGGAACTTCTTCGATAGGTTCAAGAGGAGCTAGGGAAAGACCTTCTAATACGATGGCCAGATCCCAGGCCGGCACCCTCGTACGAACTGCTGGCCTCAGCCTCAGTGTGCCACGAAGGAAACGAGTTATAAGCGGGTGTCTCCCAAGAGAAACTCCACTGAAAGGGACGTGGTAAGCAGCCAGTGCCGCCACATACACCTTTAGTGTGGAGGGGGATAGCCCTGTGGAGAAGCGCTCCTGCAGGAATTCCAGCACTGCACCCACTGGGCAGTTAACTGGGTCCTGCAGGTGCTCTCCACACCAAGAAGTGAAGAGTTTCCACTTCAAGGCATAAAGCTTCCTCGTGGATGGAGCTCTGGAGTGAAGAATGGTCTCAACAACCTCGGTTGAGAGACCAGAGTTCATGAGCTGGGCCCCCTCAGAGGCCAAGCCCACAATACTGGGCGGGGGTGAAATATCATGCTGCCCGCCTGAGAGAGTAGATCCCTCCTGACCGGGAGCTCCAAGGGAGAGCCGTCCAGGAGAGAAATCAGGTCCGCAAACCATACTCGGGCCGGCCAGAACGGGGCTACTAATAGTAGGCTGACCCCGTCCCGGCGAACCCTCTCCAGAACTCCAGGTAGCAGAGCAATCGGGGGAAAGGCGAACAGACGTGACCTCGGCCACGGCTGCACCATAGCGTCCAACCCCAGAGGGGCTGGATGGCTGATGGAAAACCACAGATGACAATGCGTGGTCTCCTTGGAAGCAAATAGGTCCACCTCGGCGCGACCGAAACTCAACCAAAGGAGCTCCACCACCTCGGGATGGAGTCTCCAATCCCCCGGCCTCGGCCCCTGTCTCGACAGGGAGTCTGCTACCACATTCAAATACCCAGGAAGATACATTGCTCTCAGAAATAGTAACCTCCCTTGGGACCACAGGAGGATCTGACGGGCCAACTTGTAAAGCCGGCGAAACCGCAGGCCCCCCTGATGATTTATATAAGAGACCACCGACGTGTTGTCTGACTGAACTAACACATGATGACCTCTCAGGTCTGCTAGGAAGTGTTTCAGAGCCTGGAACACCGCCAACATCTCTAGACAATTTATAAGCCGTGATAGATGATGGTCCTGCGACAGCCCTTGGGCTGGACGACCACTCGTGACCGCCCCCCACCCTGTGAGGGAAACATCCGTTGTTAGCGTTACGCGACGACAAAGAGCCCCCAACACAGGCCCTTTGAATAGGAACCAAGTTTCTTTCCACATGACCAGAGCACGAAGGCAGCGCCGCGTGACTTTGACCGTGCGGAGCGGATTTCCCCTCGGGGAGAATCCCTTGGTCCTGAGCCACCACTGTAGCGATCTCATGTACAACAGGCCGCAAGGTATAACGTCGGACGCTGCTGCCATCAGACCCGACAGTCTCTAAAACTGTTTTACAGTAAGTAGCTGGCCTAGCTTTACTTGTTTCACAGCTGAGAGAATCGAAACGATGCGGGTCGGAGCGAGTCGCGCCTGCATCGAAACCGAAATCCAAACGACACCCTGAAAAGTGGTCTTCTGAGGAGATAATACACTTTTCTTTGCGTTCAGCCTCAACCCCAACTTCCTGATATGAACGAGAACGACATCTCAATGTCGAACCGCCATCTGCTCTGTCTGAGCTAAAATCAACCAATCGTTGATGTAATTGAGGACACCAACACCCTGAAGCCTCAGGGGCACTAGTGCTGCGTCCATGCATTTCGTGAAAGTGCGGGGAGATAAAGCTAGGCCAAACGGAAGAACCCTGTGCTGGTACACCTCGCCCCTGAAGGCGAATCTCAGGAACTTCCTGTGTTGTGGAAGGATGGGAATGTGGAAGTACGCGTCCCTTAGATCTATCGTGACAGACTAGTCCTCGGATCTGATTTGTGACACGATCTGCTTGATAGAGAGCATCTTGAATTTTGGCTTCCCTACCGAGCGATTCAATAGGCGCAGGTCTAAAATTGGACGCAACCCCCCATCCTATTTTGGAACGATGAAATATCGGCTGTAATAGCCTGACTCCACACTGGGAGGAGCAACCCGTTCTATAGCCTCCTTTTGAAGGAGTGCTTTCACCTCTTGTTCCATAACCAGAGCCTGCTCGGGGCCCACCACTGTAGGCAGAACGTTTCTGAATCTTAGTGGACGACACCTGAATTGGATAGCATAATCCCTTTCTATTGTCTGCAGGACCCAATGAGATATTTTTGGAAGGCTTTTCCACTCTGCCAGAAATTCTACTAAGGGTACCAGTCTCTCGAGACTGGCCTCTGGTGTAACTTGAGCAGCAAACGCAGCGCCCTGTAACGGCACACCGGCAGGGAAGAACTGGTCTAACCGCTCTGAAACCCTCCTCAGAGGGAGCGAGCGTCCCTCGGGAAATCGCTCGCTGGGACCGTCTGCGCCCCGGCATGAAGGCGGGGTTGGCAGAACGGGCCCCTGAGGGCACCGAGGAAGAATGGGCACCGTCGAAAGAGGTGAACACCTTTCCGCCTCGGTGGGGACCACCCTCAGTGTCTTGCGCGCCGTGGCGCCAGGACTTCTTCTTAGCCGAAGCCTTCTTGGCTAAAATAACTGTCCTCAGATCAGTTCTATTACTGTGAAATTTCGGCTGAGAATGCCGCGGCTGAGCCCACTGTCCAGCAGGGGGAGCACGAGACGCGACACTCTGCTTCAGCGCCCTATATGATGAGCTCGCAGACGGCCGGGGCTGCTCCCGCTCAGCAGCCCCAGGGACATGAATTTTTAAAGGAAGAAATTTCTTAAAAGCTGTTGTTTGCTTTTCCTTCTCCTGGAATTTATCGATGACAGAATTTACAGCATCGCCAAATAAACCCAGGGGGGAGAGAGGAGTGTTCTAAAAGGAAAGCTTTTTCTTTTTCTTTTATATTTGTCTGATTTAACCACAGATGTCTTTCTGCGGCCACCAGAGCTGCCATAGATCGACCCACTAGTGTAATGGTGAGTCAGAGGCGTTTAGATCCATTTGCAGTAATTTATTCACACATGAAATAAAGCAGAGAAAAGCAGACATGAACTGAAACAGGCTCAGATAAAGGGACAATCCAGTACTCGAGACGAAAGACAGGCAAGGGTCAAGGCCGGCAGCAAAGGTTCACAGAGTCCAGGGTCCAGGCAAAGATCTAAGGAACAGATAATAACGGGAGACGAGGAGAGACGCTTGGTAATGTCTGCGGGGCAAAACAAGACTTCGCAAACTAACAATGAAAGGGATAGTCCAGATAAAGGGGAGATAATGATGAACAGGTGATGAGAGGATGATCAGATAAACCAGGCAGGGATGGAGATGAATAATGATCAGAGAGAGAGATGGGAAGTGCAGTTCTAAAATTCCGGGGAGGTGGAGCGGATGAGACCAGAGGGAGGCGTAATTGAGCGCTCCGTGACAGAGCCCCCCCCCTGCGAGCGGCTCCGGAAGCGAGGGCCTGACCGACGACGGGGTCTTCCACGGGGTCTTGGTGCGGGTCGATCTGGGTGGTTTCGATGGAAAGTGGAGAGTAACGAGGGGTCTAGAATATCCTGAGACCTAACCCAGGAGCGTTCCTCAGGACCGTATCCCTCCCAGTCAATGAGATACTGAAGTGCCCCGCCGCGGCGTCTGGAATCCAGGACCACTCGCACCCGGTACGCCTCTGCGCCGCCGATCTCAATGGGAGGAGCCTGCACTGGAGCGATCTCCTCCTGGACCACCTCTCTCCTGGGGGTAATAGCGGGTCTGAAAAGAGACACATGGAAAGTGGGTGAGATGCGGTAATGAGCGGGTAATGCCAAACGAAACGAGACTGGAGTGATCTGGCGGAGAATCTTGAATGGGCCGATGAACCGAGGAGAAAGTTTCTTGCAGGGAAGTTTAAGACGGAAATCCCTGGTAGAGAGCCACACCCACTGGCCAGGCCTGTATTGCGGTCCCCTGCGCCTTCTACGATCAGCGTGCTGCTGATAGTGGCGGATAGCGCGCCGCAAGTGGATGTGGGCGGAGTCCCAGGTAGCCTCGCTGCGCCGAAGCCACGCGTCCACTGCAGGGAGATCAGAAGGCTCTCCAGCCCACGGGAAAAGCGGAGGTTGAAAGCCTAGAACACATTGAAATGGGGTTAGTCCTGTAGCTGGTTTCAACAGAGAATTCTGGGCGTACTCAGCCCAGACCAAAAAGCGACTCCAGTCGTGTTGATTCTGGTGGCAATAGGTGCGCAGAAAACGAATGAGATCCTGGTTAAGTCGCTCCACCTGACCGTTAGCCTGAGGATGATATCCAGATGTGAGGCTTACGTTGATGTTTAGCTTAGTGCAGAGCTCCTTCCAGACTCTAGATGAAAACTGGGGACCGCGGTCAGAAACAATGTCATCTGGAAGTCCGAAGAGTCGGAACACATGATTCAAGAGAGCCTCAGCTGTCTGAAGGGCGGTAGGTAATCCAGCCATAGGAATAAAGCGGCATGACTTGGAAAAACGATCAACTACTGAAAGGATGGTAGTGAATCCCTGGGACCGAGGCAGATCAGTAACGAAGTCCACGGCAATGTGGGACCAGGGGCGCTGAGGAACAGGTAGAGGTTGTAGTAGACCAGCAGGCTTGAGATGAGAGGATTTGACGGTATTGCAAATGACACATTGGTGGATGAAAGTGATGACGTCGGTTTGCAAAGTAGACCACCAGAAACGGTTGGAGACGAGCTGAGTGGTAGCAGAAATGCCCGGATGTCCAGCGCTGGGTGTGCAGTGAACCCATTGAAGGACACGATGGCGGAGCTCGAGAGGAACATAGAGACGATCTGCAGGGCATTCAGGCGGAGCAGCGTGATCCTGCTGCGAAGCAGTGACTTCAGCTATTATATCCCATTGCACGGGTGCCACAATCAGCGTGGAGGGAAGAATAGACTCTGGTTTGGAGGGTTCATTGGGACTATCGAACAGACGAGAGAGAGCGTCAGCCTTCCCATTCTTAGACCCCGGTCTGTAAGTGATCTTGAAGTTAAATCGGGAGAAGAACAAAGACCAGCGAGCTTGACGCGCATTCAAACGCTTGGCGGATCTGATGTACTCCAGATTTCTGTGGTCCGTGAGGACAGTAAAAGGCTGACGTGCGCCCTCCAACCAGTGCCTCCATTCTTCAAAAGCTGCCTTCATGGCCAGGAGTTCACGATCGCCCACATCATAATTACGCTCTGCTGAATTGAGCTTGCGAGAATGAAACGCACAGGGGAACATTTTGGCCGGGTTACCATGGCGTTGTGAAAGAATCGCACCCACTCCTGTGTTCGAGGCATCCACCTCGACGATAAACTCCCTCTCCGGATTAGGGTGATGAAGAATGGGAGCTGTGGTGAATTTCTCTTTCAGCCGTTCAAATGCCGAAGTGCACTCGGGGGACCATCTGAACCTCCTCCCCCCTCCCTGGAGAAGGGACGTGAGAGGAGCCACGATAATGCTGAAGTTTCGTATAAATCTGCGATAAAAATTGGCAAACCCCAGAAAGCGTTGCAACTCCTTCACAGACGAGGGTTGAGGCCAATTGACCACAGCCTGGACCTTGCTGTCATCCATAAAGACCCCTTCGGCACTGATAATGTAGCCCAGGAAGGAGATTCGGGTCTGATGAAACTCACATTTCTGGATTTTTGCATATAGTTGATTTTCGATTAGGCGTTTCAGGACGGCTCGCACATCCCTAACGTGCGCTTCGAGGGTCTCAGAATAGATCAGGATGTCATCTATGTAGACTATGACGTTTCGGTTAAGCATGTCTCGGAAGATTTCGTTGACGAAAGCCTGAAACACGGAGGGACTATTGGAAAGTCCGAACGGCATAACCCGATATTCATAGTGACCGGAAGTCGTAGAGAACGCTGTCTTCCACTCGTCACCCTTGCGTATGCGAATAAGATTATACGCATTTCGTAGGTCCAGCTTGGTGAAGTACCGGGCTGTGCGAAGCATCTCCAAGGCCGCAGGAACTAAAGGCAGCGGGTATCGATATTTAACCGTCACTTCATTAAGACCACGAAAGTCAATACAAGGCCGGAGACCACCATCCTTCTTCTTCACGAAAAAGAATCCAGCTGAAGCAGGGGATGTAGAGGTAGTAATAAAGCCCTTAGACAGTTGCTCGTCGATGTAAGTTTTCATAGACTCCGTCTCAGGCTGAGATAACGGGTAAACTCTCCCGCGGGGTGGAACTGCCCCAGGGAGAAATTCAATGGCACAGTCGCCCGCTCGATGTGGGGGTAATTGATCAGCTTCTCTCTCGCTGAATGCCAGGCTTAAATCATGATAAACTGCCGGTAAATCTTGAAGATTCACCTCCTCCGATGTTACGAGGCATGCTTCAGGACCTTGGACAGCGGGCACGCAGTTTTTCTGACAAAGAGGAGACCACTGGGAAATCCTCCTCTCGGACCAGGAAATCTGTGGATTGTGATTCTCCAACCAGGGAAATCCTAGGATTACAGGATGAAGAGGCGAGTTAATGGAAAAAAGTTGTATAGTTTCTGTGTGCTGTGAACCGATGTTAAGCGTGAGGGGTTGTGTGATGTACTGCACTCTCCCTGTCCCCAGGGGGCGCCCATCCAGCGCGGCCACTGCCATATGAGGGTCGCAAGAGACGAGAGAAAGACGATGACTTTTGGCAAAAGCAAGATCAACAAAGTTCCCTGCTGCTCCTGAGTCAATCAAAGCTGTAGTTTTAACACTCCTTCCATCTGAAGATAGAGAAATCTCTAACATGAGTGAATTTAGAGAAGAAACATGAGGACTCACCGAAATAGAATCTGTGGATGTGGGTCTCCCAGGGGGTCTCGTTGGACAAGAAGCTCGCAGATGACCCGGTTGAGCGCAATACATGCATAGATTATTCCGCTTTCTCCTCTCCCGTTCGGCCGTAGAGATATGTGTGAAGCCGATCTGCATAGGCTCGGGTTCTGTGTTGACAGAGGGATTAAAGAAGAAGTTAGTTTTGTTCGATGAGCGACGAGCCCGGATGAGATGGTCGAGACGAATGGCGAGATCCATGATCTGATTTAAAGTCTTTCCATCATCGCGGCAGGCTAGCTCTCCCTGAAGCTCCGAGATGAGACCCTTTCGGTATAAGAGCTTGAGGGGTTCCTCTGCCCAGCCCGTTTGTGCTGCGAGCGTCCGAAATGTGAGGGTGTAATCAGCCGCTGTGGAACTTCCCTGGCGTAACGAAAGAAGAAGTTCTCCCGGATCCTTTCCATCCGCCGGGTGTTCAAACACCTCTCTGAAGTGAGTAACAAACATATCATAAGAGATAGTAGAAAGCTGACCTCCAGACCACATCGCCGTTGCCCATTCCAGCGCTTTTCCAGTGAGGAGGGAACACACAAAAAAGATACGGCTGTCGTCGGTGGTGTGCTCCCGTGACTGTTTAAAATAAATCTCACACTGCATCAGAAAACCCTTACAAAGGATGGGTGATCCATTGAATTTTTCGGGGAGTGACATTTTGGGATTGCTGGAAGAGGTACTCACAACTGGCTGTGAAGCAGCAGGTGCAGCGGTTGCAGGAGCCTGATTAGCGGCCGTGATCGCTGGGGTGAGAGCGTGCATCGATTTCACCAGTTCCTCCGTGAGATTAGTCAGTTTAACCAGCTGCTGGCGATGTGCAGCCAACTCTGATGCTTGTGAAGACACCTCCTGGGCTAGGCGGAGAAAAACTGCTGGATCTGGTGGTGGCGAAGTCTTCTGTAATGGTGAGTCAGAGGCGTTTAGATCCATTTGCAGTAATTTATTCACACATGAAATAAAGCAGAGAAAAGCAGACATGAACTGAAACAGGCTCAGATAAAGGGACAATCCAGTACTCGAGACGAAAGACAGGCAAGGGTCAAGGCCGGCAGCAAAGGTTCACAGAGTCCAGGGTCCAGGCAAAGATCTAAGGAACAGATAATAACGGGAGACGAGGAGAGACGCTTGGTAATGTCTGCGGGGCAAAACAAGACTTCGCAAACTAACAATGAAAGGGATAGTCCAGATAAAGGGGAGATAATGATGAACAGGTGATGAGAGGATGATCAGATAAACCAGGCAGGGATGGAGATGAATAATGATCAGAGAGAGAGATGGGAAGTGCAGTTCTAAAATTCCGGGGAGGTGGAGCGGATGAGACCAGAGGGAGGCGTAATTGAGCGCTCCGTGACAACTAGCTTGGCCGACTCTCTGGTTGCGCGCAGGGATAAATCAGCAGCCTGACGCAGTTCGCGAACCACTTCAGCACTGACCTCCTCACTCTCACTCACGTCCCTCAGCAGCTCAGCCTGCTATGCCTGCATAATAGACATAGTATGCAGACATGACGCAGCCTGACCCGCCGCCGAATACGCTTTACCCACAAAAACCGAAATATTTCTAAGAGGCTTGGTGGGTAATGCCGGTGCCTTAACAGATGACGCAGCCTCGAGGGAGAGAAAACTCGCAAGCGTCTCTTCCACGCGAGGCATAGCCGAATAACCATATGATTTTGCCCCCACAATATTAGAATATGTTGAAGTCTAAGTCTTATTCTATGTTGAAGAATTATATGGTGTATGAAAAATGCAGATGAACAATGCAGAAATGAACTCTGGGAAGCAAAAAAAATCTTCTTCATCATCATGCGTTTCTAGAGACAGTCTGTAATCCAAAGGTAAGGCTTTCCTTAAATGAGTCAGTATATTCTGGGCGAGCGGAATTGATCTTATACACAGTTGTTTGGCCAAAACGTCAGCAGATATCCATCCTTCCAAAGATAATAATTGTTTAAATAACTTTGCAGTCTTCAGAGTATTTCTTAGAGATATTGACTTTAAAATATTTAAGTCCAATGCAGGATTGAAAAGAATCGGTTCTTCTTTCAGCCACATTCTTTACTGTATTCATGTGAGGTGTGTATACTGTATGGGACGTCCTGTAATAAAACTGATTCGGGTTCGGGTGGTTCGAAAGTGATAACATGAAAATAATACAACAAAGTTTGTTTCTAAAAGAAAATTGCGTCATCGTCCACCTGAAATAAAGCAGATCATTAAAATTGTTGAATATTAAATGTCACCAACTAAGCAAGCCAAAAGCCAAGGCAACAGTGGCAAGGAACCAAAACTCCATCAGGTGACAGAATGGAGAAAAAAACCTTGTGAGAACCCAGGCTCAGTCGGGGGCCAGTTCTCCTCTGGCCAGCAGTGTATGATTATGATTCAGGCAGCATTAAAGGTCAGAAGTCAGATTGGATCAGAACTTTCATAATATTTATCCAGTTCATCTGGTTGGAGGTTGGAGCCATCAAGCAGGTGTAGCAAATCAGCTCTATGAAATATTAATTATCAATAATAGCTGGTTATAATTGATTATGAATATTTGGATCAGTTAATATAATTAACTTAATAAAATTAATATTTACTTTACTTAATTTTAACCCACCTGTTTGTCCCGTGGACACTCCGCATTAATTGTTTATTAATTCTAAGAAATATTAATTTCCGGGGAAGGGAAATGTCTTTCTTACTGTACAGTACTGTTAAGAGCATGTAGTCACAATCTAGATCGTAAGGTAAACTTCGTATGCAAGCAGAGAATCAGAAACAAATATACAGTGGTGTGAAAAAGTGTTTGCCCCCTTCCTCATTTCCTGTTCCTTTGGATGTTTGTCACACTTAAGTGTTTCGGACAATCAAACCAATTTAAACAATAGTCAAGGACAACACAAGTAAACACAAAATGCAATTTGTAAATGAAGGTGTTTATTATTAAAGGTGAAAAAAAAATCCAAACCATCATGGCCCTGTGTGAAAAAGTGATTGCCCCCTAAACCTAATAACTGGTTGGGCCACCCTTAGCAGCAACAACTGCAACCAAGCGTTTGCGATAACGTGCAATGAGGCTTTTACAGCATCCTGGAGGAATTATGGCCCACACATCTTTGCAGAATTGTCCTAATTCAGTTACATTAGAGGGTTTTCGAGCATGAACGGCCTTTTTAAGGTCATACCACAACATCTCAATAGGATTCAAATCAGGACTTTGGCTAGGCCACTCCAAAGTCTTCATTTTGTTTTTCTTCAGCCATTCGGTGGTGGACTTGCTGGTGTGTTTAGGATCATTGTCCTGCTGCAGAACCCAAGTTCGTTTCAGCTTGAGTACACGAACAGATGGTCGGACATTCTCCTTCAGGATCTCTTGGTAGACAGCAGAATTCATAGTTCCTTTTATCACGGCAAGTCTTCCAGGTCCTGAAGCAGCAAAACAGCCCCAGACCATCACGCTACCACCACCATATTTTACTGTTGGTATAATGTTCTTTTTATGAAATGCAGTGTTCCTTCTACGCCAGATATACTTGGACACACACCTTCCAAAGAGTTCCACTTTTGTCTCATCGGTCCACAGAATATTGTCCCAAAAGTCCTGGGGATCATCAAGATGTGTTGTGGAGAAATTGAGACGAGCTTTGATGTTCTTTTTGCTCAGCAGTGGTTTTCTCCTTGGAACTCTGCCATGCAGGCCATTTTTGCCCAGTCTTTTCCTGATGGTGGAGGCATGAACGCTGACCTTAACTGAGGCAAGTGAGGCCTGCAGTTCTTTGGACGTTGTTGTGGGGTCTTTTGTGACTTCTTGGATGAGTCGTCGCTGCGTTCTTGGGGTAATTTTGGGCGGCCGGCCACTCCTGGGAAGGTTCACCACTGTTCCATGTCTTCGCCATTTGTGGATAATGGCTCTCACTGTGGTTCGCTGGATTCCCAAAGCTTTGGAAATGGCTTTATAACCCTTTCCAGACTGGTAGATCTCAATTACTTTCTTTCTCAATTGTTCCTGAATTTCTTTGTGTCTCGGCATGATGTGTAGCTTTTAAGGATCTTCTGGTGGACCTTACTGTGTCAAGCAGCTCCTATTTAAGTGATGACTTGATTGTGAACAGGCGTGGCAATAATCAGGCCTGGGTGTGGCTAGAGAAATTGAACTCAGGTGTGGACAACCACAGTTATAGTATGTTTTAACAAGGGGGGCAATCACTTTTTCACACAGGGCCATGATGGTTTGGATTTTTTTTCACCTTTAATAATATACACCTTCATTTACAAATTGCATTTTGTGTTTACTTGTGTTGTCCTTGACTATTGTTTAAATTGGTTTGATGTTCCGAAACACTTAAGTGTGACAAACATGCAAAGGAACAGGAAATGAGGAAGGGGGCAAACACTTTTTCACACCACTGTATATTGTGCACAAGTTTTATTAACAAAAACACGAAAACATATCTAACATACAAACAATTACACATTCATTCATGCATTCATAGGTAGATGGTTAAAGTGACAGAATGAAACCGGAGGTAGGAAATGGAACTATTAAAAGAACCTTCAATATTATAATTTTCAAAGCACCTTCTTAAAAGCATACTTGTATGGCCTTGCAGTGAACACAATTCTTGAAGTTGTTGTAAATTGACGTTTGTTGGTTCTCTGAGTGTCAAATGTTGAAGTTGCAATCGTTTTCTTCTCCGTTGGATGAAGAAGGTATGATAAACTTGCGTGGTTAGTTCGACTCTGTTGGGAGAGTGAAGGTCTAGCAGGCTGTGGTCACAGCCTGCTGGGGACTATGGTGGGAGTTGCGATGGACTACTTCTGCGTTGAATGAAGACGTTGTGCCAAACTGCTGAGGTTGTCCTGGATTCTGTTGTGCTTGAGAGACTCCTCTCTCTCCTGAATGAGCACATGGCTGGTTGTGAGTCAAGGCCAGGGGCCCTGGGGCCTGCTGAGGCCACACAGGACAGCACAACACCGCGAACATACCGAGAAGTCAAGAGAGCAAATGTTGGGTGTAGATGCAATATAAAGCCTGAGAAAGGTCCTACCTCTCAGGGTTGGCTCGGCCAATAAGAAAGGTGGAGGTTCCAGTCGGGAAAATTTGGCTTATGGCTCTTTGTTTCAAGGGTGCTCATTTGCATGTGCACGCTGAGGGGTGGTAGCCGATGAAGAAACTATGAAAGATTCTGGTAATACTAATATGTTGTTGTTATCGACATATCATGTGTACACAGTCATTTCGATCTTCAAAGTACCAAGTTATAGAGACCAAATATTGTATAGGTGAGGTTATATTGACGTTGGATATTATCAAAATAATCCACAGTATCAAATATAAAAATTAATAGAATTAAAAGACACTACACAAAACAGTAAATCATTCACACAATTTTTTCTGGGCAGCAGGTTCATTTATACATCCATTCGTCTATGATTAATGCAGCAAAGTTTGTTTCCAAGTCTGTTTCTGTTTGGATCACATTTTTTAACAGCAATAAAACCAACTTATCTGATCGTAGTCATGGTAACCAAAGACCATTCTTCCCCTTGTTGGGGGATGGGACCACAGATCCCAGAGTGAGTTTTAAATATTATTTGTTACCTAAAACAAATAATTGTGTCTAATTTGTCTCAGTCGTTACACTGAAATGGAGACAAGTTTGTTGGAGTGTCCATGAGGCCTTCACAGGGCTGATGATGCTGGCACTTCAGGGAGGTGTTGCGGGTGTGTCCAGGCGCAGGTCCTTCATCAGATCTGGATATGGGGTGGACTCTGGTGGACTCCGGTAAACCTCAGGATAAAATAATATAGAGACTAACTAATAGAGAGACTAATATTAGCATAGATGCCATTCTTCTTATAATGTAACAAGTACATCTGGTGTTATAGGAAGTGTTCCCGGTTCCGGCTGACCTAATCAATGCAGCCTAATAATCATTTAACTAATTTGAATAATATAAATGTATAATGTTCCATGTGAATGCCAGGTAAAAGAGAAAATGTTTAGTCTTGATTTAAACTGACAGACTGTGTCTGCTTCATGGACAATGTTAGTAAGACTGTTCCAAAGTTTAGGTGCTTAATAGAAAAATGATCTACCGCCTGCAGTTGATTTTGATATTCTAGGTATTATCAACTGGCCAGCATTTTGAAATCGCAATAGACGTGAAGGACTATAATGCGTTAAGAGCTCGCTCAAGTACTGGGGAGCTAAACAATTTAGTGCTTTGTAAGTAATCAGCAATATTTAAAAATGTTTACGATATTTAATAGGGAGCCAATGCAGTGTTGACAGAACCGGGCTAATATGGTCATACTTCCTGGTTCTGGTAAGAACTCTAGCGGCTGCATTTTGGACCAACTGTAGTTTGTTTATTAAACATGCAGGGCAACCACCCAGTAGAGCATTACAATAATCTAGCCTTGATGTCATGAACGCATTAACCAATTGTTCTGCATTTTTCATTGAGAGCATATGACGTAGTTTAGATATATTTTTAAGATGAAAAAACACAGTTTTACAGATACTAGACACGACTATGGGCTTTCATATGAAAGATTGGTATCAAAGAGCACACCCAGGTTCCTGACCGACGACGGAAAATTGACAGAGCAGCCATCAAGTTTTAGACAGTATTCTAGGTTATTAAGTAAGTAAATTTTTTGTCCAATAATTAGAATCTCTGTTTTTTCAGAGTCAAGTAGTAGAAAATTACTAGTCATCCAAATTTTATATCAGCTATGCATTTCATTAATTTTGTGAATTGTTGCGTTTCGTCGGGGCGTGAAGAAATATAAAGCCGAGTATCATCAGCATAACAGTAAAAACTAATGCCATGCTAGCTAATGATATCTCCTAAGGGTAGCATGTTCAGAGTGAACAGCAACAGTCCTAGTATTGAGCCTTGTGGTACACCATACTGAACTTTTGATCTTGAACTTTTAACCAATACAAAAAGTACTGAATGAAAAGTGTCATGAAAATCATCTGAGATGTCTGTGTATTTTGCAAACAGGCTTTTGCATCTAATCAACTCCATCTGTGATAAAGTAGCCTACGCAAAACATATCTACAGGAAACAGAAGGTGTTTGACTTCAAATCTCTGTTTTCAATTCCTCCCCAACTCGTGGTTGAATCCAGTTAAAGTTGAACACAATTAATATTAATTTGGCTTAAACAATGAGGAAACTCATGATTTAGTAGCGTTTAGGTGACACATGGAGTTGACCTTTCTTTGGAAACCCCTGTGAGTTTGAGGCTCTGGCCCACTAACAGCTCAGTTTGAATCACTGTTACCCCTTTTCCACCAACAAGAACCGGGTGCTGGTTCAGAGCCAGAGCCAAAGCTGGTTCAGAGTGGGTTCGACTGACGAGCTTAATAAGAACCGATTTGCCTTTCCACCGGCTAGAGAGCCACAACAGAGCCAGATCTTACGTCACTGTATACGTCTCATGTTGCCCAGCAACGCTAGTGCGGTAGCGCCAAACAGTACGCCAGGCTTGTTCGAGATGCATCGGCTTCTCGCAGATCGATCTCCGCATGACATCAAAACACTGCGATAGCGATCTAAAAGCACAAGGAGTCGTATGTTCTCCAAACACTCCCGCAGCTCCGATCGGTCCGCGCCGCTCCGATGCATCTCGAACAAGCCATCAACAATAACGGACGTTGCAATACTATGGATGCTCATGGGTTTACAAAATACATCGGAGTCCAACGCGTTTGTGCAGCTCGCCGTAACTTACATAGACGGATATTTATAATCGAGCTGCTATTAGCTCGACTAGCTGCTATTTAAAAATGGCGGTCACAAGTTTCTATTCGTCTTGTTGGTCACGGTAACCCCGCCCCCAGCCCCTGACGCAAGTGGTTCTTACTTGGCTCTGTTCTAGACCAGCAATGATTTGGTGCTACTTAAGAACCACTTTTCCTGGTTCGGAGCTGGTGCTTTGCGTGTGGAAAACCAAAGAACCGAATTGAAACTAGGCTCTGGCTCCGAACCAGCACCAGCTCTGCCTTGGTGGAAAAGGGGTAATTGAAACCTGTGGTGGGATTTATTTACTGCTGAGCTGTACAACTATTGTGGTTTTTCCATTCCTGCTCATATGAAGCTCACAGTCAACATAAAACAATTTCACTACAAAGTGCTGAACCCATCAATAAAGTCTGAAACTCTTCGACAGATATGTGT
The DNA here is from genome assembly GCF_051911475.1 of Siphateles boraxobius. NCBI lineage: Eukaryota > Metazoa > Chordata > Actinopteri > Cypriniformes > Leuciscidae > Siphateles > Siphateles boraxobius. The sequence continues at coordinate 5,724,849 of NW_027508733.1, read as the reverse complement.
GAATATGGAAATGTACATTAAATATATCATGTGTAATTAATATTTTAATACTTATCAATACTTATGCATACCCTCCCCTCCATGACCTCACATATAGTCATGGCAGACAAGTAGTGCTAGTTTCAGTGGTTATTTCCCACTAGAGTATATGAGAAACCGAAGTTATTTCAAAGCAGATCTGTTATTGATATCACACCTTTTTTATAAAGTTAATTTCCTTTTTTTTTCTGTCAATGTCTGGGGACTTTTTTAAGAATAAATACAATTTATAATTTACTGTTTCAATGTTGATATTATAATTCTGATGTTCAGAGTATTTAATAATTTATTTTGTTTTCATCAGTCTCGGGAGTAACTAATTGTATCAATTCGGCAGACAATTTTCAGTGCTGCTGTCCAAAGGCAAAACGCAGTAACTCCACATATTCAGACAAGTTTTGTCTTTCTGGGATTGTAGTGTGATACTAAGTCATAATGCTATGTACTGATCAATCTATTAAAACCTTTACAGGGGGAAAAAATAGTCTAGAGCCATAGGGGGAAAAAATATGTCACTGCAACATCTGTGTAAAGACTCAAGCAAACACTATATGAATGTTATAAAGCAGTTAGAGCAGGAATCAAGGCTTCTTCAGGACAAGCATTCAAGCACAGAGAAGCTCAATTACACAACATTTTAAGATGAAGAGGTGCTCTTTTGGTTTTCAACTGTGATAACTGTGCTCACTCACAGAATCAGACACTTCTGCTACTTGTATAGCACAATTCCCGTTATGAATTATAATACCATTTGGTTCATTGGTCCATTTGGTCGGATTACTTTCACACCTCAAGCGAACCTTTTTGCGACTTTAAGAGTTAAACATGAATAGGTTCTAAATAATAATTTAAAATTTTTTGACATAATTATTCATAGCCATCCATTCACAGAAATAGTGTTTAAAAAAAAAAAATACTGGTAATTATTGCGCTATTCTCGCTTGAAGTTATAAAGTGACATGTTTCAATGCACCCGAAGCTCAAAACAGATCCGAAATGTTTTGTTTGTTGTTTGTTGGAGATAGCAGGTGGCTTTAGTCACTGTGTGTCTCTGGCGGTGTGAACGGGGCTTTAGGTACATGTAGTAATTGTCAACAATCCCAAAACTCATCTACAAGTTTTAAAGAACTTGTCAGCAGGAGTTGTAAAGGTTACAGGAGGTTCCGGGTCCAGTGTGGTAAAAATAATAAAAAATTATCTTCTCATGGCGATTGGTGCATACTCTACTTGATCTCCCTCTTCTGTATTCTGTAAAAAGAAATATATATATATATATATATATTTAATATATATTTGTGTGATAGATTGGTGATAGTTTTTAAGATTTGGGGATATGCATTGAATTTTATATATCTGATATGGTGCTATTGTGTTTTCCCTTGTATCATGATACTGTACAATCATACATACATTTGACTGCCTGCTAAATTTATACAGAGATGTACAACATAATTTAGGAATAAATAGGAATAAATTATCTTACCATTTTATGTGCATTTCTTTTGATGAACGTTGGCTCAGCGTAAGTGATCTCTTTTTCAAGAGTCTGACCTGCTTAAACAATAATAAAAGATGCATTAAACAACAACAACAACAATTCAATCTTAATGTTATTATTAGGGCTGTCAAAGTTAAAGTATTAAAGGGGCTATATGTAAGAATTTTCATGTAGGCCTATTTATCAGTTTTTTATTGCCAATTTGAGAACAACTTGTAATGCAACTTAAAGAACAAGACTTTCTCAGACTTCCTATTTGTCTATGAAAGTTTGTAGACAGATTGGTATGTGAAGAACTCGAGAAAATGAAAAGGATGTGATGGTTACATGCGCTCCCGAGTTTCTAAATAATTATTAACTATCTTGGGAGATGGTACGGTGGGGATCTAAAGGACACCGTTCGAGTGGGAGAAGTTAGACGACAAGCAGTGGAAGGGTTGAAGAGCATAAACAGCTGTGCTCTACCAGGCAAACTAAAACTCTGGTGCTTTCAGTTTGGTCTACTGCCAAGGTTGCTGTGGCCACTAACTGTGTACGAGGTTTCTTTGACAACAGTGGATAAGCTGGAAGTGTTAATAAGTTCATACATCAGGAAATGGTTGGGAGTTCCACGCTGCCTCAGCAGAGTTGGACTTTTTAGTAAAGGAGTATTGCAGCTGCCAGTCTCTGCTTTAACCGAGGAGTTTAAGTGTGCCAAGGTCAGACTGGAAATGACTTTAGCAGGTCACGCGACAAATGTGTAAGGGAGGCAGCCCCTGTGGTAAAAACTGGTAGAAAGTGGTCAGCAAAGAAATCTGTAGTAGAGGCAAAGGCTGACCTTCAAATTGGGGATATCGTGGGACAGGTACAGCATGGAAGAGGGGGTTTTGGGCTCAGTTTAGCTCCTCCTAAATGGCACAAGGCAGGCCCAGCTCAAAGGAGGAAGCTGGTAGTCAACGAGGTGCGGAAGCAGGAGGAGAGGATGAGATGTATAAAGGCCATTTCCCAGGCCAAGCAGGGAGAGTGGATGAGATGGGAGAGTGTGGAACAACGCAAAATGGGCTGGCAAGACCTTTGGTCAATGGAAGAGAGTAGGATCAGTTTCCTTATTAGGTCAACATTTGATGTTCTCCCATCACCGCAGAACCTAAACCTCTGGGTAGGAGAGGATCCCTCTTGTCCTTTGTGTTCATCACCTGCCACATTAAGGCACATTTTGACAGGATGTAAGGTGGCTCTTAGCCAAGGTCGGTTTACTTGGCGCCATGACCAAGTATTGCGATGTTTGGCTTTAGCATTGGAAGGCAAGCGTAGTATGACCAATAAGTTGCCGCATGTTCTAGCAAAACATTACACGCAGAAGACAATATTCCTCCGCCCAGGCGAGCAACCACCAAGAAAAGGTGCTAACACCAATTCTCGCCCAGGACAACTGGAAGCTGCTAGGGACTGGAAGATGCTGGTTGATCTTGATCAACGGCTTATTTTTCCACCTGAGATTGCCACCACTAACCTACGACCAGATATTGTTTTGTGGTCTGGATCAGCACGGATTGTTCAACTGATAGAGTTAACAGTGCCATGGAAGGATGCGGTAGATGAGGCATATGAGAGGAAGAAACTGCGGTATGCTCATCTGGCCACTGAAGCAGAACAGCGAGGATGGAGAGTCCAGGTTTATCCAGTGGAAGTGGGTTGTCGAGGTTTTGTGGCACACTCTACAACCCGGTTCCTCAGAGACGTCGGATTCAGGGGCCAAGAGTTGTGTCGCACAGTAAAGAACTTATATGAAGCAGCAGAAAGGAGCAGCAACTGGCTGTGGTTGAGACGGAAAGATTCTAGCTGGCTGTGTACAGGCCGCCATGCTACGGTTTCGTAGAATTCTTGAAAACTTGAAGAGTCTGTTGGTTTATTTGTATAGGTTGTATAGTATTTACAGTCATTACGTTCCTGTGTATATTGCGTGAATGACGGGTGGTTGGGCAGATATTGTGTTTTGCGGTAGGTGGTATGCCATACGGAACCGTTGCCACTGAAACTGCATATTAACGCACCAGTGGGGCTCGACAGCCTTAGTCAAACGGGTTGGCGCGTATGGTTGGGTTGCGGAGAGATTGTGAGATTGTGGTTAGGTCTCATCAGCAAGAGGGAAGTAGAGGTCAGTAAGCTGTGCTGAGTTGAGTGGGGGACGGAGGGGGTGACTCTGGGACGCCAGAGTCACTGTCGAGCCCTCTTGAGGTGTCGTGGGCTAGTCGACGAAACACTGAGGACGGAAGGTGCCCACTTGAAGACCCTAGAGAAGTCCCCTACTTGGCTCAATCCAGACGGTTGTCGCGCTGGTCCACTAGGGAGACCACACTGTAGTTGCAGCCGTCGTGTGTGCTGACGCGCCAAGTACACTGCAGTCGTTAACGCCGGACAGAAGGGGAGTCACACCACCATATGGAAAGAAGCGTAAATGGGTGAAGCATAGTTTACTGCAAAGCTATGTCTTAGTGTTGCTTATCTTGGCGAAAGCCGAGTACAAATCGGCATGAAGTTTTAACATCTACTCTCGTGTAATGGAAATCATCAGGGCCTTCAATGACGTTCAGTCTCTTGCACGTTACTGTGAACACATGCAAACATGAGCAATAAGTTGCTGGCTGCAGTTTGTTTAACGGCCACCGGTGTCGCTAATAGCAATGGTTTCTGAATTATGCATATGTGCCCCTTAATGCACACATTTAATGGTTTATTAATTAATTGTGTAATATGAATATGTTTAATGCTCCATCACATGGTTCTAATGGCTTTAACAAATAAATTAAATTTAAATGTCTAACTGTTTCACACACACACACACACACACACACACACACACACACACACACACACACACACACACACACACACACACACACACACACACACACACACACACACACACACACACACACAAATGCATTTATAAAGACATTATTGCCAGATAATTAATAATTCAAACCAAGATGTCACAACCACTTGTGACAAGATGAATGGTAAAGTAACATTTATGCATGTAGGATTGTATTATTGAGTTATTGTATCATTAAATGAATGCAGATTTACATTTGTTTGCATTTACATTTCTGTCTTTGTTTTGTGTTTTTCTGAGTGAGAGCAGTAAAGAGCGCTGCCCAGTGTCATTTTTTAGATAATTGCCAAACACTTGCCTTCTTGATCAGTTTTTCTACATTTCTTGCAGATGCAGAAGATCCCAACAACTGCAGCAACAATCATCAGAGATCCAGCAGAGATCAACACTATCAGAGACACTGGAGAGTGTGAAGAAGACTGTGTGTCCAGTGCTGTAATGATAAAGAAAGAAGTGATTGTGTCAGTAAATACACACATATATCATCAGTGCTGTGGTACCTGCACATGTGTGACAGAGTGTGTTGATGTCCAGATGTGTGGTCTGGTTGCTGATGGGATTGTTCAGCACACAGCTGTAGGTGTTTTTATCCTGATATTCCACCTCCAGAGGTAGAGAGAGACTGATGCTGAGATCACACACACTGATGCTGGACAATACACTGATTCCTGCATACCAGGAGAGAGTCGCATCACTCACATTCAACACTGAACACAGCAATGAACAATTTGATGATGAGGATGATGATGAAGAACAGTGTGAAGAGTTACTGATGATAGGAACAGGCAGACGAGCTGAAAAGATTAGAATAAATCATATCAAAAGGAAAGTATTCAGTAGGCTGAAAGTGAAAGTCTCAAGATTTATAATTTTAAAAACCAACCACTCAGGATATAATTTAATTTTAATAATAATAATAATAATAATAGTACAAATAATAATAAATATAATAATAATAATAATCAACCCTCACCATGGACAGTGAGAATGAAACTCTTTATCACACTGTTGGTCAGTAGTTTATAAACTCCAGTATGTTCAGTTGTGGTGTTTGTGATGGTCAGAGATCCAGTTTGATGATCCAGCTTCAGTCTGTCTCTGAATCTACCATCAGGATCATCATCATATACAGTGATGCTGTCGGCTAGTACATCTATTTCAGCTATTAAAGTGTTATTTTCAAACCTCCACAAAATCAGATCATCATCCATCATTTCAGTAAGATCAGAGTTTAGAGTGACTGAATCTCCCTCCATCACTGACACTGACTTCACTGCATCTGGGCCAGCAAACAGTCCTGGAGAACAGAGTTGATCACGGAATCAGGGTTAATAACTTTATGTCTGTTTACTTTATGATCACTACTATATAAAAGTGAAATGAGGAACACACAAGACAGCAGCACAAAGAGAAAATAAACTAAATGAAAGGGCAAATAAATGAATAAAAGCTAAAATGGAACACGTTGAGGGAATCTGAATTCTAAAGTTATTCTGATGATAGTCCTGAATCCAAACCAAAATGAATAAGTAATACTTGTCCAATTTCAAAATATCTGTAAATATACTATTACTTTGTATAAAAACTAGTGTTAACTTAATCACCACAAACATATAAACCACATTTAATACTTACCAGCCAGTTTGCACAAGCAGAACAAAAAGACAACTTGAAACATTGTCTTTGAGCACTATAAGATGTGAACGCAGGAAATGTCTGAAAACAGACTAATACGACACAGCAGAAGTGAGATATGCGTGTGAATCCTCCCCCAACACAATCTGACCACCCTTCACTGAAAGCACTAAAGCAGTGAAGACATTTCACAATATTCACAATACATTCTCTATCTTTTAATATTTATTACTTACAGTTTTAAGTTTACAGCTGTTATTGCTGGTCATCCTTTCTTTCAATCTTTATATAAACATTATCACCCAAAGTCTATAAAAATAGGACACAATGTTAATGTGAAGTAATTTTCCGTTGATTGATTTTACCTGTATTTTGAATTATACATTGCATTGTGTTGTGTTTAAGGTTTAAACGTCCATAATAGTTCATGGATAGACGAATTCTGAATAGAGAATAAGAATCCTGCCTACGAATTATTTGATTGTTTCCCTAAAATCAGTGATGGATTCACCTTATTTTAATTGAAAAGGTTCTTTGCCTAGAGTGAGTCAGATTGCAAGGTTAGTAGTACTGTATGTTAGTACAGTTCTAAACCAAAGAAGATACAGGTTTCACTATAATGTCTAAACGAGCTGGGGCATGTCACATCCTTTTAGTGACTCATATTAATTTCATATTAAGAAAAAAACACACTGTAGCATTTTGTAGGTCTGTTTAAATGCACTAAAACATTACCCCAGCTTATAAGATAGCCTATCTTGTATAATAAATAAATATATATATATATATATATATATATATATATATATATATATATATATATATATATATATATATATATATATATATATATATATAATGTAGCTGTTAGAACCTGTGGCTCCAAAAGGCCACAACAAAGGAAGGGAAACTCTCTATCGTCAGATTTACCTCCAAGGTTTATTAACAGAACAGAAAACTAAACCAAACAAGTGCAAATGTAGCATCATATGTTTATCACTGTGGGAATAGTTGACATTTGTCTAATCCCCTTCACATATGCATCTGTTAAATAAACTCAGACGCAATGAGTAACTAAGGAATTTACCATGGTAGTGAAAGCTACTAAATGACAAAAAAGTCGACATCACAATCTTAACGTTCATGCAACTGGCGTCTGATCTATCTCACGTGACCGACCTTCCCTTTGGGGATTTACATTGCTGCATATGTTGCTTTCGCTTTTCGTTCTGAATCAAAACCAATGCGATATAGGTTTTTTATTCGTCAAGACATAACGATTATTGACTTTATTTCTGGGTAAATAGATCTTGTTTTTTTATTTTCCTAAATTTAAATTCGAATCGACTTTGGTGTAAAATAATTGAATGACGTCGTTTTGATATTCAATTACAGAGTTCATTACAATAAATCAACGAAGCAATAGCTATTTATATCAACTCTAATAGTAGACATTATGTTACGCTGTCTTGTGCTGCTCACTCTGTTTTTGCTCGACGATGGTAAGACGTTTTTGATCTGTATCTTTATATATCTTTTATCATGTTGTATTTTATGTAACATTGTATCTTGTATTGTATGTTTCACTGTTTAAAATAATTTATACTAGTATATTTTAGGAATATAAAGTGCTGCCATGTTCCGTGTTTTTGGGAGGAATTCATTTTAGTGTTTTCATGTTAGGTGGACACTGATGCGAAATCATGTGACCACATTAGGGCTGGAAAATAATTCAATATCAATATATTGCGATATTTTTTGTTCAATAACGGTGATATGATTTTTAAACACATTTTCGATATTTCAATATAGGCTATACATAACAGCATTTGTCACTGACTGATGATAGGCGCAACCGTCGGAAAGAGCAGAACAAAATTGGCTACTTTCTTGATGACGTACACCACAGACATACAGCCAGTGCTCTGCAGTAGTAGCAGTGTTGCCAAGTCCGCTTATTATAAGCGACTTTGGGGTTGTTTTTCTGTAAAGTCGCTTACAAATATTGGTAGTCGCGGGTCGTGTTTTATTGGGGGCTTGTTTCTAAAGTGTAGTTGCTTATTTGGGCTTGTTCTCAGCTCGTTGTCAAGCAGATATTTTATGTTATTTAAACGTAGGAGTTTGTCTTGCCTGTTCCCTCTGTCTCTCCCCTTTCCCTATACACAGAGTTTTATCCGACCAACATCCTGCTTCTAATTGGCTCTGACCCAGATGGCAATGAGTACTAGCCAATCAGAGGCAGAGCAGGGCAATCAGTTTTTTTTCTGGTTAGGAAAACGTCAGTGAGTGACGTTTGAATGAAAATACGTGCGAGTCGCGGCCATCGCGACTGATGGTGACTGTACTGTAGGAGCGTTTTTATTAATTATATTTTAGATATTCTAGATATAGATATTCTAGTTTAATATCGTTTAACACTTTAACTGTCACTCCCCCTTTTTTGCATAGACATGAAAATCACTATTCAAACTTAAATAGTTGTAATTCAAGAATGCGTTGGAATATAGACCTATGGTTGGTCTTGTTTTAAAGAAGACATTTGCCATATAATTGTTGAAGTGAAGTATTATGAAATTATGAAAGTGAAACAGAAAAAAAAAGTTATACAAGTTTGAGTTTATGAAAATAAACAATGTAAACATATAATTATTTATATTTTATATAAAATATATATATTACAAAATATATTTTACTCTAAAACTGCAAGAAAATGTAAGCCAAAAATCTGAAGAAGTTGTGGTCCAAATTTTAGGTTGATATCTCAAAAAATGAGCTTTCAGTAAGATTTTATTTGGCTGCAGTACCAACATTTTTCACTCGATGGACAGCCAAGCTTCATTACAGAAGAAAAATAAACTGTACCGTGTGCACAGTTTTACAAAACTGGGCACAGTTTACCAATCTGTCCACATGGATGTAAATTGACAATCTGTACCCACAGTTTAAAACTATCCATTCCCACGGATTGTAAAACCGTGCACACAGTCTATTTATTTTACTCTTCCCTGAAACTAGGGGGCTCCGTAAAAAAAGCTCTTTTACTGTCTATGAGAAAAAGTCGCTTGTTTTGGGCTTGTTTCACGGGCCTGGTTGCTTATTTGTCTCGCGAGATCTGGCAACACTGAGTAGTAGGCTGATCTCCAACGCGGCCAGTTTTAGCTACAAAATGAGCGCCTCTGACCGCAATAGCCTACAAATGTGACTGAACGAGCTTCCACAAGTGAGGAGAAAGCAGAAGAAATAGTCGATAAGAGAAGAAAGACTAATTCAGTGGTATGGTAGTGGTTCGGCTATCTGAGATCTGATTAACTTCAGGTTTCAGCGTGCTGCAAAATGTGCCCGGAGAGTGGTGCCGACTAGCAGCGGGAACACATCAAATCTGTTCCACCATCTGAAGAAGTTCCACCCGATAGAAGCAGCACGAACAACTCTTTAACCGGCACAAACGAAGCAAAAACAAACGGGACTTTTTTGCGTGAATTTGGAGCATGTGGGGATGCTTGGGGATGATTGGGTCAGATTGGAAACTAAAAGTCTAAATCTGAAACTAAAAGTCTAGGTCGAAAACTAAAAGTCTAAATCTGAAACTAAACGTCTAAATCTGGAACTAAAAGTCTAAGTCGAAAACTAAAAGTCTAAATCTGAAACTAAAAGTCTAAGTCGAAAACTGAAGTCTAAGTCGAAAATGAATTTGGTATTCAGGATTGGGCATTTGGTATTTAGGATAGGGCATTTTGTATTTAGGATTGGGCATTTAGCCATTTAGGATTTAGGATTGGGCATTTAGGGTTTTAGGATTGGGAATTTGGTATTTAGTATTGGGCATTTGAGGACTGAGGATTGAGGAGTGTACGCAAATAAGGAGGCGTGGGCCAAATACTGGAGGCTGGGTTTGAAATGGTTGGTGCGCAGAGGAACCTTATGGACAGCAGAGACAGCTCCCTGTGCTCCCACAAGCTCTACCAGCTTTCCCCATCATTGTCCTTGCTAAACAACAGGCACACAGGTTTTATTTTGTATCAGTAGAAAGTAACTTACTTTGAAGTAACTTTAATTGTGTCTTCAGGTGTCTTTGGTGATGAAGTGATTACAGTATCAGTGATAGAGGGAGATTCTGTCAATCTAAAGACTGGTGTTACCAAACAAAAACGTGACAAGATGCTGTGGTATTTTGAAGACATTCGCATAGCTCTGATCAACGGAGAGTCCAGTACGAGCTGTTTATATGACGGAGAAGACGGGAGATTCAGAGACAGACTGGAGGTGGACTATGAGACCGGATCTCTGAACATCACAAACATCAGATCTGAACACGCTGGACGTTATGAAGCAGAACTGATAAGAAGCGAGAGTTTGGGTAAAAGGCAAAGCTTGAACAGAAACCGCAAGTGTGACAGCACAAAAATCACCAGAAAAATCAGCAGCTCTCATGATGACACCATCAAAATATTCAGTGTGATCATCATTGGTGAGTCACTCAATGTTATTCACCCTTAAGTTTTTTTTTTTTTTAAGGAATTAAATATTATAAAATGAATCAATGATTTTTCTATTAGAAAAATAGATAATATAAAACCACAATCAACGTCACTGGCATGCATTTCTGTTAAGTTAGTTTCATTTTCATGGACTTTTAGTTTAGTTTTCACTTTCAACATGTGTTTCTTTGTCTTTATATCCCGTGACTCATGAGTTTCTGTATACACAGATTATTCATACAGCTGATTGATTGTCATTTAGTTTGATTCCTCTGTGTGTTTAAGTTCCTCCCCATTCATTCTCTCTTGTCCGTTGCTGAATGTGTTAGTGTTCGTACAAGAGCATGTGTTTGTGTCGAGACACACTGTCGCTCCGCATGGACTGCTCTGAGTTTATTCTCGGATTAAAAACATTCGTTTTGGGAATCTCTGCACCTTCTTCATCTTCTCCCTAGTGCGACACATAGAGGATGTGTTAGACTCTCTTAAATATATCAGAGGAATGGCATGCAAACTGTCTGTTATGGTGTATTTGTCACAAGAGATGTTAAAACAGTTATTTTTATAGTCTGAATATTTAAAATTACACATCTATTCAAATTGTCCATCTTCCATGATGTATTATAAAGTTTTGTGTACAAAAACACTAAAAGTCCATGAATATGAAATCAACTAAACAGAACTGTGACAGCTGTAAATGTAATAGTTCATCAAACATAACTGCATTTTTGATGACTCTGCTCAATCATTTTCAGGAGAAATATTTTGTGAATAATTAAACATATGACATCACTGAAATCCTGTGATCCTACATACGATCCTACATTCATGAGCCTTTGTAATCTTTAATCAAAAGATTACATCAAAAACAAATTCTTGTGTTCTTTCGTATTGCTTTATTTGTTATTGGTTTGTGTTTTCCAGCTTCTCAGTCTGATCAAGACGAAACCGATGAAGAACCCCATTTGGAGAAGCAGGAGTTTAACTTAAGTATGTTTTCTCCCTTCCTTTTTTTAAATCTTTTAATGTGTTGCATAACATTTACTAAATTGAATTTATGCCCTGTTGTTAAGGGGGCTTGACTTTATAGTTCACTCAAAAGAATATTGCTGTTGTTCTTTTAAACACATTTCAAATATCTATAAATATTGTTTGTCAAACTTTATCTTAAAAACCTACTTATAATAAAGATGTCAGAAATAATTAATAACGCTGATGGATGTACTGGAAAGGCAAACATAAACATGGCGGCTTTACAAACAGATGTAAAGTTCATGATGACAGATGTCAGGCATCTCTCGACATTTCCGGAGGGTTACTAGATCTCTCATGCGTAGATTTGAAGCACAGATAGTTTAGATGTAAACAGGGGAAGTTAATCTCTAATTCTCCTTTGCAAAAATGATTTAGTAACATACCCAGATTTCATAAACTTGTGGGATTATTTCACATTGGAATAGAGGAGTAAGCCTTTCTCCTCTCCAATTTGGACATGTGAAAGTGTCCTAGAGAATATATCCCAAGAATATTGTATAAACACACGGTCATATTCTCTCACACTGATGGCTGTTTGTTTTTCCAGATTCAGGTGTGTTTCCAGCTGTTATCACAGGAATAAGTGCTGTTGTTCTGCTGCTGCTGGTGTCTACAGTTGCAGTGATTTACTATCGCCACAGGAGCTCTACAAAGGGTAAGTGCTATACGGATACTATAGTGAGAGGAAAAAAACATTATGGGGCTAGATTTACTAAACAGGGCAAATTAGCATGAGAGTGCAATTCCAAAAAAGCGCAGATGTGAGTGTAAAGTTCTGCATGTGATCTATTGACAACGTACAAATTAAAGAACACCGACGCAGCCAGATGCATAATGAATCTGCCAAGAGCAGCGTTTGTCCATTTTTTGGCGCGAACACCAATAAATTGACAATCGCAAACCTTAGTAAATCACCTTGCCTGATTAATTTAAATGCTCTCCTCCCATAAATGTTGCGTCTGAAAGGGAAACTCCTACAAATGCATATGCAATAAGGTCAGCCGCGGAAATAACTGTGTCCACACATTTACAGCGCTAAATTTTCACTGTGTCTTTAGTAAATCCTGACAGCATTTTTTTTTTATTATTACACTGCTCTCTGGAATACTTGATTCTGATTGGTCAGTCGCGACATTCCAAGTTCATCAATAGCAACTTTCTTTGGACAGATTCCAAACAGTGTTTTTGTGCCCTTGAAGGGACTTCTGGAAGAGGCGCCGTTTGTAGCAACGTTCAAAAGGATTTTGAAAAGGAACAACTGAATGAAAAATGTTATTTTTGCTTTGCTTGTGATGTAGGCCTATTAACATTTCAAATGTTGGTAAGAAATGTGGCTAATAGTAGATACATTCAATGTTTGGGAAATTTAGCCTACTTTTAAAAGTAATGTGTAACAAAATTGCATTACTCCTTAAAAAAATTAATTGCGTTTTTTATGGAAAGTAATGCATTACATTATTTTTGCTTTACTTTTTATCATTTGGGCTGGGCTTGCTTGTTTTGTAATAATCAGGAAAATACCTTAAGTTCTATTTTTGGCAAATGCAAAGGCCCTTTCACGCCTAAATTAAAATGAATAAGCCTCTAAATGCCTTTACATTAGAGGGCGCCGCTGAAACAAACCTTTCAGCACTGATCCCATTCTGGATTGCAGAAGAATAGGAGGCAGAAGAAGAAAGTTTAATTGCCTTAAAAGTTTAATTGAAAAGTTGAGTTTGGTCTCTAAGATGGTGCGGCGGTGTATGTGGCATGCCGTCTGATGTCTCTGCTACTCTGTGTTATTTTAGTATTTTCTGGGATCAAAGCCTCAAATTTGACAAACAAATACATGCAGTGATTAGTTCTTGTTTTTTTCCAGCTACGTCTTCTCTCTAAGATCAAATCTTCTCTCTCTGAGAAAACCTTAGAGTGTGTGTGTGTGTGTGTGTGTGTGTGTGTGTGTGTGTGCATTATCCCATTCTAAGTGTTTAATTTTGTGTATGTGTTTTTTTTTAAAGCAGGCATGGAGAAAATCAAAAGACCTTACAAAGATCTGGAAAAAGATGAGGTAAGATACTGTACTGAACTACTTTAGATCATTGATCTGTGTTTGATTAAATCTGTACCGGCAAACTCATCATAATGGCAAATCAACCCATTTACCAGCATCTAATATTCTCTCTCTCTCTCTCTCTCTCTCTCTCTCTCTCTCTCTCTCTCTCTCTCTCTCTCTCTCTCCTTACAGAATAAAAAAATAAAAATACAGATCATGTGATCTGAGAGGATCCCACAGGATCAGTGTGCAGCTACAACATTACCATGCAGACCAATTTTCTAAAAAATACTTAATGGGGAATTTATCTTTTGTTTTTGAGCTGTAACTTCATGAATACAACTTGATGAATGTAACTGTGATAAAGATAAAGCACTTTTTACCTGTGAAGGATTTAAAGGGGGGGTGAAATGCTGTTTCATGCTTAGTGAGTTTTTCACACTGTTAAAGAGTTGGATTCCCATACTAAACATGGACAAAGTTTAAAAAATGAAGTTGTAAGTTTGATGGAGTAATTCTGTTCCAAAAATACTCCTTCCGGTTTGTCACAAGTTTCGGAAAGTTTTTTTCGAATACGGGCCTGTGTGACGTCAGAGTCGCCGGAATTTCCTTATACGGGTCTTAAGGGCACTTCTCCCGGAAGGGCGCGCGCGCATCTGTAGCCTAGTGCGTGCGAGAGTACGCCTATGCCCATCAGAGCGCTGGGCTCGGCTGCGCTGCAATTAAAAAAATGGCACCAAAAAAGTGTGTTTTTGGTTGCCAGGGCAAGACAACATTGCACAAATTTCCAAAGAACCCAGCGTTAAGGGACCTGTGGATGGATTTTGTTTTTCCAGAGCAGCAACGGAGTTGTGCAAGTGTTTTTGTTTGTTCCCTTCATTTCGACAGTAATAGTTTTATAAACAAGGCCCAGTTCAACACCGGATTTGCAGATCGCCTAATACTCAAAGATGGAGCAGTCCCAACGATAAAGGTTCACGGTCGTGCGTTGGAACCGCAGGCGGTGAGTAAAACTGCTTCAAATGTCTGTGAGTTGTTAACTATCGGCGTGTAAGCACAGAAAGTAAACAACATGATCACATACAGTTAATATATCTATGGAGCATGCGATGTATGGTGTGTGTTTAAATACATTTGTTTAGCTGGCCACTGTAGGTGTCAGTTTGTTTATTGTAAAAATAAAGCATGTCCTCATAAACCAGTCTGTCTGTTTACAACACACAAATGTTGTAAAACTCGCGCATGACATGGTGTTCTAAAAACACTGCGCTCAAGTTCAAATCATTTCTATTTTTAAAAAAACGCTCGAGACCTTATGTTTTTCACCCATTTCACTGCCCATCTCACGTTTTTGTGAGCAAAAACGCGTTCTGTATGAACGAGCCCTTATATTGTTTAAGTTATAAGTTATAAGTTATACCGTTCCAGTAGGCCTACACACCACATAGAGACGTCCTGCTGTAGTCGTTGCTGCTGCTGCTGGTCGTCTTCAATCTCAGCCTCGGGATCTGATTCTGGATCAAAAATGTATGGCTGAATCTGATTGTTAGCCATGGTTTATTTTCGGATGTCACTCACAGCTTCCAGACGCTCTCAACGCAAAAGCTTCGCGCGCTCGTGTCGTGATTATTTAGCTCCGCCCACACGGTACGCCTCCACCCGCTCTGGTTTTTCCGGAAAGACTCGGTACAGCCTATCTTTCTTTTATAAATATAATAAAACTAAAGACTTTTTGGAGATATGAAGGATGCAATACTACTCTATAGGTACTCAAGATTAACATGAGATTGAGTGAAACTGAGCATTTCACCCCCCCTTTAAGGAAGGATCGTTTTTGATGAGTGTTTTGTTTTATTTGATGATATAATTATTTATTTGTTTGTATTATATTACACACATATATATTTATATTATTCATTATTTTCCAATGCTTGCTATTGTTGTTTAATCTAATGATTGTGTGGTTTCGAGGAATATTTTATTGTGGTTTTGAGGGATATTTTCTTCATTTAAATGTTTGTAATGTCACAGGATGATGTGGGGAAGCAGTAATTTCCCATTGCTTTTGCTTTGGTGTCATAACTCTTAACAACTAAGATTATTTAGTAGACCACATGTTAACTGTGTGACACTCACTCCTCATTTAGAAGTTGTTATTCACATCAGATGATCATCACAAGCACTTTATCACAGTAGTTATTTAAATAAGTGTCAGATGAATATTAATGAATGTGGTCACTAGTTATACCGTTCAGAGATATACTTTCCTCGGACTCAGAGGATGAAATAATCTTTCAAGCTTGTAAAAAATTGAATGTCTATAATGTTACTGAACATTCGAAAGTCAGTTCTGGAAGATAAAATCTCATTAATTTCCTCCATAGAGAAACTTCAAAATCAAAATCAATCAGAGAATCATGGGTTCATTGCTATGTGACCTTTTACTGCTATATTTTTTTAGTTTTATTTTGCTCCAATTCATAGTTTGCAATGTTGTTGAGACAGCTGCTGCTGCTGGAGATTGTGACATATGATGAAAATTAATGGGACAAATACTTCCAGACTCTGTCACTGACCGTATAGAGTGGCGTGAGGCCAATTACTTTCCATTGTATACAGTGGCATGAGGCCGACTACTTGATTGTAAATGTGTTTTTGTATTGTATTGAGTTTGTTTTATTATGTTTGGTGCTGCAGTGGCTGTATTCGTGAGCCCAAGGCAAATTTCCTATCGGGACAATAAAGTAGGCCCTATACCTAACCTAACCACTGTTTATACTGTATTATCATATTTAGCCATCTAGATGGGGGAAAACTACAATGTGAAAATAAAAAGTATAATACAAAAAATGAGTATAATAAAAATAATCTTCAGATTACCTGTGGCATGTTGTTGAAATTGAATTGTGTATAGTGTATCTCTATTTAATTGAATAATGTAATTGTAGCTCCCCCCAGTAATTTCACGAGCACAAGGATTCTCTGATGACAGGCGATTTATTGATTGGTTCACCATGAGGATAACCATCCAACTCAAGCCTGTCATCAGAGAATCCTTGTGCTCGTGAAATTACTGGGGGGAGCTACAGTGAGAATTTATTGGCTGCTTATTACCAAAGGAGAACTTAATCTTGCATCTTGTAATATCTTCTGTAACTTCAGATGAGTAAATTAACTTTAGCACACTTTAGAAATGTGGAATATAGCTTCAGCTTGCCATGCAGTGTAGACAACTTTCTTCCTGAAGTCACCCTGTGCTTTTCATAATAAAAGTCTCCACTCACAAAAGCTCTTTACTAAGCCGTTTCAAATTACAAGTCCTTAACTATATATTTATAAAAGAATTTAATAGACACGAAATATAAAACTGACTTCTGTGTCAGTTACAGTAATAATAGTTATACATTTCAAAAATCTTCATATGGTTTAAGGTTGCTGCCTTAAATTTTAAAGTAATCCACTTAAAATTAAAATTACACTAATTATTGCAACTAAAATTACACTAAACTGTTTTTTTTAAATGTTGAATTTTGTGTATATAAAAGTATACAAATCTTTCACTTATTTTAGTTAAAGCAATGTAAAAACATGTTGTCATAACTTATTGATCATATTATTTTTTACAGTGTACAATTAAAACAACGTGAAAATGTGCAAACCAACGAATAAACTGCAACTGGCAAATAAATATAAAATGGATGGCAATCAGTGTTGGGAGTAACGCATTACAAAAGTAATGCATTACAGTAACATATTATGTTTTGCTGTAACGCAGTAGTGTAAGGCATTACTAATTAATTTTCAGTAATATTTTACTCGGTACATGTTCGGTAAGGCTTGCGTTACAACAGACTTTTAGTTTTAATTGTAAAACAAACAAACAAAAAAAAACAGCAAGACCGCCAGACATTAACGAATTAAAGATGCAAGTAGGCTAAATTACCTGTTCGTGGTCAGTCAATAGCCGCGTGTGGTGTCCAAGTCTGTAATTAAAGACTAAATGGCAGCGTCTTATATATTTGTATAGCGATTTATTTTTTACAGGAGTGCCGTGAGGTATGATTTCGGCCTCTGTGCTCACGCTGGCCAGTGGAAAAGCAGCTAATGGTGAAGATGGCATGAAGAAGATTATACATTCGCGAGATGGACGTATGAGCATTAGGCTATTCGTTCTGTGTTTTCTTTCTAAACAGTTAGGCTATGTTTATGTGGTATTTTTCATGTTTTCATCACGCAATCATGTTTTTGATGCCGTGGTGACGCGTTCATGTAAGGGCGGCGGCGCCTCCGATAAAGCACCGAAAAGCTGTCACAAAGAACCGGCAAAAGCAATGATTATGAATATGTCAAATATAGCAAGGAGACATGTTGATTGTTTATTAATAAAGTCAAGATGAAGTTGACGATGCTGACTCGCGATCTTCGCAGTAGGCTAGTGAATGCACCAGAGAGAAATGAACATTCCCTTTCGTTGTCACTCCGAGTTACGTCGGATGACGACGAATGGGGTTTCGCTTAGAACACCTATCGACTTCGAGTATTACAAAACGAGCCAATGGCAAAGAAATGCCATGGGTCTGCGGAATTTGCATAGCGTATCTCCGCCTTACCTCGTGGGTATAAAAGGAGGACGCCGGCAACAGGCAGATATGTTTTCGCTTCGGAGCCAAGAGTATTTCTTCACTCCACAGTCATCTCTGACTTCGCTCTACGAGACGAGCTTCTCTCTCCGGTGTTGGTGTGACGGCGATCTGCAGCGAGCTCACAGTGCCTGCTGATCTGTGCAGTAATCTGCCAGTGTGTGTGTGTCTCCCTGTGCGCTTCAACATCGCGGAGTTTTTTCTCTCCTCTCATAAAAGAGCTCGCACGCGGCACGTCTTTTTAAAGACGGCTCGCCCGTGCATTTCTGGTTGCAGCGGACTGGTATCGGACTCTGATGGGCACGAGCGCTGTCTAGTGTGTTTGATCATGCTTGAACAGCGCTCGTGGGTGACTCATGTTCTCGCAAGGGAACGTGATCATCGCGTCATATATAGGTCGAGACTCGGTGAACTCGCAAGAGTGAGAGTCTCCTCATCCACCCCCCGATCTTCGGCTGGTGGCCAGGGTGACCTGAGGGTTACGGTCTGGAACAAGGCGCCGACTACGTGTCCGTGACCCCAGCCCCCCTCTTCAATGACGGTGCCCGCTAGTGAACTGCTGATTTCCGCGAGTCTACCCTCTGGTGGCCCGCGTGTTTCAGTTGAAGCTACAGAGGAAGATGCCATGTCTGTTGCAGCATCACTAGGTGGGCTTGAGTCTTCTGGAAGTGAGGGCTCGTCACAGCTGCCACCTTCCGGTGTGCATACGGCTGTGCCTGAGTCTGATCCGGAGATGACGGCCATGCTTTCCTGGGACGATTGGTTTTGGGTAAGGCCGCCGACCCTCGTCCGTGGCAAACCCCAATACCTCTCTTCCCGGACGTGCATGATGAGATCTCGAAGTCCTAGAAGACCCCCTTGTCTTCTCAGGACCGCTCGCTGATCTCATCCGCCTTTCCTCCCCTCGATGGGGCCGCTGCCCTTGGGTACACTGGGGTTCCCCCGGCTGAACGCTCTGTTGCGATGCTATGTGTCCTCAGAGTGCTTCTTCTCGGCGCAATCCTAAGCACCCGCCCGTGGCCTGTAGTTTTTCGTCTACGCTTGTGGCGAGATCCTATAGTGCCACGGGACTGGCAGCCGCCTCTCTGCATGCCATGGCTGACCCAGATGCTCATGGACCTGCACGAGGGCGGGACTGACCCAGGGCTCTTCACTGGGCTGCGCGCCGTCACTGACCTTGCTCTCCGAGCGACGAAAGTGGCCGTACGCTCCCTGGGTCAGGTGATGCTCACCATTCTGTGGCTGAACCTGTCTGATGTGCTGGATGTCGCACGGACCCGTCTGTCCGACATTCCCATATCCCAGGTCGGCCTCTCCGGCGGTGCGGTTGAGGGCTTGACCAACAGCTCTCAGCCGCTCATGAGCAGACTGACGTTGATTCTGTCCCGACGGCCCCGCCGTCCGCCCAGGTCCCTCGGTCTGCCCACCGCCGAAGGCGCCCCCCCGCGGCTCCCACCCCGCCCGTTCACCCGGGCCGGCTCTGGGGGCCGCGGGCGGACGCCACAGCCCCTCTCCAGCCCCGCCCCCCGCTACATGCCAGGTTAAGCGGCGCTCCTGAGACGGGCTCCTCGGGGATGGAGCAGACTGAGGTTGACTCTGTCCCGACGGCCCCGCCGTCCGCTCAGGTCCCTCGGTCTGCCCACCGCCGTGGGCGCTCCCCCGCGGCTCCCACCCCGCCCGCTCAGCCGGGCCAGCTCTGGAGGCCGCGGTCGGACGCCAAAACAGTCCTCTCCAGCCCCGCCCCCCGCTACACGCCGGGTTAAGCGGCGCTCTTGGGATGGGCTCCTCAGAGATGGGACTCAGTTCTTTCCAGGAGCTGGTAGCAGGACCACTCCTTTCCCCGGGTGAGGGCCGGGGAAGAATCCTTATTCTCCAAAGAACTGACTCTCCCGTCTCTGAGCACAGAGAGTTCGGACGACACAGAGCGCCGCCCACATGCCGTGCTCTCCTCGTCCCCCTCTGTCCCGGAGGTGGTTGACACGGCGTGCCGTCCACGACCGCTTCGCCCCTGTCCCCCTCTGTCGCCAGACCCTTGACAGAGCAGGCCCCTGTGGAACGCTGGTCCTTCCCTGGCCTCCTCTGTCAGGGTGCGGTTTTGACCTTGCCCCCACACCGGGCCGCTATGCCGTCCACGTCTGGGCCGGTCATTCCGCTTTGCTGCACCACCGGAGGGACGTCTGTGGTTCTCAACGCCGCTGGCACAGTTGGGAGCCTGCCGAGAGCTTCCCTTCTGTTCCGCGCGAACCATCGGCTCGGCTATGCGATTCAGTTCGCACGGTCTCCTCCCCACTTCAGGGGAGTCCGCTCCACTTTGGTCGATGGCTATGCCCTATCATGAGAGCGGAGGTTGCTACCCTACTGGCGAAGGGTGCGATTGAGACTGTCCCTCCAGCCGAAAGGAGGTCCAGGGGTACAGCCCCTACCTCATTGTCCCGGAGAAGTCTGGTGGGTTACGGCCAATCCTGGTCCGAACCGCTCCCTTCACAGGCTGCCGTTCAAGATGCTCCTGGCCAAACGCATTTCTGGATGTGTGCGGCCACAGGATTGGTTTGCAGCGATCGACCTGAAGGACGCCTACTTTTATGTCTCCGTTCTCCCTCGACTCAGACCATACCTACAGTTTGCTGTCAGGGCGCGCGCATATCAGTACGCTGTTTTCCCATTCGGGCTAGCCCTGTCTCTTCGCGCCTTCATAAGGTTGTTGAGGCTGCCTTTGTTCCTCCATGGGAACACGGGGTTCGCATCCTGAACTATCTCGGTGACTGGCTGTCTTAAGCTCACTCCTGAGACCAGGTTTGCGAATACAGGGACCCAGTGCTCCGGCACCTAGCTCGTCTGGGCCTTCGGGTCAACCGGGGAAGGAGTAAACTTTGCCCCGTGCAGAGGAGCTCTTTTCTCGGTATGAACTTGGTCGCCTTCTCCACTCAGCCATTACTGACTTGCCTGAGACTATCAAGCGCAAGATTGCGGTTCCACTGAAGTTTCTTCAGAGGCTCCTGGGGCATATGGCATCTGCAGCCGTGGTTCGCCGCTCAGATTGCTTCATATGAGACCGCTTCAGCTTTGGCTCCGCGACCGAGTCCCGAGGTGGGCATGGCAACACGGCACCCTCCGAGTACCAGTTACTCCGACCTGCCGTCAGACCTTCACCCCGTGGTCGAACCTCAGTTTTCTACGGGCCGAGTGCCCCTGGAACAAGCTTCGCGGCATGTTGTTGTAACGACAGATGCCTCCTCCACGGGCTGGGGTGCCATGTGCCATGCAGACCTTGCGCAAGGTCAGGGAGGACGCGGAGCAGGTAATTCTGGTCGCGCCATACTGGCCCGCCCAGACCTGGTTCTCCGAACTAGTACTCCTCGCGACAGCACCTCCCTGGCCGATCCCTCTGAGGAAGAACCTTCTTCCTCAGGGACGGGGCCACCTATGGCACCCTCGTCCCGATCTCTGGAACCTCCACGTGTGGCTCCTCGATGGGACGAGGCAGGTTTGAGTACCCTACCACCAGCGGTGGTGGCTACCATCACTTCCGCTAGGGCGTCGTCCACGTGACACGTCTATGCGTTGAAGTGGAACCTCTTCGTCAGCTGGTGCTCTTCTCACCGAGAAGACCCCCGGAGATGCTCGATCAGCGTTGTGCCTTCCTTCCTTCAACAGGGGCTGGAGCGAAGGCTGTCTCCCTCCACCCTGAAGGTCTACGTTGCCGCTATTGCCGCACACCATGACCTCATCGAAGGTAAGTCGGTGGGGAAGCACGACCTGGTTATCAGGTTCCTGATAGGAGCGAGGAGACTAAATCCGCCCCCCTCCTCTCGTTCCCTCTTCGGACCTCTCAGTGGTTCTAACTGCCCTGAAGAGTGCTCCATCTGTGTCCCTGCAATCAGTCGAGCTTAAATTCCTGTCTATGAAGACAGCGCTCCTGGTTGCACTGGCCTCCATCAAGAGGGTAGGGGACCTGCACGCATTCTCCGTTGACGAAGCGTGCCTGGAGTCCGGGCCGGCTTACTCTCACGTGATCCTGAGACCCCGGCCTGGATACGTGCCCAAGGTTCCTACCACTCCCTTCCGGGACCAGGTGGTGAACCTGCAAGCGCTGCCCCTGGAGGAGGCAGACCCAGCCTTGCACTGCTCTGTCCAGTACGCGCTCTCCGCGCCTATGTAGACAGGACGCAGTGTTTCAGGACCTCAGACCAGCTCTTTGTCTGTTATGGTGGGAAGCTGAAGGGAAAGGCTCTCTCAAAGCAATGGTTGTCTCACTGGATAGTGGACGCCATTGCTTTGGCATACCAGCAGCAAGGTCGACCGTGCCCCCTTGGTGTGACTGCCCACTCCACCCGGAGTGTGGCATCCTCTTGGGCTCTAGCGCATGGCGCCTCGCTAACAGACATCGGCAGAGCTGCAGGCTGGGCGACACCTAACACATTCGCCAGATTCTTTAATCTCCGAGTGGAGCCAGTGTCCTCTCGTGTACTCGCTTCAACCAGCTAGTACAGGACCCGCTCAGGTGTCTTCGCTTGCTCGCCATTCCACTCCACGGACTGGATACGTGCGATATTCTCCTCAGGTGAGCTTCCCCGGAAGCCCTGAGCTCCTCCAGCACTCCTGACGTCGGCGCCAGTGTCTATTGCCTGCGTGTCGGCTAGGTGCCTCCCGTGTGCATGGTCCCTCCTCTGAGCGACCCCCACATGTGTATTTCCACTGTAAGCCTCTTTGAGCATGTGTCTTCCCTTGGCAAGCCACCTTGCCACCCCTGGGGTTGAAATATTCCACCTGCGGCTGGACACCCCAGTGTTCTCCATATGTCTCCTTCGGGTCATATGTGTATTCTCTAAGTCCCTCCCTCTGGGTTGGCAGTAATTGCATATTTCCCCTAAACTTTGGGATATGCTCCCCAGTGTACCTTGGTATTCCTGTGCTAAATAGGAGTCCTTCGTCCGTGCCAGTCTCACGACAGGGATCTCAGATTTACGCAGGGCACTGGAAGACAGCTGAGAAGGTGGCGTGATTAGACTGGTAACCCCATTCGTCGTCATCCGACGTAACTCGGAGTGACAACGAAAGGGAACGTCTCGGTTACGTATGTAACCCTCGTTCCCTGAGTA
Organism: Siphateles boraxobius; assembly: GCF_051911475.1. Lineage (NCBI taxonomy): Eukaryota > Metazoa > Chordata > Actinopteri > Cypriniformes > Leuciscidae > Siphateles > Siphateles boraxobius. Next base: position 5,701,518 of record NW_027508733.1, on the reverse strand, counting down.
GGGAACGGAGACGTTACGTCTTCCTGCCACTTTCCGCTGTACCGCGGGGATCGCCTGAGCTCAGTCTTGGCTCCTCAGCGAAGAAACATATCTGCCTGTTGCCGGCGTCCTCCTTTTATACCCACGAGGTAAGGCGGAGATACGCTATGCAAATTCCGCAGACCCATGGCATTTCTTTGCCATTGGCTCGTTTTGTAATACTCGAAGTCGATAGGTGTTCTAAGCGAAACCCCATTCGTCGTCATCCGACGTAACGTCTCCGTTCCCTACTCAGGGAACGAGGGTTACATATACGTAACCGAGACGTTTCATTTCATAAGCAGAGAGCAGTCTGTTTTCTTTCGTTTTGAATTGTTCTGTTTACAAGTAGACATTTCAATATAGACATATTTTTCAGGTCCGTAAAATTAATACAAAACGAAATTCACTTTAAAGAAAGGCTTCGTGTCTTCTGTGTAAGGTGTCTGTGAAAGTTTTAAAGCAGTCTTTTAGTGCCGCTTCTTAGCGGTCGCGTCCGTAACGGAGAACTGTCACGTCTGTAACATAGTTTTTTCCTCATAAATGCGAACACGAAAAATAAAATAAAATGAATATTTTATGTTCTGTGGAGAGCCAACCCTTCTTCATTAGATTTGAGCAGTGTAATTCACAGAATTACAACAACAAAAATCGTTGCCTCCTAAAAGTTAAAGATTTTTTTTTGTCACATGACTGTCGATTTCCCTAATATTAAATATAAAACGCATGTGTAGACTGATATTTTTCTAATGTCTGGACTCCTTTCAGGGAGGAGCCTATGGATAAACAGACGTTTCATTTAGGCTAATGCATTTTCTGAGAATTTATATAATTATATAAGTTTTGACTGCAAGTCTGCAAATGTCATGTCCATAACGCTGGAATTCCCAAATTTTAAATAATTTATCCTCAACTAGTTTTGTGGTGTAGGTCTACATATTTTATAATGTTAAGTTAACTTCAAATAATACTAATAGTAACTTAAAGATGCGCTAGCATTGGATCTGGACGGTATGGATAACGCTGGGAGTTGGAAGGGGTGTGTCGCCATTCTGCAGGTTTGTGGATCTGAGTGTCGCGATTTCGGTTTCATATCGCATATCGTTACAGCCCTAGTCATTTTAGAATGTTAAGTTCTACTTCTGTATAGTTATTTTGGTGAAAGTAACTCAAAAGTAATACAGGAGTAATGTAACGCATTACAATTCTGAGACAGTAATATTGTAATGTAATGAATTACTTTTAAATAACAGTAACAAGTAATATATAATGTATTACAGTTTGGAAGTAACTTGCACAACACTGATTATAATCAACACCTGCAAGTGTACACTTTGAAGAGTAAAAATTACATAGAAGGTTAGCTAATTCAACTTAATTAAAACTATATGTATATTAGTAGTTCCTTTATATGATGTAGTAACACTTGATTCATTACTAATGGGTTACCATTACCTTTTATTATAAATTATGCAGCATTCATGTTAATTATGGACCTGTAGTTCTCTGGGAGGTATGAAAAATAGTAGTTACTGATTAGCTAATAGTGAACTAACACATTCAACTGAGTGTATACTTACTAATTTGTTCATCTTCATCTTGTTACTTATTAGTAGTTAGAATGTGTGTTACTCATTTGTTATTAATACTCTGTAGTTAATAATTAATGAAGGAACAGTATTCTAAAGTGTTACAGTATTCTTGTGAACAGTATTCTAAGTGTTGTTGTGGTGAACTAAGAATACCCAGAGTCATTGTATTGTCCAGAGGTTGCTCTCTAATAGGAAACCCAATGAAGTTCTCAGTTATGATCCATGCTAATAATTTGACAGGGTGAGGGGTTAATTGATATCTATCTTATAATATATATATATATATATATATATATATATATATATATATATATATATATATATATATTAGTGCTGTCAAACGATTAAAATATTTAATCGCGATTAATCGCATTAATGCCATATAGTTAACTCGCGATTAATCGCACATTTTTATCTATTCTAAATGTCCCTTGATTTCTATTTGTCTCATTATTTTTTCTAATTTTAATGCTCTTATCAACATGGAAAAGTGGATCAGCAGTAAGTTTGTTCTTAGCTGTGGTATCCATGTGCTTCTGTCTGAAGTCATCCATTGTAGAGCTTAGATCGGGCCCAAAAAATCAAGCCCGACCCGAGCCCGTGCGCATTGTGTCCGAGCCCGGCCCGACACATAAACTGTAATTATGAGCCCGAGCCCGATTTAAACCCGTCCATTTTTTTCATACGTGGGTCGTTATAACTGACGTTCTCAACTATTTTCTATGTTACTTTCTCCCGCCCGCAACATTTTTGTCCCGCTCCCGCCCGCAAATACACTCTTTTTTTTGTAGGCTACCTCCAAATACTTTCGCCTACGTGTCGCCACCATACACATCAGCATAAATGCTCCTGATAAATTATTTGTTATTAAAGCATTAACACACAAACCACTGTTATAACATAAAAGCAAGCAGGCTACTGAGTGCATGGTTTGGCATGACTGAATGCGCGCAAAATTGCGCTCCCTTAATAATTCCTAAAAAGCTGACATCAGTTCATCGCAATCTCACACATCTGTTATTATCAGTGAAGCTGACTGCACAATGCATCTTTCATAATATATACACTTTGTTTGTTATAATTTGAGGATTTGCCAGCTTACAGAATTCAGCACTGAACAAAAAGTCTGTTTTGAGCGGTGAGGGGAGTCTATTTTAAATGCTTCTGATTGGCCATTGCGTTCAAGAAATCAACACATATGTCTGTGATTGGCTACATCCCTCAACGCTGCAAACATGTTATAAAAAGAAACTCTGGCCTGTAAATCGTTTCTATTTTGTTTTAGTTGTTCTTGTTGCTTTTCTGCAACATATGAATAAAAATGTATTTATTGTTTAAGTCTATGTTTTATTCATAGATATTTCTAGTTTGCGGGAGTCCCGCGAATCGTTTTATTCTCCCGTATCCGCACACAGAGTGAGTGCATTACCGCTCGAGCCCGCCCTCGCACTCGGCCATCAAATCTAGTCCCGCGCCGCACTCTATTGCGTTGAGAGTGCACGTCTCTAGATCGGCGTCTCGCGCTCGCGCCATCCACTCAAAACGTACCGTTAGCCTACTACTCTTTGGCCGGCGCGTAAGCCCAAACAAGTACGTGCGGCGTCATAGACATCATATAGGTAGACGCCCTATCGACCGCTACTGCCTATTGGCACGGACGAGAATTGGAGCCGCCATCTTAAATCGGTCACCCGCTCCGCTCAGTGTAATCTGAATGGCAGGTGAAATGAGCTGTCAGCGCATTAAATTAATCATATCTCACTGAATACTGAACTGATTTTCACGCGTTTTTTTTTTTTGCTGCAAAGGTCATTCATGTAGCTATGATACAGGACACATGGTTCGGCGTATTTTAATATCCATAGTAGGCTTAATATAATATTCTGATATAAGATAAGTGACCAGACACATTATGTGTGATGAAGGAAATAATGTATTTTATAAATCACACACTATAAATATAATAAAGAAGCAGAAACAGATAGTTGCAGTAAAGTAAGATATTTTAATAAGTTGAAGAAACAATTTATGATTTGTGACACGCACATACACACGAACAGACACACAAACAAACACGAACAGACACACTCTCTCTCTCTCTCTCTCTCTCTCTCTCTCTCTCTCTCTCTCTCTCTCTCTCTCTCTCTCTCTCACACACACACACAGAACGCAGCCACCGAATCCACCGAACGCAGCCACCTGTAATAAAAATTGAGAAGAAGATTTTCAACGTGTTTGCATCAGAAATTTTTAAAAATTAATTTCGGACAACATTAAGCCTATACCTTTTTTATTGTATGTGGATGTGGGAGGGGAAAATGTCGAGACTAAAGCCCTATTCGGATTAACTTTACAAGGGTAGATGGAGTAAGTTAATAATGCAATTTTACCACAGGACTTCTGTAATATCAATAGCCAAATCGCTTGTGATAAGATATAGGTTATCAATAACACTAGAAGTTGGAGGGCTAACTCAATTTGCGCATCGCTGTCATGCGTGTATTACATTGCTTCCTGATCTTGTGCGCAAACACAAATAACCTATACAACAGGGCAGTTGAATGCTTATCTGATAACCTAGAAGCTCTTGTAATTATTACTTTAACAGTTAACGTTACCCCACCTCTCCAACACCGGCTGATGCAGTAAGTTAAACAGCATTTCGCAACGATTTCAGTACAGTAATAGCAAATATCCTTGCTCCTTCTCGATTATCTGGTAATATTCTATTCACAAAATACAACCAATAGTACAGTAATGTTAAGACTTACTTGTGAAAAGCCCTATTTTCGATGGTCCGGCGATTAGAACAGGAAAATGCTCCACAATGCTCTGGCATCTTATCTGCTGCCACGCAACGAAACTAGGAGTATGACCGGTTCAAGATGGCGGCCGCATTTCTCGGTGCTCAGCGGCCAATAGGGCATCTAGTCTCTATATGATAGGCCTATCTATGTGCGGCGTGCCTGTTGTTTTGTTTCCGGTCTAGCTATCCGGTGTGATGTTGTAGTTTTTATAACGTTACTAGTTGTTGCAACAGCATGTGAAAAAAATACAAAGTTTGCTAGGCCAAAAAGAGCGTTAATCTCGCGATAAAAAAATTGACGCCGTTAAAATGTGTTTGCGTTAACGCCGTTAATAACGCGTTTAACGCACAGCACTAATATATATATATATATATATATATATATATATATATATATATATATATATATATTTAGCTGCAATAAAATCAAGGAATATGAATTAAGGTCTATTTAAGGCTATAGCAGATCATTATATTTATGTGCCAAAAACAATTGTTTAATAATTTCTCCCTTACACTCTCCCTTACAAAAAAAAAATTCACTTTATTAAGTATCACTTTATAAAGTTCAAGTATATTTTTTATTCTAGTATTTTAATGTCAGTGTAATACACTGTAAAACCTAACAGTTACTTTAAGTCTAGGCAATTTTGACTACACAACTATATTTTTCGATTGTACTGCAACTATAGTACAAGTGAACTGATAGGTATCCTGATAGTTTACAAGTCAAATACTTGTAGCACATTCTTGCCAGTCTGGCTGAATCTCTCATGGTTTAAGGCACTGAAGCACGACTTTCATAAATTGCAGTGAGCACACTAACAGAGACTTGCACGACGAATAGCACGCCACTGAAAGATATCATTATACATTGTTATATCATTAACATTACATTGTTAAACTTTAAGATTTTTATTTTTTAATAAATAGCTGATGTTTTGCACTTGAAATAACATCTGAGTTTAAACAACTAAGATAGAAAAGACAAAAATCTAGTCGAAACAATAGCATACTATAAGAGAGACAATATTTAGTGTCCCTGATTCCTCTGTATTCACATATTTGGTGTCTCTCCCCACTTTTTAATTTACAAATGACTATAGGGAATGGCTTGTTACTTATAATCAGGTTTCTATCAAATAAAATATAACGCTTACAATTTAAAAGCATGTGGATCTATTGTAAGAACCATATGTTCCTGCCACCTGTTCCTTCACTAATACAACCCACAGGGAGTTTAAATGTCATGTGACATGAGCAGGTGATCTACACCTACACCACTGGTACGCACCGCCATTGAACCAACCACTACTGGTTGAATAATCAATACATTTAACTCCATTCATTCACTGTTGTCCATCAGTATTGCTGGAGTTCTTATTGCAAACCTCACTGACCTTTAAACACTGGACAGTGCAAACATGACCTTGGCCAATTTAACTCGTTGATGGGAATTTCCCTTATTTGTTGTTATATATTGTTATATAGGTAGATTTGCAAACATTCAAACAGAAAAACATTAATGAAGTTTTAAAGCCCAGATACCACACCAGAGCACATTTATCTAGATTTTTAAACAATCTCAAATATCGTGTTGTGATTCACACTGTTGATTTGTCTGTTTTACTCTAAATCGGTGGTTGTCAGATCAACTAGCACACAAGATAAAATGTCAACATGTGAATGAAGTCAATGTAAGAACGTGGGGGCTGGGTATGGCGTTATTTTTTTGTCAAAAGTTATGAGCGTGTAAGACATGCTCACGAGCACATTATGTTATTTCACACGCGCAAAAATGAACCTTCAGCTGGCATGATAAAAGTACTCGCGCACAAATTCAACAACCGAGAGGTGTACAGGTAGCTGCGAGCGAGCGCCTGGCATACTCTCATAGGTTAACTCTGCTTGTACAGTGGAATCCTGCTCGCGCGCAGCGGGCTTCTGCTCGCGGAGTGCTGTTTTGCTCGCGCAGTGGATTCCTGCTCGCTCAGCTGATTTCTGCTCCCTCGAGTCTACATGACTTTTGACAATTTGGGGGCGGAAACCAAGGAGGGCACTGACCCTCTTATGATTGGTCACTTTCATCGTAATCGCAACCACAGGGACATTTTTGTACCTTGATTGACAGCTCTCATTACAGGAAGTCAGAGTCAAAGGATCTCACGGAGTTTTTTTTTTTTGTTTGTTTGTTTTTTAAATGAATTTAAACTGTTTATAAAATCCTTAAAAACTTTGAAAGGTCCTAAAGCACAAAAAATATATGATACCCTAAAACACTTCCCAACTAAAATAAATGGATGAACAAAGACTGAATTCTCCCCTTATGTCATGTTATATTATAATTCCTTACCGTTTATTTATTAAAATGTTTATTTTGCTTACAAATATCTTTATTTTTATACTAAGACTACATTTATATTCTTGTTGTATTAAGAGCTGCTCCCTCTGACTATATTGTCCTTGTATCCTATTCTAAAGAAAAGGAAGTTATGCAGCCATGTTTGTCTGTAAATCTTGATATTTCAATAAAAATAAAAAAAACTCCGTCAGAAACTTTGACTCCGTGCTTCCTGTAATGAGAGCTGTCAATCAAAGTACAAAGATGTCCCTGTGGTTGTGATTACGATTAAAGTGACCAATCATAAGAGGGTCAGTGCCCTTCTTGGTTCCGCCCCCAAATTGTCAAAAGTCATGTAGACTCGAGGTAGCAGGAATCCACTGCGCGAGCAGAAATCCACTTCGCGAGCAGAAGCCCGCTGCGCGCGAGCAGGATTCCACTGTACAAGCAGAGTTAACCTATGAGAGTATGCCAGGCGCTCGCTCGCAGCTACCTGTACACCTCTCGGTTGTTGAATTTGTGCGCGAGTACTTTTATCATGCCAGCTGAAGGTTCATTTTTGCGCGTGTGAAATAACATAATGTGCTCGTGAGCATGTCTTACACGCTCATAACTTTTGACTAAAAAATAACGCCATAGCTGGGTTTCTAGGTCTAATTCTAGTTGGGAAATACCGGTAATCATTTCGAACATTTTGCATTAAAATATGCACACATGTCCCTATTTTTATTTCCATGCCTAATATGTTGAAAATGTCAAACGTGTCTTGTCTCGTCACACACAGTTAGGATTAGGCTATACATGAATCAGGTAAACACATATTTTCAATTCAAAAGGGACATATGTGAGAAAAAAAAGTTGTTTGCATGACTGGATGTTACTGTTGGTCGTTTAACATTTATATCGCAAAACAGTTAACATGTAATAAATATTTTGCTAAATCATACCTCACTCTCTTTCAACGTTAAACTGAGTCTTCTCGCTGGAATTCACGCTCTGCTTCTGGGAAAAGTAAAAGTTTGATTTGATTGGCCATCTCAACAATTTGGCCATTTTTAAATTTGGGGGGACTTGTCCTCGAGAACCACTGGCTCCAAATACAAAAAATGTGGTCATAAATTCTGTTAATAAATTATTAATTATAATTAATTGATTTTAATGTGTGGATATAAAATAGAAACCAAGTATGAAGTGGTTGATGACTTGTCATTTACACTTTGAAAAAAAAAGCAAAGACAAAAATAATGGATTAATGGATATTTTTCCTTCAGTTAGTGTTGTTGAGCTGCAAGTCAATCCAGCAGACGAGTTTAAGGGTAGTAGAGAAGTTTTATTGAGGATTACAGACAGGTGTAAAAATATCTGTGTCTTTCTTCCCTCATCTGTTTTTGCTCATTCACTACTCCCATTAAAGTTTTGTAATGCTCAAAAAGTTTTAACAGAGTGCTTAAATTCAGTAGACTCGCTGAATCTGCACATGAAAAGCACAATTACACACAGACATGCATGAAGAAGTGAGGAATATACCATCAACTTAGATAAGTAACAAAGTAATTTTAACATTATGCTCATTTAAGGTAAATGATGAGAGACCTTGAAGATATTCTGGTTCATAAAGACAGAGAAGTACATTTTATTTTACCATAAGTTGAACTTTTGTGCTGTTCTTCAAAAGGACATGAAAAAAACTTTTTTTTCTATTTTGCTCAAATATAATTATGTACATGTACAGTTGTGCTTCAATGAATTCATTAAACTATGACGTGTTAACCTCCAACTGAGGTCAAGTATTTATTTATCTATTTTATTTTTGGCTTTGTGATTGATTCTGATTGTTGATGTTTTTTCCAATTTAAAAACAAATGGAGACAGAAAAGAAGTGAACAAATGATTATCAAAATATTGTAAAGCTCTATTCAGTCTGTCATCTATACAATAATTATGTCTTCGGCGTAATGTACAGGCCAGCCATCTTCACAACTCACCACAATCTTACGAGTCTCTCTAACCCCTCTGTATTCACAGTGTGGATGTGTATCCCCACTGTGTCTTTTACAAATGACCACAGGGAAAGGATTGTTACTCACACGGTAAATGCCGTATGGAGTTCCTGCTTTACCACAAACTGCATTAACTTGTTTTTTATTTGCTTGTATGAAAGTGTTGGTTTTTTTGCAGCCATTGGTGGTTTCGGGGCGTACGATTTCTCTTATGGGGATCTCACTGTCACATTTCTGTACAGTCATTTTGCCAAACACATGCTGCTTGAGGAAAGTTTTATACCGGGGCTTTATATGTTCTGGTTGAGCATGAGTGGAGAACGACACACACAAGAGCAGCAGCAGAAGAATCACAGCAGACTGATGAATCTCCATGACCTGCTGAACAACACACACATCACAACACCTTTACTGATATAAGACTTAATAAAGCAGTTTGGTTGTGATTCATTAAGAACATAAGCTACTCAATAAAATAAATGATTGGACCCTTCATTTGTTTTTACTTGTACGTAGTTTAACCCAGCTGTGGGGTCCCTTAGTTTTTCTGTATTATATATTTTATACTTTCTGAGTAAAGTTCTAAAGTTCTTACCTTGTGTAACTGTGAACTGATACTCACGCAGGTTGCAGTCTTTAGTCTGTGGCAGTAAACCTGTGGCCAAGCGAATGCAGTCAGGCTTAATCTTGATGAATCTTCAGGTAGATTATCTGCAGATCTCAGAGCTGTCAGTCATCAGTTGGAAACAGGCTCCTGATGTATTCTGCGATGTTGATCAGATCTCGGGAGACGATCAAGCAGAAGAAGAAACGGGCCATATTTATACACACGATAAAGCAGAATCATCCATGATGTCCAGACCATCCAATCATAGCACTCAAAGATCAACCCATACCATTTATAGCTTATTAAGAAATATTATAACAACGGTTAAATCTTCAAATACGTGACTTGAGTTTCCGTTTGCGTGTGAATGAATAAGTGTTTCTAGACCTAGTTCTTGTTTTGTCTAGGTGTGTCCATGATGTGCACATAACATAACGAAAAGAAGTTACATAAGGGCAGTCTTACACAAGAATTATCAAAAGTGGAGCCTAAGAAATAATAAAATATTAACACTTGGTATCACGACACTGGCTTTAAAATGTCCCTGTCCACTCAGGATTTGATCCTCAGGCTATAAATTCTAGAGCGCTTGCAAAGTTTGCTGTGAGCATTCAATCGTGTGACACATGAAGAGTTTCATAATGATATACTTCTCTGATGAAGATTACGAGATAATAACCAAGTGGTAGAAATAATTTAAACATATTATATCAGCAACAACCTTATTGCTGCAGTGAAAGCTTAAGAGAACTGCTAGAAGAAAATAACAAAATGTGTCATTACTAAATTTAATTAATATTGGCCCTGTATTTTCTGCCGGAATATTGCCAAAATATTGTCAGCCAGTTCCCGGCCGTATCCAGATCAGATGGTGGACCTGCGCCTGGACTCATCCACAACGCATCCCTGAAGTACCAGCCCCATTAGCCCTGTGAAGGCCTCATCGACATGACAGGCATCGGCACTGATCCTCAACAAACTGGTCTCCATACCGGCGTGATGACTCCGACTTCCAACCAGATGGATCTGGATAATATTCTGAATGTTCTGATCCAATCTGTCCTCTGACTAAGTGCTGCCTGAATCATAATCATACACTGTTAGTTAATTGGCCAGAGGAGAACTGAGACTGAGTCTGGTTTCTCCCAAGGTTTTTTCTCCATTCTGTCACCTGATGGAGTTTTGGTTCCTTGCCACTGTAGCCTTGGCTTTTGGCTTGCTTAGTTGGGGACATTTAAACATTCAACACTATTATTGATCTGCCTTACTTATGATGACGACAATTTTCTTCTAGAAACAAACTTTGTTGTATTTTTATTTTATTTTTTTCATGCTATCACTGTGAAGCTGCTTTGATACAATCTGTATTGTAAAAAGCACTGTATAAATTTGACTTGACTTGACATTTCTCCTTTATTATGACTTCCCCATACAACATGAAGTAAGTACAGTTCAGTGTTATGACCTCCCAAATAATCTAGGGGTACATGGGTCTAAAACTGACATTAAAAATAAATACATGCAAGTGTGCTGTACAAAGAACCACACACCACGATGACTGTCATGCGACAAACGGATACATTTATTCAATGCAAAGGCAATACAAGTAATGTGTAATAATGGTGAAGCAAAAACAAGATTATAGATGATATAGATGATGATACATTATTTATATATATATATATATATATATATATATATATATATATATATATATATATATATATATGCACACACACAGTATTATTTACTTTTTTTCACAAGATGAACCATACAACTAAACAGAGAGGAAGAATAGACGCAGACGGCACCAAAGAAAAGAAAAAACGAAGTCTAACTTTGAAATATCCTCTTTTATTAAAATGTGATTTTTGAGACCAAAATAGATATTTCTGTTGTACCTGCCACTGAATCCGTGTCTCTCCCTGACACCAGTAGCAGACAGAGCTGGATTTACCTACATTTTACCTGGTCTATTATTCAGTTTTCCAAACATGTCTGTTCCTTATTATTTTAATTATTATTATTTTATTTATGTCTTTGTTTAAAAGTCAGCTTAATTGTTGCTCAGCAGGCCGAATCTCTCGCTCTCGCTTTACTACGGTGTAAACTGTCTGTTCAAGATCTTCACCAGACAGTAACTTAACTGAACTATTAAACTCATTACAACACAGAACCCTTCATCCTTCATAAAAGTAGAAAAAAAGAGTAAAGGGTAAATCTAACATACCTGTTGCAACACTCTATAAATTATGCTAACTGCATTTGTGGGGTATCTTTAACTTAAATGCTGAATTGATTTAAATTACCCAGACCTTCTCTTAAATTAGCAAAAGTGGTCTTCAACTTTAGCCATCACCATTGAAATGATCCTATGCCATGTCTGAGGAGATTAGTTCAACATCAGCACAGCCTCACGGCTTCAGAGTAAAACTGAATCCAACACTTCTATACAGTTTGTGGCATTAAGGCAACAAACGTCTCAGGTTACGTATGTAACCCTGGTTCCCTGAGAGGGAACAAGACGCTGCGTTTGAGACGCGGTGGGAACGCTCTGCGTGATTACGTCGTGAAGCACATGTAAAATCAGTCCAATGGAAGCCCGAAACGTCATAGGCGGGTGACGTCATAGACCAGGAAACTATAAAGCACCCCTGAATTCAGACCGCACCAGCTTCTGAAAAAGCCTGAAGCAAGTCGATCAGGGCATGCAGGAAGTATGGCAGGTAAACGCAGCGTCTCATTCCCTCTCAGGGAACCAGGGTTACATACGTAGCCTGAGACGTTCCCTTTCAAGGGAACTTCGAGCTGCGTTTGAGACGCGGTGGGAACCCCATACCCACTACGCCATAGTGACAAATGCCCGTTCTGTGTGAAGTCCTTGCGCACACTAAGAAGCAAGCAACCTCGCCCCTGGAGTGGAGAGGTCAAGGTCATAAAACCTGACAAATGTATGTGGAGAGGACCAACCTGCCGCATTACAGATATCAAGAAGGGAAACACCCGAAATTAAGGCCGTAGAGGCCGCCATACTCCTTGTAGAATGGGCCCGTACAGCCATAGGTGAAGGCTGACCGGCCGCTTCATAAGCCAATGATATACCCTCAACTATCCATTTGCTCATTACCTGTTTAGATGCAGGGCACCCTCTCTTGAGTGACCCAAAGCAGACAAACAATTGTTCAGACTTACGCCACAGGGCAGCCCTGTTAACGTAGGCATCTAATGCCCGAACTGGACATAACCGGTTCATTTGTTCCTGATATGGGGTATTAAAAGGTGGAGGATAAAAGGCCTGTAGCACTATTGGGCCCCCAACATTAACTGGGACCTTAGGAATATAACCCGGTCTAGGGTAGAGAAATGCTTTCACCATACCAGGTGCAAATTCCAGAAATGAGGGAGCAACCGACAGGGCATTCAAATCTCCAAATCTCTTGATAGACGAAATAGCAAGGAGAAATAAAGTTTTTAGAGTGAGAAATTTCTCTGAAACCTCTTCAGTGGGCTCGAAAGGAGCCAAAGCCAGACCCTCAAGTTCAATGGCCAAATCCCAAGCCGGTGCTCTAGAGTGCAGTGCAGGTCTCAACCTCAGTGTACCACGTAGAAAACGAGTAATAAGAGGATCTCTCCCGATAGAAGTACCCCCCCGAGGGGTGTGGTAGGCAGATATAGCCGCCACGTAAACCTCTAGGGTAGAAGGAGATGACCTAGCAGAGAAACGGTCTTGCAAGAAATCAAGAACTGAACCAACAGGGCAGTTAACAGGATCTAAATGACGTTCACCACACCAGGTGGAGAATAATTCAATGCATATAGTTTTCTCGTGGAAGGAGCTCTGGATTGGAGAATGGTCTCAACGACCTCAGTCGAGAGACCGGATTCTATGAGCCGGGCCCCTTCAGAGGCCGAGCCTGCAGTATCCAAAACTCCAAATGAGGGTGAACTCCCAGGAGCAAAGATATCGGGAAATGCGTACCGGTGTAGTGTCAACCACACCTAATACATCACATCCAGTCCAAGCGGAGCAATGCGTTGTACAAACGATGTGAAAGGTCGACTTGACTTTAGTTGACCAAAGTTCTCCCTAAGAAGCTCCACCACCTCGGGGTGAAGTCTCCAATCCCTGGGCCTCAGCCCCTGCCTCAACAGGATATCTGCTCTGATATACGAGAACATCAGTGTGTTGTCCGCCATTCGCCGAGCGACCACTCATGATCGCCCCCACTTGTGAGGGAAACATCCGTCGATAGCAATATGCATCGACAAGAAGCCCCCAACACTGGGCCTGGGCGAGGAACCAAGGTTCTTCCACATGACCGAGGCACGAAGGCATACCTGTGTGACCTTGATCATGCGAAAACACATTTCCCCTCGGAGAAAACCCCTTGGTCCCGAGCCACCACTGCAGGGGTCTCATGTGCAGAAGGCCAAAAGTAATTACGTTGGACGCAGCTGCCATGAGAGCCACCAGTCTGAAACTGTTTCACAGTGAGTGACTGGCCTGGATATACCCCAATACGGCTTTGAGAATCGCTACACCTAGAAAAGTGGTCCTCAGAGCACACTCTTCTTGGCGTTGAGAGGCAACCCCAACATCCTTAATGAGACAGAACGACATCTCGATGCCGAACTGCCATAAACTCAGATTGAGCTAGGATCAACCAATCATTGATGTAGTATAATACGCGAATGCCCTGGAGTCTCAGAAGAGCCAGAGCTGCATCCACGCATACTGTAAAGGTGTGGGGTAATAAACCTAGGACGAATGGAAGAACCCGATAATGGTATGCTTCGCCCCCGAAAGCAAACCTCGGGAACCTCCCTCATCCTCTTTCGGAAACAATGAAGTAATGGCTGTCTGCTGGGAGGAGGAACCCCTTCTACAGCTCCTTTTGCAGAAGTGACAGTACTTCCTGCTCCATAACCAAAGCCTGCTCGGGGTCCACCAATGAGAGGAGGACCCCTAGAAATCTGGGCAAACAAGAACCGAACTGAATTCTGAAACCCTTTTCTATAGTGTGCAGGACCCACTGAGAAATATGTGGCAGTAGTTTCCACGCTGCCAGAAATTCTACTAGGGGAACCAGTCTCTCAAGACTGGCCTCTGGATTTGTTTGAACAGTCACTACGGCGCCCTGAAGCGGCGAACCGGCAGGGAACAACCGAACTGACCATTCTACGACCCTCGGAGGAGGATTCGCATGGGGACGCTGACACCTCGGTGCCCTGAACGGCGAACCGGCAGGGAACAACCGAACTGGCAGCGCTGCGACCCTCCTCAGAGAGTTGCACCCCAGAGGGCGCAGAGGAAAAACGATTTCTCAAAACCGTCCCTTGGTTGAACAGTCACTACGGTGCCCTGAACGGCGAACCGGCAGGGAACAACCAAACTGGCAGCGCTGCGACCCTCCTCAGAGAGTCGCACCCCAGAGGTCGCCGAGGAGAAACAATTTCTCAAAACCGTCCCTGCCCCGGAGGAGCCCTCAGAAGCCTGATAATCGGATATTCACTATTTATATCGCAGCCTTAATATCACAGCCTGATATTCACTCTTTCATTCTCGTGAATGTATTCATCCCTCCAGACGCGTGTGTGAGCGGGGCTCTACAACAGCTGGCTGAACAAATAGCTGAAACAGAACAAAGGTATCCTGACTCTCTTTTAATCATTCTTGGGTATTTTAACAAAGCAAATCTTTCCCGTGAACTACCAAAATACAGACAGCACGTTACATGTCCCACCAGAGACAGTAATATACTGGACCACAGTTACACCACAATAAAAGATGCGTATCACTCCGTCTCACGAGCAGCTCTGGGCCTCTCTGATCACTGTTTGGTTCATCTCTTAACCGACCTACAGGCAGAAACTGAAATCAGCTAAACCTGTAATAAGGACTGTAAAAAGATGGACTAATGAAGCGGAGCAGAATCTACAGGCCTGCTTTGATTGCACTGTTTTTGAAGCTGCTACCAACGATCTGGATGAGCTCACAGATACTGTAACATCATATATAAGTTTCTGTGAGGATACATGCATTCCTACCAGGACATTCTTATCATTTACTAATGATAAACCATGGTTTACTGGGAAACTCAAACACCTTCGTCATGCCAAAGAGGATGCCTACAGAAGTGGGGATAAAATCTTGTATAACCAGGCCAGAAACAGACTGACAAAGGAAATCAGAGTTTCTAAAAGAAGCTACTCTGAAAAACTGAAACACCAGTTTTCATCCAAAGACCCATCATCAGTCTGGAATGGCCTGAGGAACATCAACAACTACAAGTCACCATCCCCCCGATCTGTGGACAATCAACACCTGGCTGATGATTTAAACTCATTTTATTGCAGGTTTGAAAAGCACTCATTCACACCACACACTGGCTCTGACCTGCACTTCACACATTCACCATCACCTCCTGCACTCCCATTACTCCCCCCTCCTGACATCCTACCTGAGCTTAAGGTCTGTGTGGAGGACCTGAGCCGAGTCTTCAAAAAACAGAAGACTAGGAAAGGCTCAGACGGCATCTCATCTGCTTGTTTAAAAGCCTGCGCTGAACAACTGGCCCCGGTCTTCACGCAGATCTTCAATAGATAATTGGAGCAGTGTGAAGTTCCCTGCTGCTTCAAACGCTCCACTATCATTCCTGTCCCCAAAAAACCCAAAATCACTGGACTTAATGACTACAGACCTGACGCTCTCACGTCTGTGGTCATGAAGTCGTTTGAAAGACTGGTGTTGGACCACCTGAAGGACATCACTGGACCCCTGCTGGATCCCTTTCAGTTTGCTTACAGAGCAAACAGGTCTGTGGATGATGCAGTCAACATGGGACTGCATTATATCCTGCAACATCTCGACGAACCAGGGACTTATGCAAGGATCCTCTTTGTGGACTTCAGTTCGGCCTTCAATACCATCATGCCTGGTCTTCTCACAGCCAAACTGACCCAGCTCTCCATACCATCCTCGATCTGTCAGTGGATCACCAGCTTCCTGACGGACCGGCAGCAGCGAGTGAGACTGGGGAAACTCACATCCAGGACTCTCACCAGCAGCACTGGCGCCCCCCAAGGGTGCGTTCTCTCCCCACTGCTCTTCTCCCTGTACACTATTGACTGCACATCTAAAGACCCCACTGTCAAGCTCCTGAAATTTGCAGATGACACCACTGTCATCGCTCTCAATCCGAAACGGTGACGAGTCTGCTTACAGACTGGAGGTTGAACAGCTGGCTGTCTGGTGCAGTTATAACAACCTTGAGCTGAACACGCTCAAAACAGTGGAGATGATCGTGGACTTCAGGAGGAACAGCCCAGCACTCCCCCCACTCACCATCATGAACAGCACTGTGGAAGCAGTGGAGTCATTCAGGTTCTTGGGCACTTCCATCTCTCAGGACCTGAAGTGGGACAATCACATTGACTCCATTGTGAAAAAAGCCCAGCAGAGACTGTACTTCCTTCGCCAGCTGAGGAAGTTCAACTTGCCACAGGAGCTGCTGATTCAGTTCTACTCAGCCGTCATTGAGTCTGTCTTATGCACTTCCATCACTGTCTGGTTTGGTTCAGCTACCAAATCAGACATCAGGAGACTACAACGGACAGTCCGGACTGCGGAGAGGATCATTGGTGCCCCCCTGCCAAACCTCCAGGACCTGTACTCTTCCAGAGTGAGGAAGAGAGCAGGTAAAATCATCACAGACTCCACTCACCCTGGACACCACCTGTTTGAACTGTTACCGTCAAGACGGCGACTCAGATCACTGGCCACAAGAACATCTCGGCACAGGAACAGTTTCTTCCCACAGGCCATTTCCCTCCTGAACAGTTAACACACCTCCCAAGGCATATGCCTTAAGTGCAATACTCCCACTGTTTAGTGCAATATCCAACAACTCAGGTGATACTTATATGTAGATTTATTTATTTATAATATTCAAAACACTGTAAATATGTTCATAATCTGTAAATCTGAAAATGTCTATTCCGACTAAACCCAACTGTGGTAATTTATTCTCAAATATTTTTATTTTTATTTTTTATTCTTATAATTTGTAGTATTATGTTTCTTGTTGTATTTGTATATGTTCACTGGAAGCCTCAGTACCAAAAGAAATTCCTTGTGTGTGCAAGCACACTTGGCAATAAAGCTCTTTCTGATTCTGATTCTGATAGCCTCGTTTTTTGCGACAGGACTTCTTGTCTAAGCTTTATTAGAGATGATGACAGTCCTCAGATCTTGCCTACCTCTAACTAGCTTAGTTCCTACGACCCTCCTCGGAGGATCGTTGGAAAAAGCAGGCACTTCGGCGCCCTGAAACGGCGAACCGGCAGGGAAACCGAACTGACTGCTCTTCTTTTTTCTTATTTGAAGGCTTGTTTGGGGACACTGACACCTTGGTGCCCTGAAACGGCGAACCGGCAGGGAAACCGAACTGGCAGTGCTGCGACCCTCCTCAGAGAGTCGCACCCCAAAGGGTGCTGAGGAGAAACGATTTCTCAAAACCGTCCCTACCCCAGAGGGGACCACCCTTAGAAGCCTGATCGCCTCGGTGTCAGGGCTTCTTCTTTGTCCAAGCTATTTTAGAGATAAACAGTCCTCAGATCTTGCATGTCTCTAACTGGCTAGACTGCGACCGCCACCCAGGTACCCCTCAATTGCGGAGGAGCCCGAATGGCGACGCTCTGTTTTGCACTTTGTGCTGAGAGGAGCTTAGTAGGCCGAGACTGCTCCCGCCCAGCAGTCTCAGGAACATTAGATTGGTGAGGAAGAAACCTCTGGAACGCCGCTGAATGGTTTATTTCTTAGTTTTCTTGAAAGCGGAGCGTCCAGAAGAACAGACATAATTATATCTTTATTTTCCTTTATCTTTATATCAGAAAAACTTATATATATATATATATATATATATATATATATATATATATATATATCACTCTGTGGCAAACCAGCAGGAAACAACCGAACTGGCAGCGCTGCGACCCTCCTCAGAGAGTCGCCCCTCACATTCATCCATGTCCTTATATACTTTACCCACCAGCGCTGCCTAATAAAAATTTATTCATTTTTTAAGATGGCTGGTGGGTCACGTCGGGGTTAATAACGATGACGCCGACTCGGGAGAGAGAAAGCTTGCAAGCGTCTCTTTAACCCGAGGCACTGTCATACTATGATACTTAATACCCAAACATTACTATAGTTAGACATCTGGGGATTAAACACATAAAATACAACCGGTTTATTCCACGATCTCGACACCTCAGTGTGGAGATAGGGAAAAAACCGCAGTCCCCGACGAGGAGGCTGAGATACAGAGTTTTCCTGTTTTAAGATACAGTTCATCTAACATGTCCAGCTGGCCAAGTAAATATTTAACTGGCAACAGCACTAGATAAACCTCCTTTTTTTTAAAAGCTCCTCTTTATTCAGCAGAATTATGAGCTGACTTATTTATTCATTGAAAACTCACACATCTGCCTTTTTCTTAAGATTTTTATTTGTTTTGTTCTCTTTCTTTTTAAACAAAACACTAACGATACCAATTCCTCGGAACTGGAAATCGCAGCACACTAGATCTGGCATGTGAAAGCTGAGATAGGGCGGAGCCCGTCCCAACCCCCGCTGTCAGATATGTTTGCGAACCCCGAAATGCGAGCCGTCTCCGTGCCTCAGCAACAGAGAGACCCGCGTGGGGAACGCGAACCGAACCGTCCTCCTCGAAGAACGCCCGGCGGGAGCGGAGCGTCCTCACGGACAGCTTCTCACAATGCTCACAATCAGCTCCCTCGAGAACTGACTGTTGGCATGCTCCACTTCCAAACAGCAAAAAAAAGCTGATGTGTGTCCCCACCCGTGATGTAACGAGGGAAGGGAACAACACAACGTCTATAATCTTGCTTGCTCGCCATAATGATAGATAGTGATATATATATTGCGCTTGACAAACAACAATAAATAGACAAGGACAGATTTCCCAGAGAGCGCTTGCTGAAGGTACAGAAGCTGGTGCGGTCTGAATTCAGGGGTGCTTTATAGTTTCCTGGTCTATGACGTCACCCGCCTATGACGTTTCGGGCTTCCATTGGACTGATTTTACATGTGCTTCACGACGTAATCACGCAGAGCATTCCCACCGCGTCTCAAAAGCAGCTTGAAGTTCCCTTGAAAGGGAACATCATGTTTCTGATTAAATTAATATGTTTTGTTATGGACTCAACGGGAATTAAGGGAATCACCTCAAGAGGATCTTACCCATCATTGAGAAATCACCTCATGCACATCAGATCTGAAATCATTGACAGTTTTCTACAACAGAGTCATGTATTTTCTTGAGCTTAGTTTTATTAACTCCAGGGGCAAAACTAAAAGTTTCCAAATTGCGTTATCAAATAAATCAAAAGCAGAGGGGGGCGCAATTCTGTTTTGCGTATTAGCTCTGAATAAAGTTTGGTGAAGCCCAACTTAGTCCCGATACATGTGTATTCTTTACATATATTCTAAGAAGAATAGATACAGATATTTCTAAAGGACAGACATCAATGTAATATTTAAATAGTTAAAATAAAGTATAAGGAAAACATTTTCTCTGCTTACTTCAGTTCTGTTTAATTTAACATGAAAATATATATTTTTTAAATAATTGAATAGTGCAAAAAGAAGCCAAACACTACATATTATTATTGAAAACATTTATTTTTATAGTCACTTTAAACGGTGAAATATTTCAGTAGAAAAGCAGGAAGCACTAAACTGTGTACAGTACATTCCCTTACAGATAAAGACACACTTCACACAACGGGTAACTAATCATATATCAGTATCATAATTTCATCATTTGAGTTTTTGTGTGATTAGCATGAGTCAGCCAGAACACCTCACAGTTGCACATCGTTCATGATGTATGATGACATAGATCACACAGTTTGATAAAGACAACGTTGCATTGCAAACAGAAGATACTCAAACAAGATGATATCAAACACTTTCTCAGTCCATCACAACACCATTGAAATGTCTGAGGACCTGCATGAGTGTAAACTATGATGGACATATCATCATAGTTCATCATCAGCACAGCCTCGCGACTTCAGAGTAAAACTGAATCCAACACTTCTATACAGTTTGTGCCATTAAGGCAGCAAACGTCATGTTCCTGATTATATTAATACGTTTTATTATGTTCTCCACAGGAATTAAGAGAATCATCTCATGGTCTCAGCTGGTTCATGAAAGCCCATTCCCATTCGCTCTTTATAAATAATGACATTTTCCTCAGGGTGTCGTACCCTGGTATAGTTGCATCAGGTTGTGGACACTTTTCACAATGAAAAACAAGCCGTCCAAGGAATGCAGAATAACTTGTAAGGGTTAATAGCTGTTTTCTTTATGAATATATTGTAAAATGTTACTTATTCCTGGATTGAAGATTAATTTTCAGCATCATTCCAGTCTTCAGTGTCACATGATCCTTCAGAAATCATTCAATATACTGATTTGTTGTAAAAAAAAACATTTCTTATTATTATCAATGTTGAAAACAGATGTGCTGCTTCATATTTTTATGTTTAAATATCAATGTGACATGAACAGGTGACCTACAGTACAACTACACCCTAGTGCACAGCGCCATCTAGTGGTTGAGTTATCATTATATTTGTCTCCTTCAATCACTGTTGTCTGTCAGTATTGCTGGAGTTTTAATTGCAAACCTCACGTGTTGTGCTGTACTTCATTATAAATGTAAATGTAAATGTGTTTTATTTATATAGCACCTTACATCGACCGATAGGTGAACCAAAGTGATTACAGATTCACAACAAATTTAAAACAACAACACACCAATAACAAAGATACAATAATGAATGAGAAAAAAGTAACAAAAAGATAAATGAAAAATAAAATCAATATAAATGTGCCATCACATTACTAGGTACAAAACGCTTCTTTAAAAAGATGCGCTTTAAGTCTTGATTTAAAAAGGCCCAGGTCAGTAACGATACGCATCTCACTGGGTAGCTTATTCCAGAGCTTAGGTCCAGAAACCGAAAAAGCGCGGTCACCCCAATGTTTCAGTTTTGACCTGGGCACTCCCAACATAAGTTGATTGGAAGACCTCAACGTCCTACCATAATTACGAATGGTCAGCATGTCTAAAATGTAAGATGGGGCAAGGCCATTAAGAGCTTTAAAAACAAACAATAAAATTTTATACTGAATTCTAAAATGTACCGGGAGTCAATGGAGAGAATAAAGAATCGGAGTTATGTGGTCTCGTTTTTTAATTGCTCGTTAACAGGCGGGCAGCTGCATTTTGGACAAGTTGGAGACGGGCAACAGAGGACTGGGAAACACCAATATACAGGACATTGCAGTAGTCCAGTCTAGAGCTTATTAAAGTGTGAATAGCCTTCTCAAGGTCATGACGGTTTAAAAAACGATTTTACCTTTGCCAGAAGGCGCAGTTGAAAAAAGCTCAATCTAACAACATTATCAATCTGTTTGTTGAATTTAAAGGAACTATCAAAAATCACTTCTAAGTTCCTTACCGTCTGTCTGGCCGTTGGAAACCAGGGACCAAACCTGATAGACACAGATTCTCCAAACACAATATATTCAGTTTTATCCTCATTTAAGTGCATACAATTTTGGGCAAACCACTGCTTAATGTCCGTGATGCAGTCAACTAAGGTACCTTGTACATCACCAGGCTTCAATGGCAGATAGATTTGCAGATCATCTGCATAACAGTGAAAAGATAGGTTGTGTCTGGCTATAATTGACCCAAGCGGTAGCATATATAATGAAAACAAAATAGGGCCAAGAATGGAGCCTTGCGGGACTCCACAGGAAAGAGAAGCACAAGAAGAAGACAAATCCCCCATCATCACAGAGAAAGTTCTATTTGATAAGTATGACATAAACCACTTCAGTGCAGTGCCATGAATGCCAACATACTGCTCCAGGCGTGACAGGAGGATTGTATGGTCTACCGTGTCAAAGGCTGCTGTGAGGTCCAGTAGCACTAAGGCAACAGGAGACTTGTTATCTACAAAGAAAGCAATATCATTGTTTACCTTTAATAATGCAGACTCAGTGCTGTGGTGAGACCTAAATCCAGACTGAAATTTTTCAAGGACAGAGTTGTTTTCCAGAAAGGGTTTTAACTGTATGAAAATAACTTTTTCCAAAACTTTAGAAAGAAATGGAAGATGAGAAACAGGTCTAAAATTAGATAGCAGTGTAGAGTCAAGGTTAGGTTTTTTAAGAAGGGGCCTAACCACAGCATGTTTAAAGGCAGCTGGGACGGTTCCTAGACTAAGACAGCTATTCATGAAAACCACAAGCCCAGGCCCAACAACGTTAAAAACCAGTTTCAGCACTCTAGCAGGTATAATATCAAATGGACAATTTGTAGGCTTCAATGATTTCACTATCTCGCCAAGGGAAGATAGAGAAACTAACTCAAACTCCTCAAACACAGCAGAATGAGCTGGAGCAACAAACAATTCCTTATTAAAACCTTTCCTAGTACTCTGTCTAACAGAGTCAACCTTATCAACAAAAAAGTGAAGAAAATTTTCACAGGTGATAGTTGAGACATTAGCAAGAGCAGAAATTGGTGGGTTCACAAAATAATTAATTGTAGTAAACAGGACCCTGGGGCAGTGACTGCTGCTAGAAATTATATCAGAAAGATACTGAGATTTTGCCTCTCGTATAGGGCCCTCTGGTAATCAGCAAGACCGGCCCGCAAAATGTCTAAAGAGACATGCAGTTTATCCTTTTTCCATTTCCTTTCAGCCTGCCTACAACGTTGCCTAATGGTATTATCATTAATCCAGGGATCCGTTGTTGGTTTAGCCGATTTATGCCGAAAAGGGGCGATAGTGTCCAGAATCCCGGAGCAGGTAGAATGGAAGAAAGAAAGAATATTGTCTGGACAGATGGGAGAAACCATGCCATTCATGGCAAAAAACTCAGAGTCTCTGAATGCAGCAGCGAATTCATCAGCTGTGGTTGAAGTGATGATGCGAAGCTGGCACGATGGAGCCAAAGACTTTCTAGCTGGAGGGGGGGCTATATATTCAAACACAATGGGAAAATGATCTGAGATGGCAGTCTCAGAGATCTCTTTAACGTAAATTGAAAGCCCAAAAGAGATAATGAGATCCAAGGTATGCCCACGATAGTGTGTAGGTTTATCCACTGATTGAGTTAAATTAAAAGTTTCTAAAAGTATTTTAAAATCACTGGCTAATTGGTCGGACGGACAACAAACATGAAGATTGAAATCCCCACAAATCAAGAGTTTATCAAATTTTGGAAAGATGTCTGCAAAAAACTCAGAGAACTCATGAATGAAGTCCTTATTATATTTGGGTGGGCGATAAACAACGGCACATAGAACAGGGCTCACAGGGTCCATCACAAATAATTGCAGCTCAAAGCTGGAGTAAGCGTTTGTAGAAAGAAGCCGGCATTTAAATCTGTCATATTCAGCAGAAAGACCCCCTCTTCGACCAGAACAGACATCAATAATCAGCCTGTGAATCTCAACAATGGTGACAATTATGAAGCATGTTGCAGTGCATTCTGGGTGCCACCAATCAAAACTCATTCATGGCTCCCATCATGCATTGCTGCGTGAATAAATAATGAGCTTATGGTCAGAGGTGATCTGTTTGTCACCATTGCTGAGACTCATACGCTAATTATGGATTTCTGTGTGTGCCTATATAAAGAATTTTCAAAGTTTTCTTTTTATTGACTTGATCATTTGGATTTCATTGAAGAGGTCAAAAATATTATGCTGTACAAGGCCAATGCTGCTATAATTAATAAAGTAAACCTAAATTGGGCTCTATATTAATTCAGTGATTCAGGTCAAATGCTTGTGAAATAATGATTATGTTAAAACACAACCAACACCATTAGATGACCTTGACCATTTGTTTATCTAGCTGTTATAACTCAGTAGCAGCAGCCAAACAACATCTAAAGTAAATGTTTTAAGGGTCAGGAGTCCAACTAAAGCAAACACTGATCTCTATAATGGTGACTTAAAAAATATGGTTTTCTCCTTCAGTGATTCTTGTTAACATCAGATGTCTTCAATAATGCTCAATCAACTATCAAAACAAGACATTAACTAGTTTATGTAACAAGGCAGAATTCGCCTTATTCACCTGGTGGCCATTTTGAAAACGTGAACGCGTTGAGGGGTACACAAACCCGGAAGTTTGAGTCCGACGCAGCAGCACCAGCAATGGAAACTCCAGTGTGGACCACCAATCTTTCCTGTCTGCCCGAATTAACGATGCAAAATGTGGAGCAGTGAGCCAGTACTGACTGTGTAGCACCGGTATCACACCACTTACTGCGCCACTGGACCACTTCTAGGTTCTAAGGAGTGGGGAGCAAAAATAATTACACCAGAGACCGTTTCTTTATATATAAAAGGCCGGCAATTTTACTAAATGCAAAACACACATAGAATATGCAGTTCAAGAAAAATAACAAGAAAAATATTAGGTTCTTAATATTGAGGTAAGTATAATAAATGAAAAGATATTTCACTCTATTTTTGTTCTTTGGTTCACCTAATTTATTTCAGTTAACTAATCTAAGTTAGACCAGTCTTTTCCTAGGTTGCACCTATTTTAGGATAGGTACCTGAGTTAACTCTTTTCCTTTCTTTTACAGGTAAGAAAATACCTTCAACTTACACAACCAAATCAAAGTGGACCACAACAGTTCAAATCGCATTCGAACATATGAACTCAATATGAAAATAAAAATATAAAACCTCAAATTCAAGTTCAGGGCCAAATGTGAGTTCAATTGTTCAGTTCAATGGAGAGATTCAGTTCAAATCAGTCCAAAAATAATAGTTCAATCAATTTCCAGTTCAGTTCAAAACCAATTCCTGATACTCCTACCACTCTGGCAGCAAGTCACTATACGCAGGAGATTTCCTCACTGACGCGATGGAAAGAATGAGTTGAAAATCTGGGTCTGCCTCGCCATCTTGAATCCCGTCTGCGCACGTGCGCGCCCGCACACTGCAGATCAATCCTCGCTCCGACCAAGCTTCAAACCAAGCAAAAAAACCTGACCTGTACAACAGGTCATAAACACAATAAATCTCTTTTTAAATCCTCAAATTACACAAATAAATGTTTCACAGTCTCTGAGTTGTAACGTTACTGTTACGGTGTTTTTCCACCTCAAAATGGCGGTCTTTTTAACTCACAACTACCGCACACATCTTTCATTTACAAAGCATACATTCACATTTATAACATTCACAGTTTCCATAAACCCAAAATATTAACTGATAAACAGTTTGTGGCGAAATATTTCCTTGTAAACAGTTACATTTCAGTGTTAGCTCTCCACCAAATTAGGAAAGAAAAAAAAATACAACACAAACTCACCAAAACCGATGTGGCTTAGTTCTCATAAAATCCCTGTCAGTTCCCGACCAGGTAAGTAATGTTTTTCAACTTCAAAATCAACTTTTCACTCTTTTCTCTGTTATTTAAACACATCTCGTTCCCTCCGATTTCTCCTCTGCTCTCTCCTTCGTGTCTCTCTACAACGTCACTGACGCACTGTAGTGATGTGTCGTTCATGAACGATTCGTTCATTGTGAACGAATCTTTAATATGACTCGGGACTACCGAGTTGTCTCAGAGAGTGATTCGTTCATTTTGTGTCGACCGCGCATGCGCATTGCGCAACATATGGGTTCTGAATCTTTACTGGAAACAGAAATGATTAGTTCATCTCTCTCGAGTCTTCGGGTTCGGGACGGGTCCGAGTCTTTCGTTCTTCCTGTCAGTCCATAGAGACTATGCTGTCAGTACCGGAAAGAGAATTGATTAGTTCATCTTTCGAGTCTCGAGTTCGGGTTCGGCCGGGTCCGAGTCTTTCGTTCTTCCTGTCAGTCCAATAGAGGCTATGCTGTCAGTACCGGAAAGAGAAAAGATTAGTTCATTTTTTCGAGTCTTCGGGTTTGAGTCCTTCGTTCTTTTGTCACGTGACTTGTCACCGTATTGAATAGCCTACTAATTTACAACCTTTTTACAAACAAGCACATAGTTAAGGTATTAAATATAATAGTACTTAATTAATGTATAATATATAATAAAACATACCACAGATGCACAAGAAACATTTAGAAAAGAGAAGGACAGGGACAATATAAGATGGAACTTTTATTTTACAGATAATGTTTTGCACATATTTTGTATTTTAATTCCTAAATATAAAACAATATACATTCAGACGCAGTCAATAATACGAATATAATGTTGTATTTGATGCGAGATAACAGCGGTCACGTGACAAAAGAACGAAGGATTTAAAACCCGAACTCGAGACTCGAAGAAAATGAACTAATCATTTCTCTGTCCGGTACTGACAGCATAGCCTCTATGGACTGACAGGAAGAACGAAAGACTCGAACCCGAACTCGAGACTCGAGAGATGAACTAATCATTTCTCTTTCCGCTACTGACAGCATAGTCTCTATGGACTGACAGGAAGAACGAAAGACTCGAACCCGAACTCGAGACTCGAGAGATGAACTAATCATTTCTCTTTCCGCTACTGACAGCATAGTCTCTATGGACTGACAGGAAGAACGAAAGACTCGGACCCGGTCGAACCCGAACTCGAGACTCGAAAGATGAACTAATCATTTCTCATTTCATCATTTCATCACGAGTCGACAGCTAATGTCTCGAGACACGAGAGGAGAACTAACCTGATAAATATGAAGTTGCAAAGGAAAGAAGGTCTCGGATCAGGAGGTGAGGTGAA
Source organism: Siphateles boraxobius (assembly GCF_051911475.1). Taxonomy (NCBI): domain Eukaryota; kingdom Metazoa; phylum Chordata; class Actinopteri; order Cypriniformes; family Leuciscidae; genus Siphateles; species Siphateles boraxobius. The sequence goes on along the minus strand of NW_027508733.1, from coordinate 5,674,315 downwards.
CTAACAGAATCAGACTGCAATAGCCTGAACTTAAGACCCAACAACTAATCAATTAATAAAACATTTCGGTTTCTTATAATTCGGCTTTGGCTGCATTACCCTATAGTTTATTTTTATTCTTTTTACAAATGTAATCAATATTTTCATAAGTACTAGATGTGTTGGGATATTTAACATGCCATTTTAATTATATTATGCTGAAATGAACGAAATGAACGAAATGACTCGAAAAAAGATTCGTTCTTTTTGCTGAACGAGACTCAAAGATTCGAGTCAGTAAAATGATCCGAACTTCCCACTACTAACGCACTGCGTCTGACGTCACTAATCTCTTAGAGTGGCAGTGACATGCATTTTCTGTCAACATACTTTTAATATTAAACATTAAATTGTTGTATTAACATTGTTAATTAACTCTGATGAATTAACTTACATTAAATGAATCACTTAACTTCCTAACTTATTTATGCAGCTTTTTAAACTATTTATTCTTATTTATGTCATATTTTAACATGGGTTACATCCTCCCCTCTTTACCTAATGCACGTCCCTGTGCATTCTGAATCTATACTGTCATAACTCTAGAGGTTTCTGGAAAGCTAGGCTCTTTAAGGGAATCTGTAAACACATCACTCAAGGTTTGAAATAAAGACTGAACTATTGTAACCAACGGGTTTCCTAGCTCAGGGTAAGTCAGTCTTTTAGTCGCTTTTCTGTCTCTGATAGGTCTTCTAGAACAGTCACTTTCTGTCTGGATGTCAGTTTGATCCATAACACGTGTGTTTTCTTTGCCCTCCTGAGCAGGTTGAGTAGAAGGATGGACATTATCCAGGTCTTCCTCAGGTAGGTTCCCAGTTTCCTGTCCAGCAGTTGAGCTGCTCTCTTCAGGATCAGGTAAGTCATTGTCTGCAGGATCAGGTAGATCATAGTCTGCAGGATCAGGTAGGTTTAGGTCACAAGTCTCTACTGGAGCAGGATCAGGTAGATCATAGTCTGCAGGATCAGGTAGGTTTAGGTCACAAGTCTCTACTGGAGCAGGATCAGGTAGATCATAGTCTGCAGGATCAGGTAGGTTTAGGTCACAAGTCTCTACTGGAGCAGGATCAGGTAGATCATAGTCTGCAGGATCAGGTAAGTTCAGGTCACAAGTCTCTACTGGAACATCCTCACGGAAAGCTTTGGCTACGTCTGAGGGATCTTGCTTAAAAGCAGCCAAATCTTTGTAGGGTTCCGGAACCCTAATATTCTTACTCTTAGGTTTCTGTGTCCATCATAGTGATATTCCTCAGAGTCAGATTGGGATTCATCTCCACCAGCTCCGTCCGAACTGTCATCTTTAGGATGTTGTAGAGTTCTTGGTCGTCTCACTGCCTTTGACGGGTTAGTTTCACTCTCGATTGAGGTCACAGGAAGGAAACCGCATGGCAGTAGGAGGTCACGATGAAGAGTTATTTGAGGACCATCTGTTGTCTCAGGCCTCACAACATACACCGGGACGTCTCCAGACTGTCTCTGGACAACATACACATCGGACTCCCACCAATCAGCCAACTTGTGCTTGCCCCTAAGGCGGAGGTTTCGAACCAAGACTCTGTCACCTTTCCTCAAGGTGGAGTCAACAACATGTTTGTCAAACCTCGCTTTGTTGCGGCTGGCTGTCTTTTTCGCATTCTCAGTTGCTACTTTTTAACTGTCTTCAAGTTGGGATTTCAGGTTGCGAACATATTGCGAGTGTGAACCTGGCTGGTGATTGACTGGTAGGCCAAAGGCTAGGTCAACTGGCAATATTGGCTGATGCCCGAACATTAACTCGTAGGGGGTAAAACCAGTTGTCTCGTTTTTAGTACAGTTATAAGCATGTACTAATGGTTTGACGTAATCCCGCCAGTGACTCTTTTTCTGATTCTCGAGGGTTCCCAACATGTTGAGCAGGGTCCTGTTGAAGCGTTCTACAGGGTTCCCTCTCAGATGGTAAGGGGTGGTTCTCATCTTTTGAGTGCCAGTGAGCTCACACAGTTCTTTTATTGTTCGGGACTCAAAGTCAGGACCTTGGTCACTGTGGAGTTTTTCAGGGATGCCATAATGGACGAAAAAGTGGTCCCACAGACTCTTGGCCACTGTCTTGGCTTTCTGATTCGGGGTGGGGAATGCTACTGCATACTTCGTAAAATGGTCGGTAATGACCAGAATGTCCTTGGTGTTACTGGAGTCCGGCTCCCCACTAAGAAAATCCATGCATACAAGTTCTAGCGGCCTTGTAGCGATGATGTTGACGAGTGGAGCGGCTTTCTCTGGCATAGTCTTACGTCGTATGCAGCGGTTGCAGGTTTTGACCTTGGTTTCCACCTCGGCTGACATTTGGGGCCAATAGAAACGCTTCCGAACGAGATCTAGGGTGCGCTCTGCGCCCATGTGGCCCATGTCATCATGGAGGCTCTTGAGGACTAAGGATCTCAGGGCTTCAGGGAGCACAAGCTGGTAGTGAGTCTGAGCACCCTCTTGCCGCTTGCGATACAAGACACCATTTAAGACCGTAAGTTTGTTCCACTCTCTTAATAAGAGACCAAGCTCAGGAAGTTCCTTCCTTAAGGATGGTGGAGGTTTCTCTTCGAACTCCTTTTGCCTGAGTACCTCACGGATGCAAGGATCAGCATTTTGCTTGTCTCTTAATTCAGCTGGTGCTAATGAGGGAATCACAGGTAAGCCACCAAGCTGATCCTCTTCTTCAAAGCTTTGTGGGAGAGCCTTTGGATGATGGGCAAGTGACACAACCAAGGTGTTGCTGGGTGGTGTTTCTCCAGAGTGGTTGTTGATCACCTGGTGAACCAAATGCTTCTCACAGATAGCTTTGATGGTGCTTTCATCCAGGTGTGCATAATCGGCCTCTGACAAGTGTCTTTTTGTGAATTGCTGTATCCTCTCCAACTCTTTTTGTGATGATGTAACATCAGGTAATCTGCCGTGGGGACGCCGGGACAGCCCGTCCGCGTCTTGATTTTGCTTACCGGCTCTGTATTGTAGCTGGAAATCAAATGTCGACAGAGCGGCTAGCCATCTGTAGCTCATGGCGTCGAGCTTAGCAGAGGTAAGAATGTATGTTAATGGATTGCTATCGGTGACAGCAAGGAACGTGTTCCCGTATAGGTAGTCCTGGAATTTCTCTGTCACTGCCCATTTAAGGGCAAGGAATTATAATTGGTGCGCAGGATACCTAGACTTGCATTTCGACAGACCTCGACTTGCATAGGCAACAACTCGCTTCCGTCCTTGTTGCTCCTGGTACAGGGCAGCACCAAGTTCCGAGGTGCTCGCGTCTGTGTGCAAAATGTAGGGTAGCTTGGGGTCAGCAAACCCGAGGATGGGTGCTGTTGTAAGTTTCTTGATTATGGTGTCGAACGCTACCTGTCATCAAAGAGGTCCTTTGGGTTGTAGTATTTCCCAGGGTTCACTGTGGTTTTAGTGTGTTTTATCAGCGGCGGATAGCCAGCAGTGAGCTCGTTGAGTGGCTTCACAATCTTTGAGTAGTTTTATTACGAACCGGCGGTAATAACCGCAGAAACCCAAGAAGGTCCTTAGCTCTTTCAGGTTGTTTGGTTTTGGCCAGGTTTTTAATGCTGCTACCTTGTCTGGATCAGTTTCTATGCCCTTTTCAGACACGATGTGGCCGAGGTATTTTACAGAGGTTTGGAAGAACTTGCACTTCCCTGGCGACAGTTTCAAGCCAAACTCTTTCAATTGGTTGAGCACGCGCATCAACCTTTCCTCGTGTTCCCCTAGTGTCGAGGAGAAGATGATGAGGTCATCAAGAAAAACTAGGGCTTGCTTCAAGTTCAACTCTCCCATACAGCGCTCCATAAGACTCTGGAACGTGCTAGGGGCGTTAGTTATCCCCTGCGGCATCCTGTTGAACTCGAAGAATCCTAGTGGACAGACAAACGCGGTTTTGTGTTTGTCTGCTTCCTCCATCTCTATTTGATAGAAGCCTGATTTAAGATCGAGCACTGAGAACCACCTGGACCCAGTCAACGCCTAGAACAACTCCTCAAGATTAGGTAAGGCATATGAATCCTTTACTGTTTGGGTGTTCAATTTTCTGTAGTCTATGCAGAGTCTGACATCGCCATTCTTCTTCCTGACGACGACAATCGGCGAGGAGAAGGGCGGCTCCGATTCACGGATGACTTCTGCATCAAGAAGTTGCTGGAGATGGTTACGCACAGCCTCTATATCCTGGGGGTGTATAGGTCTTGGTCTATGTTTGAATGTCGTCTCATCACTGAGGGTTATGTGGTGTTTTATTTTGTCAGTGCGACCAAAATCAAGCTCGTGCAGTGCAAACACCTCCGGCATGGAACTTAATTTCTCAGTTATCCTCTCTTTCCACTCATTGGGTACAGGAGAGTCAGTGAAGTCAAAGTTGAGATTTAATTTTTGGTCAGGTTTTGTGGGAAGGTCTGAGTCAGGGGTCTTAACTGATTTTACACTCTTGACAGCGTGTATCTCTGCTATTACAGCCTTTGGAGATAGGGTGATGACATGATGTGACTCATTCTTGAGCATGACTGGTATGCAGCGTGGTAGTTTCAGTGGTAGGCTTACCAAGCTATCTGTCACCAGGATGCCACCTGGCAGGGAAGATGACTTTGGTGGCCCTACCATCACCCACTTTCCAAACATCAGTTGTCCTGCAGCTCACTGATCCTTCAATGACTTTGGTCTGTCCGGCTGCAATAGTCTCAAAGTCCCTACTATGAACCTCTCCCAGACTGGAATCAACAGACTGTCTTTTCCTGATTTCAAGGGTCTTTAAGACAACTTTGTAGCCGTAAGGAAGAGACTCATAGTTCTGAGGTGTGATATCTGCATACTTTTCATAGAAAACATCCAAAGTATTTGTGCCTATAAGCACTGATGAAAAGGTGGAGCGCATGTCAGGTACCACCAAAACCAGCGTGGGCACCTCAATGTCCGCTCCAAGCAAGCTAATTGGGAATCTGATGGTGGCCTCAACATAGCCAAGGTAAGGGACACTTTGGCCGTTGGCTCCTTCCACTTCAAGCAGGTCATTCAAGGAATTCATAGGTAAGTGAGACAGGTTCACTAAATAGAAAGAGTTGGGGATCGTTGTTACTTGAGAGCCTGAATCCAACAAGCACCTGCAGTCTTTGTTACCTATGGTCACTTGTGCAGTGCACTTGGCTCCAATCAGCCCTTTTGGCAGGGTCACTGTCTGTGTTTGTGTATGAGAGTACACACGGGCTCTATGCAGCTTCTTTTTGGGACACTTTGTCTGTGTTCCAGTCCCCGTTTGTCCCACAACCGGAACTGGGTCTAGTTTAAATGATCAGGCTTTGTAGCGCCATTTTCAATGTCCCATGTTAACTGCTTTTCTCTTAGCTGCTTCCTCTTCTCAGCTACAAGAGACGGGCTAGGCTCACTCTCACACTGAGGCTTAATGTGTCCGTCCTCTCCACATCTAAAGCAATACCAGGGCTTTGGTCTATTGCTTGTGTTGTTGTTTACATCTCGGCTGTGGTGCAGCCTTTGAGATGTTGGAGTGATAGCTGTTTGGGGAACTACTGGTCTGGCAGCTGATTTAGCCTTTCTACTGTCTTTCTGTGTGATACATGTGAGCTGGGACTGTAAATCAGCTATTTGTTTCTTTAGGTCTTGGATTTCGGACCTGTGATCAAGAGCTGGCTGAGATGGGTAACAGTCTTCTTCACTCTGCACATAAATACCTTTATAATAAGAAGACACTCTTGGCTTTGAAACATTGAAGTGCCGTTTCATGCGGGATGCTTTGGAAGTACGCTTATCTTCTGCTATGCGGAGTATCAGGAGAAGTTCAGCAAAGGTAGGTGGGTTCTGTTTCTTTTGTTCTAGCTGGAGTTCAGCCATCAATATGTTGTCCCAGCTGTTTTTGCTCCCCTCCTGAGGGTGGTGTTCAGCATCACCTGCAGCCGTTGTAGATAAGCTGAGGATTTCTCAACGTTATCCTGCATTGAGTTGAGATACTTTGCGAAAAGATCATCTCCGTCCTCGACAGTGCCGAAAGCGGAGTCCAAGATCTCTAAGTACACATTAAGCGGAGATTCAGGTGTCAGATGCTTCACAATATCGATAGCAGACGATAAGAGACTTTCAAGAAGCTTTCGTGACTTGTAAAGATCAGACTATGTTGTGTCTTTAAGGAGAAGTTCCACATTGGAACGCCATGTCTCATAATCCACTTCATTGTTGGATCTGGGGGAACGCCCAGAGAAGGGTCTGAGTCTCAAAGAAGTGTGCACCTGCAGAGCAGAATCTTCATTTCTCACTATATGCTCGACTATTACTTTTTGGATGTCAAGTGGGTTGACGTCAGAAAGTTTCAGAGCAGGCTGTGTCTTTTCTTTAGATGGTGGTGGAGACCAATGATGTTGAACATGCTGCTCCGGGGCCGTACTGGGCAGGGGGCTTACATGTGCAGCATTTTCAGGGCCATGTTGCTCTGGGGTATCAGGTCAGTTCTGTTCCACATCTTCATCTCTGGTTTCTGATTGATCTAGATCGACATTCTCACTGATGACGGAGAGCTCTTCTCTGAGGACAGCTGCAAAGTCTTTGCCAGTCAGTCTTGCAATGTCCTTTAACTCTGAAAGTTAAGTCTGTGTAGCTGTTTTACTAGCTACAGGTGTGTAGACACTGGCTAAGGTTCTAATGTGATAGTTGACATCAGTCTGAGTCTTACTGTTGAGTCTGTGTGGCAATGAAGGTAAGAGAGACTGTATAGCTTTACCATACACATACTCTACTACGACCTGTCTGACGCTGGCTCAGCGAAGTCTAATGGGATTACCCTTTGAATGGAACCATATTGTTTCAGGAAGTCATACAGTTCTTCGTCAGTTTCTGTACCGGCTATACCACTAACTATGACTGAGTTAGGTATTTTCACACTACTCGCTTGAATAACGTCCATAATGAATCACTGCTAAAAATACTATACGGTCTCTGGTTTCTAGTTTTAAAAGCTTTAAGCCACTCCTGGCTGGCTCGCCAAATTGTAGCACCGGTATCACACCACTTACTGTGCCAATGGACCAGTTCTAGGTTCTAAGGAGTGGGGAGCAAAAATAATTACACCAGAGACCGTTTCTTTATATATAAAAGGCCGGCAATTTTACTAAATGCAAAACACACATAGAATATACAGTTCAAGAAAAATAACAAGAAAAATATTCCCTGCAGGTTCTTAATATTGAGGTAAGTATAATAAATTAAAATATATTTCACTCTATTTTTGTTCTTTGGTTCACCTAATTTATTTCAGTTAAGGCAAGGCAAGGCAAGGCAAGTTTATTTATATAGCACATTTCATACACAATGGTAATTCAAAGTGCTTTACATAGAAGAAATTAAAATAATCAAAATAAATCAGAATAATTAAAACAGTTTAGAATAAAAGATAAAATACAGAAATAATCAAATGAAATCAGAATAATTAAAAAATAAAATAAAATACAGTGCAAACAGTCGGACGAACAGTGGCACAGTGCTCATTCTGTAAATGCACAGCTAAACAGAAGTGTTTTGAGTCTGGATTTGAATGTGACTACTGTAGGAGCACATCTGATCTCTTCTGGAAGCTGATTCCAGCTGCGGCTGGCATAGTAGCTAAAAGCAGACTCGCTATGCTTAGAGTGAACCCTTGGTATTTCTAGCCGATGTGATCCTAATGATCTGAGTGATCTGTTGGGTTTATATTCACTGAGCATATCTGCAATGTATTGAGGTCCTAGGCCATTGAATGATTTATATACCAGTAATAATACTTTAAAATCAATCCTAAATGTAACTGGCAGCCAGTGTAAAGACCTGAGGACTGGTGTGATGTGTTCATATTTTCTGGTTCTGCTCAGAATCCTAGCAGCAGCGTTCTGTATGAGCTGCAACTGTCTTATGGTCTTTTTGGGAAGGCCAGTGAGAAGTCCATTACAATAATCCACCCTGCTGGTGATGAAAGCATGTACAAGTTTTTCTAAGTCTTGACTGGAAACAAAGCATCTAATTCTTGCAATATTTTTCAGGTGATAGTATGCTGATTTAGTTATTGCTTTGACATGACTACTGAAACTAAGGTCTGACTCTCGAGACACACCAAGATTCCTGACTTGATTTTTAGTTGTTTGACCCCTAGAGTTAACTAATCTAAGTTAGACCAGTCTTTTCCTAGGTTGCACCTATTTTAGGATTCCTATTTATCTCCCTGAGTTAACTCTTTTCCTTTCTTTTACAGGTAAGAAAATACCTTCAACTTACACAACCAAATCAAAGTGGACCACAACAGTTCAAATCACATTCAAACATATGAACTCAATATGAAAATAAAAATATAAAACCTCAAGTTCAAGGCCAAATGTGAGTTCAATTGTTCAGTTCAATGGAGAAATTCAGTTCAAATCAGTCCAAAAATAATAGTTCAATCAATTTCCAGTTCAGTTCAAAAACAATTCCTGATACTCCTACCACTCTGGCAGCAAGTCACTATACGCAGGAGATTTCCTCACTGACGCGATGGAAAGGATGAGTTGAAAATCTGGGTCTGGCTCGCCATCTTGAATCCCGTCTGCGCACGTGCGCACACGCACACTACAGATCAATCCTCGCTCCGACCAAGCTTCAAACCAAGTAAAAAAACCTGACCTGTACAACAGGTCATAAACACAATAAATCTCTTTTTAAATCCTCAAATTACACAGATAAATGTTTCACAGTCTCTGAGTTGTAACGTTACTGTTACGGTGTTTTTCCACCTCCAAATGGCGGTCTTTTTAACTCACAACAACCGCACACATCTTTCATTTACAAAGCATACATTCACATTTATAACATTCACAGTTTCCATAAACCCAAAATATTAACTGATAAACAGTTTGTGGCGAAATATTTCCTTGTAAACAGTTACATTTCAGTGTTAGCTCTCCACCAAATTAGGAAAGAAAAAAAAAATACAAAACAAACTCACCAAAACCGACGTGGCTTAGTTCTCATAAAATCCCTGTCAGTTCCCGACCAGGTAAGTTATGTTTTTCCACTTCAAAATCAACTTTTCACTCTTTTCTCTGTTATTTAAACATAGCTCGTTCCCTCCGATTTCTCCTCTGCTCTCTCCTTCGTGTCTCTCTACAACGTCACTGACGCACTGCGTCTGACGTCACTAATCTCTTAAAGTGGCAGTGACATGCATTTTCTGTCAACATACTTTTAATATTAAACATTAAATTGTTGTATTAACATTGTTAATTAACTCTGATGAATTAACTTACATTAAAAGAATCACTTAACTTCCTAACTTATTTATGCAGTGTTTTAAACTATTTATTCTTATTTATGTCATATTTTAACATGGGTTACAACTGCAACATCCCCGGGCTGTGTTAATTAAGGGATACTGTAACTGGATCGAAGGTTTTATAGACGACATTGAAGGTATGAATGGACGCCGATTTACCTCCGTTTCTACTAGCCTGTAGCAGCTAGGGGTAGTAAGCTTAGCTGTGATATGGAGTTGTTGACTGTGTACTATGTTTGTCACGGTATACAAGTTCATTGCTTCCTTCTCGTCTCGTTTTTATGTTGTTGAATGAGAGCACGTGTTTAGTGGGCGTGAATGTGTGTCATTCCTTGATCCGCTCCAGCTGATCATCATTTCATCACCAGCTGCAGCCGATCTCATCACACTACATATTCTCACAGTTTTCTCATCCCCGTTGTCAGATCGTTGGTTGATGTTTCCCCGTGTGGTGTTCCAGTCCAGTTCCCTTGCCTGTTCCTGTGTTCGTGTTCCCGTGGGTTCGTTGTCTCGGTGTTGGATTGTCGTTTGGGTCTCCACTTCACTTCACGAGTTCGTCTTCGACCATCGAAGTCCCTGCGTCATCTGTCCACACCCGTGTCCCTGCTTTGTGTTGTCTGACCAGCAATAAAGAACTGAGTTTTACCTGCAATTGCTTCTGTCCTATATTGACGACCATGACAATGTTAGATTTCATTTAACACAACATGTCTTTAATCGACAGTTAATAGGAGCCCATCAAACATATTTGTGAGGGCTAACTTAGGTATTTTCCCTCGGTGCAGAAAAATTTACCTTTCCCTGTCTGACTGAAAATAACTTGTTGATTGTATCTTATTAACATGTTATCTGTAGTTGATGTAATATCACATAAGCCTCATTGATATCTACTCAAATATTATCTTGTTTCAAATTAGCAAAGCCAGACAGGGCTAGGTGCATGTTGCTATTGCTTGTAAACAATGATAGTGTAATGACAGTATAACTATCAGGTATCGCAGCTGTAAACAACCTACCACTACCAGCATGTAGCTGTAATATTTTCATGGCAGATCATTTAAATGCCAGATGTACCTAATTCACTGCACACTCAGTGTGTGTGTATATATATATATCAGAATATATATATATATATATATATATATATATATATATATATATATATATATATACACACACACACACACACACACACACATATACATATATTTATATATATATATATATATTCATACACACACACACACACACACACACACACACACACACACACACACACACACACACACACACACACACACACACACACACATATATGCCATATATTTGTTAATAGCAACTCTGAAGTGTCAAGTGTCTAAAGTTTGATTATCTTTTCAGGTGGAGCTGTCACTTGAGCAGCCATTTATAAGGGAGACGCAGTGCAACTGCAAAGCTGGCTTGGGACAGTGCAACCATCTCATCGGGCTGCTCTACACTCTCGCTCACTTTGCCAAGATGGGCTACACATCTGTCCCCCCAACAACGAGCAAGACATCACTGATAATCTGTTTATGTATATAGTTCTCTTTTGTTAATGTTTTTAAATGGTTTGTTCCTAATGTAATTTCTAATGTTCTGACCTGTTCCGGTTCCTTTTCCATACTTCTATGTACATGGTTACCTTTACAAACCTAGACTATTGTGCCTATCATTGTTTTTTGAACGGCCTGTTTTCTGATGTTCTGGTTCCTTTTCCATGCTTACAGTATACAGGCAGGCCATTTTACATTATTCCCCCGTATCAACTTCTATGTACAAAGTTACCTTTATAAACCTAGACCAGTGTGCCTATCAATGTTTTTTTAAAGTTTTCTGATATTCCGACCTGTTCTGGTTCCGGTATATTAAATTATAAAGTTATAAAGGACATCATCCATGTGTAATACAATTGTACATTATTCTTTAGATAGATACACAGATGGATACACATCCAGTAGCTTACACACACATACACGTAAAAAAATCAAATCACTTACAGGTATGTAAAAGTAAAGAGCATGAGAAGTGATTATAAGGTCTGACAGGGACTGATCCTGTTACACACTGACCATGATAAGGTGCTATGGTAACAATACAAGTTCACATATTTGTATAGATTCATAAAGAAGAACAATAACGATGGTTAAGGATTTGTATAGATCTAATCTAACATAGTACACAGTCAACAACTCCATATCACAGCTAAGCTTACTAGTACAGCACTGGCTCGCTGCTTCAGACTCATAACAAAGGTGTAATTTTTCAATAGTCACAAGATGCAACGTGTTAAGTCAGTGATAGTCAGAAACCAGAAGGTCTCCTTAATGATGTGCTCCATGCCTCATTCATTAGTGCCTTCAGTGTGATCTATCCTGGACAGAGATTTGGGGGAATACCAGACTCCACATTAATCTACTAGAAATAATGATTTCAGAGTAATGCCGAATAAATCAAATATAAAATTTTATTTGTCAGGTAAAAATGTATCATGCCAAAGGAAGGTAGGAGGGAGAGGGGGATGCAGGGCAGATAAGGAAGGAGAAAGGTTTGGACAGGACATGTCCTGTGCTCTTTCTTTGAGATCTTGCGTTTTATTGCAGGATGTGTTTTATCTCAGCTTTTGTCTTAGCAGGAAAATCAAGTCTTAAAAGTTTGTATCAGTCTAGATTACGTCAGCGGCTAAAAATCAAAAGATATAATGACAGATTTCTGTTTTACCACATTTGTACCATATGCAACAAGTCTGCTTAGAAATCTATCAGAAGTTTGGACTGATATGGCTTTAAAACGCTTGCAGATGATAAACTTTGATGATGATGAAGAACTGCCATGTCACGTGAGCATGACTGTGATAGAGATAATAATCAAAACCAAACATGTTTTAGTTTTTGAGTATCTGAGGCATGAACTGTACAGGCGCCACCCTGTTCTGGAAAGCAGGACGGGGAGCAGCAGCTTATTTGCATTTAACAGCATGTTTTTCCTTCATGTCTGTCTTCGCTCATCTTCATCTGGTGTAGTATACACTTACTTTACATTATCTTATATGAGCATTCATATGCACAAATATTTCATAATAACATGAGTGGAGTGGAAAAAAGAACATGATCGGCATGATTATATTCAAAACAGTAAGCAAGCCCCACCTCGGCTGTATATCTTCAGTCCTTCACTTTACACTGTAATGCCTTGCGATGTGGTCAAGCCTCAGTTTGTGCACTCTCCAGCTGCGTCGAAGAGAGAGAATCTTTCGCCGCCACCTCAAACCTCCGATTCTTTCGCTCCCCCTCGACCCTATGCCCCCTCCCGGCGTGACCTAGAGCCGTACCTGAAGAGAAGAGGGAGATCTGATGAAGAGAAGATCTGTTCCGTTAGTTAAATTTTCAGACTTTGTTTGTTTTTTCTCAGTCACATGTTCTCCTTTGTCAAGTCAAGTCACCTTTAATTATATATATTGCTTTTTACAATTCAGATTGTTCCAGAGCAGCTTTACAGAGATAACAGGAAAGAAAATAACGTCACGGCCCAGCTTAAGTAAGTTCTGTGATGGTTCATTTTTGTTGTAAAAGAGTTATTAATTCATTTTTATATATAGCCGCTCTGGAGAAAACGTCTCAGGTTACGTATGTAACCGTGGTTCCCTGAGAGGGAACGAGACGCTGCATCAAGCGCTGCGGGACGCTCCTGCGTGAACGCGTCATGAAGCACTCGTGAAATCAGTCCAATGGCGTGACGAGACGTCATAGGCGGGTGACGTCATTGACCAGGAAACTATATAGCACCCCTGAACCAAACCATGTCAGCTTCTGATAGGTCGAACAAGTTGGTCACAGGCATGCCAGGAGTATGGCAAAGCGACGCAGCGTCTCGTTCCCTCTCAAGGAGCCATGGTTACATACGTAACCTGAGACGTTTCCTTTCAAGGGAACTCGCGCTGCGTCAAGCGCTGCGGGAACTGAATACCCACGTCGCCATAATCCTCAAGTGCCTGTATATGTGAAATCGTGTGCAACTAAACGCAAGCAACAAAATCTCTCCATTTTAGGGCATAAAGCCTCCTCGTAGAAGGAGCTCTGGAGTGCAACATGGTCTCCACTACCTCAGTAGAAAGACCTGAGTTTATGAGCTGAACCCCCTCAGAGGCCAGGCCCACAGTTTTCATAGCTCCGGGCGCGGGTGAAACCCTGGCCCCACCGTCTGGGAGAGAAGGTTGCTCCTGACTGGAATTTCCCACGGAGGACCCTCGAGGAGAGCCACAATGTCTGACAGCCATACTCGACCCGGCCAGAACGGGGCTATCAATAAGAGCCGAACCCCGTCCCGGCGCACTCTCTCCAGAACTCCTGGTAGTAATGCCAGAGGGGGAAAGGCATACACATGGCATCCAACCCCAAGGGGGCTGGGTGTGTTAGGGAATAATACAGGGGACAGTGCATTGTCTCTCGAGACGCAAACAGATCCACCTGAGCTTGCCTGAATCGGCTCCAAAGGAGCTCCACCACCTCGGGGTGGAGTCTCCATTCCCCCGGCACCACTCCCTGTCTCAACAGAGAGTCTGCCGCCTTGTTCATATACCCCGGAATATAAAGTGCTCAAACTGATAACAACTTTCCCTGGGCCCAAGCCAGAATTCGATGTGCCAATCTCCAAAGTCGGTAAGATTGTAAAACCCCCTGGCGATTTATGTAGGAGACCACCGCTGTGTTGTCCGTGCGAACCAACACATGGTGGCCCCTGAGGTCTGGGGGAAAGTGTCTGAGTGCCAGAAACACGGCCATCATCTCGAGCTGGTTTATGTGCCAGGAAAGCTGATGGTCGCTCCACAGACACCGAGCCGAGCGGCCACTCATGGTCGCCCCCCAACCGGTGAGGGAAGCATCCGTCGTTAGCATTAAGCGACGACAATGAGCTCCCAGCACCGGACCCTGGGACAAGAACCAAGGATCTTTCCACATCACCAACACACGTAGGCATCGCCGCGTGACCTTGATCATGCGAAACGGATTTCCCCTCGGGGAGAATCCCTTGGTTTTGAGCCACCACTGCAAGGGTCTCATGTACAGCAGGCCAAAAGGAATCACGTTGGACGCTGCTGCCATCAAACCCAGAAGTCTCTGAAACTGTGTTACAGTGAGTGACTGGCCTAGTCTTACCCTGCGCATGGCATCCAGGATCAATTTTATCCTGGCGGGTGCCAAATGGGCTCTCATGGTGTTTGTGTCCCATACTACGCCCAGAAAAGTGGTATTCTGTTGTGGAATTAGCACGCTTTTCTTTACGTTTAGCCTCAGCCCCAACGTCTTCATATGAGCTAGCACAGCATCTCAAGACTGAGCCACCTGATATTCCGACTGTGCCAGGATGAGGCAGTCGTCTATATAATTTAACACGCGGATGCCCTGGAGTCTCAATGGAGCCAGAGCTGCATCCACACACTTTGTGAACGTGCGGGGTGACAGTGCTAGGCCGAACGGCAGAACCCGGTACTGGTACGCTTCGCCCCCAAAAGCGAACCTGAGGAACTTCCTGTGTTGCGGAAGGATGGAGACGTGAAAGTATGCGTCCTTTAGGTCTATTGTGACACACCAGTCCTCGGACCTGATCTGACACACGATCTGTTTCAACGTAAGCATTTTGAATTTTAATTTCTTTACTGCTCGATTTAGTTGGCGCAGATCTAGAATGGGCTGTAGCCCCCCACTCTTCTTTGCAACTATGAAGTACGGGCTGTAAAACCCAGACTCTCTGCTGTGGGGAGGAACCCTTTCTATAGCCTCTTTTTGCAGAAGTGTATGTACTTCTCCTTCCATCACCAGAGCCTGCTCGGATACTACTACCGTGTGTACTACCCCGTTGAACCTGGGCGGGCAAGACCCAAACTGAATTCTGTACCCTTTTTCCACTGCACGCAGGACCCAATCTGAGACATTTGGCATAAGTTTCCACGCTGCCAGAAAATCTACTGATCACCCTCCTCAAAGAGCGCTCGGCGGGACCGGAGAGTTCTCATGGGCAGCCTCTCACAATGCTCACAGCCAGCCCCCTCGAGGGCTGACTGGGCATGCTCCAGTCCCAAACACACCACACAAAGCTCGTGTGTATCCCCACCCATGATAAAACGAGGGCAGGGAGTGACACACTGCTTAAATTGCTGCTTATTTTCCATTATTTATATATAGAGAGACAAACACACACCAAATAGACAGAACAATTTCAACATAGAGCGCTTGTGAAGACACAGAAGCTGACATGGTTTGGTTCAGGGGTGCTTTATAGCTTCCTGGTCAATGACGTCACCCGCCTGTGACGTCTCGTCACGCCATTGGACTGATTTCACGAGTGCTTCATGACGCGTTCACGCAGGAGCGTCCCGCTGCGCTTGTCGCAGCGCGAGTTCCCTTGAAAGGGAACCGTGATGTCATCATCCAGCTCAGTTCAGTTCTCATTTAATGGTGTTAATGCAGGCAGATCAATATTATTGTTGAATATTAAATGAAATGTCCCAAACTAAGCAAGCCTTTGTCTTAGTTTCCCACCAATCACTAGTTTCCATGGACACAGATTAATTGTCACAGCTGCTTATCATTTAGTTCAATATCTTGGTCTATTGAAGTTCCTCCTTGGTCACTCTTCAGTCGTTGGTTGTTGTTTGTGCACACTGTTGGCAAGGCAAGGCAAGCAAAGTTTATTTATACAACAATTCACCATGACGTCACAACAATAATCGACGTTCTTCCGGGTGGCAAAAGCCGAAGCGTTCCTATGGCAACACTAGTAAACTGCTTGGATGGGAGACACGCCGTCGGCAATAGCCTAATCTACATTTCAACAGTTGATTCAAAAACAGAAGTGGTGGAAATTCAGACATAGTTAACATGATCATTAGAGCTTAGCCCGAGCCCGAACTTGACCCGACCGATATTTCCCGTCACTATCCTCGGGCCGGGCCGGGCCTTTGATCTAGAAACGTGCACTCCCAACGCAAAAGAGTGCGGCGCGGGACTAGATTTGACGGCCGAGTGCGAGCGTGGGCGGTAATGCACTCACTCTGTGTGTGCGGATTGCGGGAGAATAAAACGATTCGCGGGACTCCCGCAAACTAAAAATATCTATGAATAAAACATATGAAAACTAACACATTTTTAATCATCTGTTGCAGAAAAGCAAATAGAACAACTAAAACAAAATAGAAATGATTTACAGGCCAGAGTTTATTTTTACAACCTGTTTGCAGAGTTGAGCGATGTAGCCAATCACAGACATATGTGTTGATTTCTTGAACGCAAAGGCCAATCAGAAGAATTTAAGATAGACTCCCCTCACCGCTCAAAATTGACTTTTTGTAGTATGTGTAGTAAGTGTATATATTATGAAAGATTCATTGTGCAGTCAGCTTCATTGATAATAACAGAGATGTGTGAGATCGGGATGAACTGATGTTAGCTTTTTAGGAATTATTAAGGGAACGCACTTTGCGCGCATTCAGTCAGGCCAAACCATGCGCTCAGTAGCCTGCTTGCTTTTATGTTATAACAGGGGTTTGTGTGTTAATGTGACAGAGACTGGAGAAGGATGCAATAGCAAACGCTTTATTAGTAGAGGTAAGTATTTAAATAACACGGTCAGGCACACAACAACACAGTTGGTCAGAAGGTGGATCGGACGGACACCAGCGCAGAAGGTGGGTGACGCAGGGACCTCGGTGGACAACCAGTGATGAATCTCCAGTGAGGTGCTTCCAGTCCAGTGATGAATCTCCAGTGAGGTGCTCAGTCCCGTGATGAATCTCCAGTGAGGTACTCAGTAATCCGTGGAAGTGCAAGGAAATCGCGAAGAAACACGACGACAACACAAGGGTAATCCACAGGAGGAAGAACAACTCAGGAACAGGAACACACCGGGACGAACAACATGGACACCATTTACTGAACATATAAAGGGTAAAACAGATTGAAGCCAGCTGGCGCTGCTGATCATCGCTGATCAGTGATCGCGCCCACAATTAACGCACACACACACAACAGCACGCAAGACGAGAGAGAGACATGAATTCATACACGTGACAGTTAATGCTTTAATAACAAATAATTTATCAGGAGCATTTATGCTGATGTGTATGATGGCGACACATAGGCTAACTTGAAAGTATTTGGAGGTACAGAAAAAAAGTCTATTTGCGGGCTTTTGCGGGCGGGACAAAACAGAAATGTGGCGGGCGGGAGAAAGTAACATAGAAAGTAGTTGAGAACGTCAGTTATAACGACCCACGTATTAAAAATGGTTGGGTTTAAATCTGGCTCATAATTACAGTTAATGTGTCGGGCCGGGAAGCGCAAAGAAGACAACATGCTCTACTTTTGACGACGTCCACTCGCTTTAACCTCCTCACCCACAGGTTCCGCTGGATAGATTTACTTTTTTCTGAAGGAAAACGATAAAACCCTACACCTTTTGCTGTATATCTGGCGGCGCAACTCCAAACACAAAACGTTTTCGCCATCGTTTTCAACTATGATCAACAAGAATGATTTTAACTATGTAACTGTTTACAGTAGCCAGCTGGATCTCTTCAGTTGGTCAGTAGAAGCCGCTCGCGCTCTGCCACCCGGAAGTATCTTGGTGCCTATTGTTTACAAACATTGTGAAATGCCCTATAGCACATTTCATACACAGTGTGGTGCAGTAAGAAGGAGAAGAGGAGTCCAAAGTTCCAATGCAAAGTTTTTACTTACAATAACATAACAAACTAGTACAAACAGGCAGAAGGTTAACACACACCAAAGACAGAGCGAACATGAGGAACTAAATGGCAACAGATGATGGTAATTAATAGGACACAGGTGATACAGATGAACTAATGATGGTAACCAGGGAGACAGACTAGTGGCGGGAAACTGAACAAAGGTAATTTGTCAATGTGACAAATGACAACTAACTGAAAAGTGGTGACACTATGGCAATTCAAAGTGCTTTACATGGAAAGGAATAAAAATAATCACGAAATAAAAGCAAAGAAAATTAAAACAGTTTTTCAAAATGCTTTACATAGAAAGGAATTAAAATGTCACACTATGGCAATTCAAAGAGCAATTCTGTTGTGCTTTGTAGATTACCTGAGTTTATGTTTTCATTAAATACATTTGAATTGAAACCTGTTGTCTCTTCTTCATCTTTGGATCTTTATCTTTGAGACTTTGTATATACCTGCAGTGTTAGTTTCGCTTTCCCTTTTTGAATCACGGATATATCTGCTTAATAGTTATATCTTTTACACGCAGGCGCAGAACGAGCGTGCTGCTTCTTGACAGTCGTAGTCCTTTATGTGTGTTCAAGCACATATTTCTTTCCCCGACGCGAGGTGACAACACGGTTGGCTTTTATCAACGCTAGTTCTTTGGCGTTGGTTAGGTGTGTCCCTACCTTAATTATGTTTGGCCATTATCATTAAAGATTCGCCAGATTGTGTCATTTATCTTAAAACCAATCACCAAAGCAGAAATAAATAGGTCAAATTGATGATTAGGTCAAATTGAAATAGGTCAAATTGATGACTGATTACTTTTTAGATAGACTAATGTCTGTTTCTCTTCAGCTGTTCTAGATCCAGGTTTGTCTTCAGCTGCTGTAGTAGGAATATGAGTGTTGTTCTGCTGGTCATTGATGCAGCTGCTGCTGTGATTTACTGTCGCTGCAGGACTTAACACCTAGAAACAAGCAAAATGGCAAGTATTACATGCAGCTAATATATCAAGAGGAGAATATGAGTTTTGTAAATATATCTAGAGATTGGCATGGGACACTTTCCATAAGATCATCTCTCAATGCAAATCAAACCAGTTATTAGCCTAACTGAAATAACACCATACCAATCGCTAGGTATGGTGAAGGAAATGTGATGATGTGGGATATTTTAATTCCAAAGGCCAAGGGAACTTTATCAGGATGCATAGTATCCTGGATCCATGAAACAACTGGCCTTTAAAAATAAAAATCTGCCTGCCTCTATGGGAATTTAACATAGGGGTGTCCTGACTTATGCAACCTGTACTTTAAGGAAGAACATTTATTTATTTACGATACATTATTCATTCACAAAGAAAATTGGTGTCCTTAAAGGTTGGATTTTTTAAATTAAGGGATTAAGATCAATGTCCAAAAGATTTTGTTCTCTCTCTCTTTTTAGTCAACTTTAGCATGGGTGTGTTCACTTATGCTAGGCACTGTAAATTTCACTGAAATGTCCAATATCAGATTAACCCCTAAATTACTGTTTTTTATGCAGTGTCAGAGCTTCTGGCCTTCTGCCACATAAGCAAATTCACATGAACAAACAAATTACTGCCTTTTGTATCGACCAAGGCAGAATTTCAGGCACGACCAATCATATTAAACAGAGACATAGCGAATAATTTAAATAATTTAAAATTTTGAGTTCATAACACTTAATCTCAATTCGAAAGATTTTTGCTGCCAAATGTGTACATTAAACACACCTGTTTATTTTTTATGCCAAAACTTGCTATTTTAAGTAATGTTAATTTTAGATAACTTGATTTCGATTTCTTTATTAATGACAACACTGGGGTTTACAGTGATACATCTCTCTTTCCTCTTTCTCCACCCAGCGAGAATTGGTCTCCCAGCGGACGTAGCGAGAATTCTCCCGGCCGGACTTCAATAATGTGAGACTCTGTAGTAAGCTGCTAGGGCCCCGGCCCGATGCCATGAGCTGCTCCCGACGGAGGCTACATGGGCCCTCTCGCTCTGACGTCCTTGATCTCGCTGCTCCCCGCCCATCAGTCGTCAGAGCTCACCCGTCTGATGCTGTGAGCTGTTCCCGTCAAGAAGTGGCGTGAGCCCTCCCGATCGGGCATTTGCATTCGACATGTTTTACAACTAGGCGAGAGTGGGACACAACCGTACACTTTCTGACCTTCTCAGTTTGTGTAAATTCACTTGAGGTTGAGAGTATTTTTTCCCTCAGTAATTTCAGAAATCTAGAACAAATATGTGGTCTTGACAATACTGTGTAAGTTTTCTTTTCTTTATTTTTCTTTAAAAATTGGAATTGAAATGTAAAAACAACCATAAAACAGCTTGAAGTGTTATCTGAATTTTGATGCTATTTTTTTCAATTCATTATTGATATGGCAACAAGTAAATACACTACACACACACAAACACCCACACTCACTCACACTGTGATACTGTAATGAGCTCTGACTTTACATCATAGATCTGTGTTTGATTTCACTTGCACTGACAAACTCATCCTAAATCAACCCATTTACCAGAATCTAATTCACTGATAGATGACAGATGTGCAGATTATCTCAGATTTTTTTAATCATTGTGTCTTTAGGTTTCTGTAACTCTAAACAGCACTGTTCATTTCTCTCTCTCTTCTTACAGAAAGATTACACACAGATCGTGTGATCTGAGAGGATCCCTCAGGATCAGTGTGCAGCTACAACATTATTACCATTAACGTGAATATACAGTATAACATATTGAAGTTTCAACCTGATCTCACAGAATTCCGTGAAATGAACACGGACCCTTAGCTCAAAATCCGTGGAAGTTTCACGGAATCGCCGAAAATTCCGTGATGTGCCCACGGAAGTGATGCCTATGTAAGTCAATGACAGGCAGCATCCGTGGTCCACACACGGACAGTTACAACACACGCGCTCCCCCAATTGACGTCGTTTTATAATTTGTAAATGTATCGCTTTGAATATTCTGAGTTTACTTAAAGTACTTTACTTTAAATATTTAGTTTTAAAGTGATTTTAACTTGATTGTTCTGCCGTCGTTTGATCGCTAGGATAACGTCTGGTCACCCTGAATTCCGTGACCGTACCACGGAATATTCAGTGGTCGCCACAGATTTTTTCACAGCTGGACGAGATTGCCTATTGCTGATTTTGACACTTTCCGTATTCAAGTTGTCTGTGTTTGTGATGCATGTAGCCTAATTAAACTGTGAACCTCTTATCTCCCCTGACCCGTTTCTATAGCCTTTTGCTTATTGACAAATTCTGTGATGGCACCACGGATTCTACCGTGACGGGACCACGGAATATTCAGTGGTCGCCACAGATTGTTTCACCTTCACTGGACGATATGGCCTATTGCTGATTTTGACACTTTAGGCTATTACAGTAAGTTGTCTGTGTTTGCGATGTTGCCTCATTAAACTGTGAACATATTATCTCCCCCGATCAGTTTGTAACCGTTTTTACTTATTGTCAAATTCTGTGATGGCACCACGGATTCTTCCGTGACGGGACCACGGAATTCTTCCGTGACGGGACCACGGAATATTCAGTGGTCGCCACAGATTGTTTCACCTTCACTGGACAGCCTATTGCTGATTTTGACACTTTAGGCTATTAAGTTGTCTGTGTTTGCGATGTTGCCTAATTAAACTGTGAACATATTATCTCCCCCGATCAGTTTGTAACAGTTTTCCTTATTGTCAAATTCTGTGACGGGACCACGGAATTCTTCCGTGACGGGACCACGGAATATTCAGTCGTCGCCACAGATTTTTTTCACCTTCACTGGACGAGATTGCCTATTGCTGATTTTGACACTTTAGGCTATTACAGTAAGTTGTCTGTGTTTGCGATGTTGCCTCATTAAACTGTGAACATATTATCTCCCCCGATCAGTTTGTAACCGTTTTTACTTATTGTCAAATTCTGTGATGGCACCACGGATTCTTCCGTGACGGGACCACGGAATTCTTCCGTGACGGGACCACGGAATATTCAGTGGTCGCCACAGATTGTTTCACCTTCACTGGACAGCCTATTGCTGATTTTGACACTTTAGGCTATTAAGTTGTCTGTGTTTGCGATGTTGCCTAATTAAACTGTGAACATATTATCTCCCCCGATCAGTTTGTAACAGTTTTCCTTATTGTCAAATTCTGTGACGGGACCACGGAATTCTTCCGTGACGGGACCACGGAATATTCAGTCGTCGCCACAGATTTTTTTCACCTTCACTGGACGAGATTGCCTATTGCTGATTTTGACACTTTCAGTAGGCTATTCAAGTTGTCTGTTTTTGCATGCATGTAGCCTAATTAAACTGTGAACATATTATCTCCCCTGACCAGTTTCTATAGCCTTTTGCTTATTGACAAATTCTGTGATGGCACCACGGATTCTTCCGTGACGGGACACACGGATAACCGGATAACTAGAGGCAGGCTTGATCAATCAAACTCCCCATCCATCATCTTGTGTAAATAATATTTGGACTAATTTACAATTTTTTTTATGTTTACTCAATTGAAAGATAGGCATATACAGACAACGAAAAAAAAAATGATAAAGACTAATTATAAATTAATGTTAAATCGGACGAGTCTGTTGCCATGACGGCGACCCCACTTTCGCGGTTTTTCCGTCATTGCGAGGATCCCCTCTACAAATCGGTATGTATCTCAGACCTGCTACTTATTTACTATCTATAAATGTTGAATTAAACGTTTTAATGCGTTTTAGATGGCTTGTATTGTTGATTGCTAAATAGTTGACATGATATCGTGTCTGTAACGTTAGTGGTTTTTCTCTAAAAAAAGTATGCATTTTTACATTACAAATATTTAATGTTTTCTCAAAATGAGTTTATTTTTTTTCATCCATCCAGTAACGTTACCAACATCTCATCCTATGTAGCACCATCATGTACACCAAAAAATATAGAGGAAATCGATTTTTTTTCTCCAGTATTATTTCCTAAGTAATTAAAGCATATAGCTAGGCCCTATCCTGAAATCCGTCTGATATTGTTTCAAATCATCTTGTGTGTAAACAAAATGAAAAAAAATAATTTTATCATATGCATATGTTCAGATTTTTGTTACCGAAAATATATATGCAAAATTGCGTTTATTTAATGAGATAATGCCTACTTTGCATAATTAAACATACACATTTCAAAAACTTATAATACACTGTTTTTATATACTTAATTGTGTAATTAATCAACTGAGGAAGTTTCATGGTGATAACTATTATTTTAAAAGTTTACCCTATTCACCTATAGTGTCTCGCATTAATGTGGACATTATATTTTTTTCTCAGAGATACTGTATATCTAATTATGCTTTCTTGTCTGTTCTACAGATTATTTGCTTTTTACATATTATCTCCATTGCTCTATCTCTATCGTTTAAAAAAACAAAGGCACTTTTAAGAGCCACTCTTTCAATCTCTCTCGCTCACTCTGTTTCTCTCTTAAGTCTCTCACACTTTCTGTCTCTCTCTCTCTCTCTCTCTCTCTCTCTCTCTCTCTCTCTCTCTCTCTCTCTCTCTCTCTCTCACTCACACACACACACACACACACACACACACACACACACACACACACACACACACACACACACACACACACACACACACACTCATCTTCATATCTGTATTGTGTGTCTATTGTCTGTATTTTTGTATTGTATCTGTGCATGCACCATGTCGGAAAACCACCCAGGATTCTTTGAAGATCCCAATGAGGTCAGGGGCCATATGGCTGCTGAAATTAGCAAGGCTCTTCTCCATGAGGCCAGGGTGAGAAGTTTTGATAAACTTACACCCATGTCTCTGAAAATCACTATTTACATATTGTTTGTTTGTTGTAGTTGCTGTTGAGGTATGATGTTCTAGACATTTAATGGACATTGGAGTAGTGTAGTATTTTATATCTTGTAGTTTTAGTTTTGTGTTTTTTATTGTTAGTTACTTTGGAAAAAAGCGTCCATCAAACATAACCATAAGTCTGATATTCTATCAGAAAACATTAATATTTTATTTTCATATAGGCTGCAATGGCAATGGGAAGCCATGTCCCTCAAAAAAGAAAGAGGACTAAGAGAGGGAAAGCAGTCGCAAGCGCAGCGGCCACAAGTAACAGACGTAAGAAACGTCAAAAAGCAGAACGTCGTGCATTAGGTTCGTTGTTTATAGCACTGTTATAGTTTAATAATGATAATTATCTAAATGTTGGTGAGTGAAAAGATGGTTTGAGCTCACTGAGCCAGATGTATGATTGAATATTGTTAATTTTCTGGACTAAAATATATGATGCTTTACAGTAAGACCCTGATAGAATAGATTACCTATTGTATTGGCCTTTGCAGCTTCTGAAGTTCAAGTGAACACAGTGTCTGAGGAAGTCCCTCAGATCGAAGAAGAGATTACTGCAAGTCTTGGTGAGTATGTTTGTATAATCCCTATAACTACATTTCCTATTCCTCCATATCAACAACTTTTCTAATGACCCTGTAAACTTTTCCTCGATTCATTGTTGTTGATGTCTCACGCTTCTTCTCCACGCAACTACATTAAAAGTGGTTTGTGTTTGTATTTTGTTGTTGTAGACAGAACATGTGCATTATATTCTATTTTTTTCTGCACTCATTGCTTTTGCATAGCTTGCTTTTAGAAATTCTTGCCTATTTTGGGAAGTGATAGACACTCCAACTCTTCATTTCAAACTGGTCTATTATCGGAAGCATATTACACGGTTTGTGAGACCATTGTGATACAATGGTTTGTGATACAATGATCCAGTCCATATACAGTACATTAAACCAACATTGAATGGACACTGTCGTGAATGGCTTGGTCAAAGTCAGATTTTAAGTCATAATTATTGTCGTACCATTCAGTATTATGTAATTTTTATCTATTGTGCCTTCACTCAATCGAAGGGTTGTTTTACAGTTATTTATTTATTTTCATTTATTTTCAGAAACGTGTCTTCAACAGCTGAGGGACACTCTTGACTCGGTTGAGGTTAATGTGGCAGCTGAAAAAACAGCATGGGCACAGCGGCAGCTACACGCTGATACAAGGGCAAAAGCAGCAAGGCCAGCGCTGCTTGATGCTAAACTGTCCGCTGAAAGAGACTTCTACCAAAAATGTCACAGGTGCGGTGCCGGAGAGGCAGTAATTAGGTGCCTGGATTGTGTGCCACTGGACATGGAGTATCTATGTGGAGGATGCGACATGGAGGCTCACAAAAAGAATGTGTTCCATGGCAGGGAGGCAATTTTCCACGGCTACCTGGAGTCTATTCCCCCCACAAAGGCTGTGGTGATGGGTGAAAACGGCCAGCCTCACTTTTGTGAGCAGGGTATGTGTTTATTAACAATTTGTGTTGACTAGTAAAGGGTAATTACTAATTACACAAATATTCTTTGTTGATATACTTTGTCAATGGAAAAGGTTTAAACTCTTAATTTGAATCACTCTTTGACTGAAGAAATTGTTTTTGTTTGGCTTTGACTATGAAACGTGCTATTAGTAAGCAAACAGTGATAATGACATGGTAGAGTTGTCTATTTTGTAGATGTTGGTTTTGAATCACTGATATGACAAGTGATATACCTTCTCGATTGAGGAAAAATGTAACAACCTCTTTGCATTGCAGTATGTCAGTTGCCATTGCCCGCACATAGGGCACTATGTGAATGCACCCATGAGATTAAGGTCACCTCTGGCAAGCATATTTCTGTGGTCACCATGAATGGTAAGTTTGGAAAGTCCTGCTTTTTGTTTCGTAGTACCGCAGAAGTTAACAATTGCCATCAAGGCAAAGCTTTTCTCTTGAGAAATATACCAATTGCCAAATGTTAATGCCATATCAAATACTACAGTGAATTAATAAGGGACAGTTGAGTTGGAAAAAGTTGATTCTGTGAAACACGTTTAATGTGTCTCTTTTTTGACAGGACGATATGATGTCTGTTTGCCCTGTAAAGTTTGTCCTACCTGCCTTGTGGAATGGACCCCAGGGGTGAAAGAGCTCCTCAGGTACCGTTACTGGCCAAGCACAACAAACTGCCAGACACTATATAGTTTTGATGTCTTTGAAGCTTTTGCTCACATCAAAGTATCGGCTCCTTCGATGTCAAGGCATGCCTTTTTAAAGCTACTGGAGCACCGTTCTGTTCAGGCTGGAAGGGTAAATCTGCTTGAATCATTGTTACACACAATCAAATTACTGTAATATTGTAATATTTCTTTTCTGTAAACACAATTTTTTTTATGTCATAGCCGGGGAATGTCTGTGCAGATACGTTCCAGAAAAGCTTTTTCGAATATTGTTTTTGCAAGCATACAGAAGAGGTGATGTGTGAAGTAAATCACTTTTATTGTCCAGCATGTCACCCAGACATGTTGGCAGTGTGTTGCGATGGCAATCGCAAACATTATCGCTTCAAAAAATCAAAAGGGTATGTTCATATTATACAGGCATTAATCTCAATATCAAAACCACAGCTGTGGTCTACATCTAGTTGCATGTAGAGTCATGTTTGGTCAGTTAAAAGAGGATTTTTTTTGTGATCAATTTTATTGGACAGGAATGAGGAACCCTCTCTGTACAAGGGGTTATTTCTTGCCAAAGATGAGGAGGTATCAGCCTTTCTCAACAATGTCAGAGGCAGCAGCATGACAAGAGTATGTCAAATATTGCATATTAAGACAGTATATCTACTGCTTATGTTTGAGTGTCTTTTCTGTTTTCTATTTGTTAAGACGAGTGATATCTGACTTTACAGGCAGATAACAGTGGAACATGTGGCGTTTCAAGGTTCAGGGCGAGTAAGGAGACGTCAAAAAAATCATCGTCCAAAATAGATGAAGAGGGGATACAAGTGGCAGTCTGCAGGTATGTGGGTAGATCAGAAGTGTGCAATTGTACAGATGCCATTTGTTACACGCTGTGGAAACTCATTTGTGGATAAATGTATCAGAGTCATGTTAAATTTCCTTATGGGAAGGAAAGTAAATCCCCTTAACAGATTTTTTTCCCTAGAAGATTGTTTTAAATATCAGTTAGTCACATATGTAGAGATTGATGGGGAAATGTCTGTGTGTGTGTGTGTGAGAGAGAGAGAGAGAGAGAGAGAGAGAGGGAGACTGAGAGAGACTGAGAGGCTTTGAATAGAGGGTTTTGATTAGCTTTGTTTTCCACAGGTCTTATTGTGTAAATTGATCATTAACCATATTGTCCTCTTGTGTATCAGACACGGGATATTGCTGCGAGGACTGAACCACTACCGGGGCGAGGTCTTCGCCTACCCAATGTTTTTACAGAGGGAATTGTCAGAGAGGGCCAATGTCACTTTCTTCTGCATGGATGTTGTCTGCAGGTAATTTTTATCTGTCATATTGAAACTCGGTCAACCTACTGTACATTAAGTGTCAAGTGCCTGCTTTTTTTTTCAGTTGTTTTATATTGATGGCCAGGCAAAGTGTTGGTTAATGCCTACTAATGCTGTGCTTCTTTTTAGGTACTGGCCATACCTAAGCAAAGTGACTGAAGAATCATCAGATCTTCAACCGCTGATGGAAATGAGGCCATTTCTCAGTGTGATGCATGCCAAAGCTCATACAGCAAAATGCGAGGTACCTCAAATTACTGAAATTCAGATGCAACAGTAGCCAGCAGGCAGCTAATGCGAAAAGCCGAGCAATGATTGTTTTTTATTATTTTAATCTGGTATTAGTGGCAATATACTAAATTGTAAGTCTTTGATTATGATATCTTGTGTAGTATATTATGCAGATAAAATATGACACCTTTAATGTGAAAATGATTTTAATGTGCACATAATCCATGATTGCATAACATTAGATTTTTAAAGTTATGGTATGAAATTAATCCAACACTATGTTGCAGGTGAGATGGGGCGGCAGGAATCAGGATGGAGCAGGGAACACTGTTGGAGAGGAAGTTGAGCAAGTATGTTATCACCGACATTATTGTAACTATGTAGATATAGGAGACTTCACTGATACATTTATGTGTGAGACAAGCAGAGTGTGAAGGATAATGCACATCAGGGTATCAAACAAAGATCTATGCTTGCTCGAATGACCATCAGAGCACAACACACATTATCTCACAAGTGCAACACACATTATGTCTCCTCTGAGTAAAAAGTGAGTAGTGGTGGTGTCTGCATGATACATCACTATTTCAAGTTATGTTCCCTCTGAGCTGCACTATTTAATTATATACACACTTTTGATCCTGTTAGGGAAATTCAGTCTCTGCATTTAACCTATCCGTGAATTAGAGACGCACATACACAGCACACAGTGAGGTCACACACACTAACTCCTTACCACTAGAGCAGTGGGCAGTCAGCTGATGCGGCGCCCGGGGAGCAGTGGAGGGTTTGGTGCCTTGCTTAAGGGCACCTTAGCCGTGGATGTGGACAGGACAGCGATTTTCAACAACTTTCCCCACCCACTTTCACTTTCCACACAACCACCCTCCTCCTGGTCGGCATTCGAACGAGACACACGCCCAAGGCCCTAACCAGTAGGCCATGGTAGACTTTTTCCAACCTACCAGTAGGACCCCATTTGACACACCAGGCTGGTGACAGTGCAAAATCATCACCCAGTTTCATGGGATTCTATGAAAATGCCGATTGTCACAGCTCTGGCATGTCATTGTGATGTTTTAAAATGTAGACCCAATTGGCAAGACCCAACTTTGAAAAATTGGGCTTGATCTTTCCTATTTTGCTGTCTATGGCTATGGCTGAAAGGGCGTGGTCGCTTTAGTTTCCATGGCATTCTGAGGTGGAGAGCTAGTTGACGATAAGATATTAGTTCAACAATAAGTATGGCTACACGTTCACATTTACATACAGTATGTTTTTGTTTATTTGTTGTTGTTTTTTGGTAATATAAAATAGGAATACATTTAATTTCTGTATTGTTTATCTAGGTAAACAGCTTTCTCTCCAGGGCAGCTCTTGTCACAAAGTACATGACAAAAGCAGGTTGGTATGACACATTACAAACCATACTCTGTGATGAGGTATTTCTGACTTCTAAAATGTAATTTCCTGTTCTCCTTGCACTAAAGTATTTGTTGTGTTAGGTTGTGTCTAACTGCAATGGTCTTTCCCAAGTAAATTGATCCAATCATGCATGCAGATTTATTTTTTTAAACAGGGAGAGAGAATATGCTCACTCAACAGGCCATGGGGTGGAACAGAAAAAAGACAGAGAACCTTCACAAAGTCTTGGCCCGCAGATACATCAAAGTAAGGACATTTCCCAATGGTCCTCTTGCCTGACACAACATACATTTTAACAACAAACAGCAGAGCTGGAGTCCATCCATCTGTAATAAGCTCATTCATTCATTCATTTATAAACTGTAGATGAAGGAATTTCTTGATCCCGGGATTGGCTGAAAGCTTGCATGATATTTTTTTATTTTTGTGTGATTTAAAGATCTCCGAGAGGGCAAAGTTGGAAGCTGCTAGCTTCAGTGATTTCTGCCAGAAGAATGACATCACTGAACAAACAGCACAGCAGTGGGTGGGTGATGTTCAGCAGTGGGCAGTCACAGGTAAATCATGCGTAGCGCTCAGATTTTTCACAAATACAACTGTTAATTACTTTGTTCAAATATGAACTACATAAGGTGATCAGACATTTTTAAATGAAACAATCGTTTAATTGTGTTACCTATTTAGAGCCAGTTAGCACAACAGAACAGGGAGCAACAGAGGATCTCAGGGCTGAGATAGAGAGCATCTTAGTGGCCCTGCTACGCAAGAAGCATGACCTCTATCGTCAGAATGGTTGGTTGACTAATATTCAAATGGCACATTGTAAATGCAAACAAACAAAAACTGTTTTCCTGAAATTTTTCTTATTTCACTTTGCAGATAGCAATCAAACAAGACAAAGAAAAAGAAGAAAAATAAGAGAATTAAAAAAAAAACTGAAACAAAAGATCCTGCTGTACAATGCAATTGCAGAGGATACAATTGACGAGGAGTTGGCCTCCAATTTGACAGAGGACTACATCCTGCCTTGGGAGAGACGTGAGGATGGTATGGTAGTCCTGACATGTTCTCTAAAATGTATGCCTGTCTTTTTTATTTTTTAATAAAAAAAAAAAAAGTATTTTATTGCAATGAAAATCTCTCTCTCTCTCTCTCTCTCTCTCTCTCTCTCTTTCTCTCTCTCTCTCTCTCTCTCTCTCTATATATATATATATATATATATATATCTTTCTCTCTCTCTCTTGTATGTTTGGGTTTATAACTTAATCATCATAAATACTAAATCACTTTTTCCATCAATTCCCTCTACTTAAAGGTCGCTCCTTCAGGTTAAAACGGTCTATTTTTGACCAAATGATGCTAGTTAGACGCCTTGAGGAGGAGCAGAGTATCCTGGTGAAGGAGATGTCTCAGCACATCACGTCTCTTCGTAAGGAGATAAAGGGAGTGGAGAAGCTGAAAGAGAACATCAGAATGGGCTGTAAGTCAAATTTGGAGTTTTTTTTCTCACTAACATATGTATAGTCCCTTTTCTACTGAATGGTATCAGTTCAACTCACCTCAACATGACTCTACTTGGTTTA
The DNA here is from genome assembly GCF_051911475.1 of Siphateles boraxobius. NCBI lineage: Eukaryota > Metazoa > Chordata > Actinopteri > Cypriniformes > Leuciscidae > Siphateles > Siphateles boraxobius. The sequence goes on along the minus strand of NW_027508733.1, from coordinate 5,643,534 downwards.
TTTTCAAATTTTTGGTTTCATTTTCCACTGCATAAAAGTACCATTTCATGTAACTGGTTGCTACAGCAACACTGAAGTAAACTATCTTAGCATCACCATTGTGTAAAAGTTGGTAACATCAATCACTACAGCAGAACAAATAAAATCAACAGTATTCTGAATTCATCACAATACAGACATGTTTTTGGGGAGATGGCAATATTTACTCTATCGGCCGTCCTGTCTTGCTAACACTAAGCTGCTGCTGAGGGCCTGCTCAGAACGTTAATATTATGATGCTAGCGATAACAATGACCACAGAGCTATCTACACATCATTGTTGGAACTTCAACAGAGGTGGAACCAAAAGTGCTTGGTACCAGAGTCAAGTGGATCTGGTACCAGTCTGTGGAAAAGAGCCACAAGTTTTGTTTTTTCTATATTAGTCATACCACTCTGCTCCACCCTCACACTTTGTTTGCCCTATCCTCACCTCAACATAGCCCCCCCCCCCCCCCCCCCAATTACACACAGACAGTCACAGCTTCTGCAAACCCCCATCCCTCCCCGACTGCACTTTATACCCCCAATTTATGCAAAGTATAGGCTGTCAAGCACATACAATTTCTATGAATTTCTTACATACAATAACTATGCATATGACAATAAAATGTCCTTGTATTCCGTGTTTAAGTTTTCTTGCAACAATAACCAAAAAATCTAAACAAAACAAAAAACAAGAAATTGAGTAACATGATTCTGTCATATGTGGTTCTACATGCTATAATTTTGGAACAATACTTGTTATTCTTATGTTTATGTATGTTACAGATTTTGGTGACATGTCAGAGGATGCTGCAGCTGGTTGGAAAAGTGTCCTCATGCGGAGGTCCTCTGCACTGGAGAGTTTATGCCAACAAGCTGTGAGCACGTATAGTGCTATAGTTGATGACCTCCAGATACAGGACACAGAATGCAGAACGGACACTGATGACGAATATGACTTTAGTAGTCCAGAGTCAGAAGAAGATTAGAAAGGAGACCACTCTGTTTTGTTTTGTTTTTAAAGGGGTGGTTCGGAATTTTGGACATCGGGGCTCATTTCCAAGTGAGCCTTAGTCTTATTTATCAGTAGAGATATTTTTCAAAGATTTTCTTCCAGTCGTTCAAGTTGCATAGTTCGCCGGTGCTAGGCTAGCGCGAGTCAACGGTAACTGCTAGCCTGCCATTAAAAACAGTTTTACCCACGACACAGTACACCAAAAGCAAATAAATTATAACGCCAGACTGTCGATGTAAATGTCTGTTGAGAGAATAATGTTAGAAATCAAACTACTCTTGCATCTCAATGATCTCATTACATTTACAGGAACTAGTTTCTCAGCAGCGGCGGTATTTTACTTTGCTCCGGTTAGTAGTACTGCGCCGAAAAGTAAACACAGAACAGAAGCGGACTACAGTCGGGGACGTCTAGCTAGCTAGTTTTAGTCTCGGTTGCCTAGGTAACTGAATATCACTCCGCCGCTGCTGTAGACTGTGCTAATAAATACAAGGAACAAAATAACTATTGCAATGCAATGAAAGGGTAATTTGATTTCTAACATTATTCTCTCAACAGACATTTACATCGATAGTCTGGCGTTATAATTTATTTGCTTTTGGTGTACTGTGGAGGGGGAAAACTGTTTTTAATGGCAGGCTAGCAGATACCGTTGACTCGCGCTAGCCTAGCACCGGCGAACTATGCAACTTGAACGAATGGATGAAAACTTTTGAAAACTGTCTCCACTGATAAATAACAATAAGGCTCACTTGGAAATGAGCCCCGATGTCCAAAATTCCGAACCACCCCTTTAAAATCTGTGAACTTTCCATTATCTCTCACCCTTCCTGAATAATAACAACTACCCAGAACATTGCTTGTTCATTCTTCACACATCAGGCAAAAGATACAGAGGCATCACTAGAAGGAACAATATTGGTTGATTGATTAATGATTCAGGGATAGTACCTACCCCAGGTTGCCTGGCCACGCCTTCCTATGCACTTCCGCTCGATTATCATCTCCCTACAGTGCTAGTTTGGATTTGATTCCATTGAGCTGGTTGTCTCCGGTGGCAAGGAGTTGTGAACGCTGAGCTAGAATACTATCAGCCAAGACAAGCTATCAGTCAAGGGCTGATCCTATCTTTTTAAACTTCAACAAGCTCCAGCAAGCAATAATTTATCGCTACCGAATGGCCAGACTCAGGCTAACTTTTATTACCAGGCTAACCCCCAAGCTTTCAGACACGTAAATATGCACTATGATAATTCAATTATCAACATTAGGTGTTGTTAAATGTGAAATTATTTTGCACTGCAACTTCATATACTACAATCATGAGTGTGTACATTAATATCAATGTAATATCTACTAAATGGATTGGCCCTCTGCATGGACTGTTGGACATGGACTGTTTTATGCATTCTGGACTGTGACATTTCAACCTCAACTTTAGCACTTAAAGGACAATATGGAGCTCATTTATGCTCTATTGAATTTTCTTGTGTGTTGGATGTGTGTTGTGGTACATGTGAGCACACAAAGATAGATTTCTTCAACTGTGGAAATGGCTACAATAAACTTGAATGTGAATTTGAAAATGTTGTAAATTATTTGTGATTGTAATTGAAGTGCATAAAGTACATAATTGCCTAGTAGTCTTCATTGAAAATCTACATTTTACAGTATACTGTCACAATATAAAAACTCTTCAGGATGCTGAAGTGGCACTGGTGATATCAAAAGTCAATTATTGTCCATGGGACCTGGTGTCACTTGGCAGTACTTAACATGCTGTGTTGACTTGACAGGTTAGAGCTTTGATAAAAAGCCACGGATCTTGTTTTTCATATATTCAAAACCAATGTATTCAAGCAGAATAGTATTTAAATTAATATGAAAAAAAGTGATCATTTCAGTAAGGGTGGTGATTGGTTCAGAGTTGGAAACGGGACAACAAGATCGTAGCTAGTGTCTGAAAGTATAATTAAGCTGCATGCCAGATGTCCACCAGCACAGTTGTTTTACAGCCTCATATCTCTCATCCCTAGACATTGCTCAATTTACGAGTCGACCAACTCCTCATTGAGTAGGCCTATACCTGCCAGACATCCTCTTTTTTCAGAAAATGGAAAGTAGAATGTGTCTTTAAAAGCGAGGATAAGCTGCAACTCCAAGTTGATTATGATTTTACTTGATTTGGATACAAAAAAATTGATTGACTTGATTGGTCTGCATTCAGGCTACACACCATTGTATCATCACTCATGGATCCCTATCAGTTTGCTTACCAGGCTGTGGAAAATGCCATCAACCTGGCTGTTTACTCTGCTACATTTGGAGTCAATTAACACCTATGCGTGCATAGCTTAGCATATAACATGATAGATCCTCTCAATCTGTTCTCCAGCCTGCAATTCATGAATGGCAATATAGCTCTGTGTCACTTCATACTTTCATATAATTAATTTGGTCAATTTTAACAATATGGAAACATGCCCTCAATACGGATAGGCCACCAGAAGGCTGTAGAGAGGTAGTAGGAGCAAAAACTGTATTCTACTGTCGCTGGTGGCTTGTGCTTCTCGCCTACTGTCCAGTACACTGTCCTGCGCCACTCACTTATTGTCCTGTGCCACTGGTCTATGGTCCCGCACCACTGTCCCGTGAGACTTATAAATTGTTAAAAACCTAAACCTAATCCGAAACCTAACCCATGGACAGTGACAAATGACAAGGGACAGTAGGCACATCAGATGGGATATTGAGTGAGTGCCATGTGAGAGTAGGCAAGTGTCACAAAACAGTATGAGTTGTGCAGGACAGTGTATGGGACAGCAAGTCAGTGGCACAGTGCACAGGACAGGTGGCACAAGACAGTTGATGGGTGGCGCAGGACAGGTCACGAGACAGTGGATCAGGAGTGCAAACCACCAGCAACAGTACAGTACAGTTATTGCTCGTACTGCTGGAGGAGAAATGACCAAGATCAAGTTTGCAGGTGATACCCCCATCATCAGTCCCATCAGATACAGTATGAGTCTCAGTGCTCCATGGAGGTGAATTGGGATGTAGAATGGAGTATACCAACAGCAAATTTCATCCTGAGAAGGAGGCCAAAGTCCCAGTTATTATAGTTGAGCCCTGATACTCTTACATTTATGGCGTCTCACATCAGACATAATGAATTGAATTTAAATGTGATATTAAAATCCTACCTTATGAACAGGCACAAAAAAACACATTGATCAGACATGATCTGGACATGTTATGTGTAAACAAACTCTTCTATAATGCCATATATCTTATTCATCACTACCTGGTATGGAAGGTCTGACAGACAGTCGCACTGGATGGAAATTAGAGAGGACTGACACAAAAGTCTCTGTTTATTTAGAAATAATTAATATATGCATAATTTCCAGTCAATAAAATTAAATAAAAAAAGGATATTTAAAGGTCTTCTTGTTGTAATCCCCCTTCCCCCTAATTAAGTCTTATTTCATTGTATATTATTTTGACCCAGCCCTCCCCTGGATACACATCAGCTTAACCACTATCATGCAAGGACAAATTCAATATTTTTTCAGCATTTACACTACCCATGTTAAAGTGTAGATTAAGTCTAGTTTGTGATTTCTATAAAGATGGTCTGCTGAACATCAAGAGGAAAAAGGACATTATACCTGTGACTTAGCAATAGACTGGCCAGTTATAACTACCACTATGATGAGGAAACTGATGGGACAGGACAGTGAGGACACTGTAGGAAGGATTAATAAGAACCTGTAGAAGATACACTATTGTCCATAAGGCAGATTCTGTCCATTATGGCTGGCATTAGCAAACATCCCTATTTAACAAATGAATGGAGGACAGAATCCATATTAATCACATCTAGAGTGCATTCACCTCTAGCAACTACTGTAGTGTATTAAAGTTAGAAATTAATATGAAGATTCATTGTATAGCCTACAACAGCCTGCTTTGTCTTAGTAGATTACTGTATGACATTTCATCACATGACCTGGACCATTTTGCTTTGTTGTTTAAAGTCATCGCAATTCAGCAATGACTGACTGTTATTGAGCTGAGCCCCATTTCATACATAACTTGAACCATGTTTGAGAGACAATGGGCCCTATTATAACATCTGAAACATCAAACGTGAAACGCAAGTAACTTTGTGGGCGGATCTTGGGCGCTGTTGCTATTATAGCCTACCAGCGAGATTCTTGGGCGCGACGCAAATCTAAAATGAAGTAGCTACATTACTCATAGGTGTGGTTTGGGCCTAACATGAAATAAACCAATCAGAGCGACATCTCACATTCCCTTTAAGAGCAGGTGCGCTTGTTCCATTGATTATAATAGAGGATTTGCCAGATGTGCGCCAGGAGCACTTCACAACAGAGGAGAGCAACGTTCTCGTCAGGGCCGGAAAAAGACGTGACATTGTATGGGGCCCATCTCCCATAGAAACCCACCCAAATTAGCCTTGTTCAAACAGGCGTTTAAAAATTTGGATAAATGTGCTAGCTAGATTTATGCCTATTTTTTTACATCTTCATGGACACAACAATGATTCCCTCGTATGTGAATATCTTCCCTTGTAAAAATGTACATGGTTTTATAAAAATGAGAACTGCTGCATCTGTGTGTAGATGAGAAAAGTAAAGTGCATGCGCATTGATTATGGCCAAGCAGACGCCCTTAAAATAACATAACATGCGCAACGCACCACTGACTTTAGACTAGGTTTTTCCTGGTCAGTGGCGTGATTGTTTTCTAAACCTGCAAAATAGCACCAGGGAACGTTTGCATCTGTGGAGGGAAAAGTCCGCTGTGTGTTGGTGCAAAATAGGAATGATACATGCACCGAGGTACAAAGTCAATTGCGCTGGGTACAAGATAGTGCCCCAAGTGTTACTGTCTGTCAACTGCCCACAGCCTGGTTGCAGTGTCCTTTTTTTACCTGGCAACAGAACCGGGCCCCAAGTTCCCATTTTAGAGACTAAAGTAAACGTTTGTTACTTAACAGCCCAAACTCTTCTGCAATGTAACCATTGGTACCACAATGAAGACTGGTGCGCGACTTGAACGGGACTTTATATAGTGTGTACCAGTCTTTGACAGCAAGAGGAAGGAATGAAATGAAAAGGAGTTCCAGTACTCCTGACAAACTGATAAGTTGTACAAACTGTCAACATACAAGAGATTATAAAATAAACTGTCATGTTTAATACAAATGTCCCCAGTCCTTCATACCAACAAGCCCAAATGCTGTTAGTATGATGCCTACTAAAGGAAAAGCTTAGTATATTTATTCAAATCTTCATGTACATCCTATTATTAAAAGTACTACACAATGATCTCTGCTAGGTCACTTACATGAGTGTGAGTGATGTCTGTTAGACATGACATAGAAAAGCTTAGTAAATACAAATCTTTATTAAAACAATACAAACCAACCAAAAATGAACAAATAACATAAAAAACAAACTAGACAGGGATAAAATTGCATTGTGTAGGTTTATGACAGACAAATAAAACTGGAGTGAATATCAAGCCGTCTGCCAGGTTGGAGGCCAGGTTTTCCCGCTAAAAAAGACAAGAGATAGGTTGTTAGTGAAAAAGGTATGAATAATGACTTAACATTCAATGCTGTAACGTCTACACTACACTATTACACAATATTAGAGTACAGTAATTAAGATGTAAGACAAGGTATTCAATAGGAGTGATGTTAAGATTAACCATAGGCCTAAAAATGAAAATAGCATCTAGAGATTTTAATAAACAAAGAAAAATTTCTAGACAACACCGTTTACAACTGGTAACTGTTAACTCATAACCTAATAAAATTTAGATAGTAGTACATAGAGTATACAGTAGTATAAAGTAGATTGCAAAGACTTAAAAACAGAATTTTGATAATGCAATCTTGTCTGGCCTCGCTTTAAACCAATGTAGCACTCAGTGAGAGTAGGGTTGGTAATGAATAGTCAAGGGTGTGGTAAACACAACTTTAGGTATATCCATTACAACTATCATGATCACAAGCTACGGCTATAAGTCAATAGTTCTTATTCAGCAGTTCCCCTTGAATCTAAATGTCAAAATACACTTGAGACATGTTTATTTTCCTTTTTTTGTTTTTTGGCTCAATGTCATCTGTCAAACACAGTAGTTCTAACCAACTGGTTTAGTTGCTTGCCATGCAACGTGTTGTCTTTGAAGTTACACGAAGGTTTGTGTTGTGCATTGCAATGTAAAAATGTGGTATACTAAGGCTACGTTCACACTGCAGGCTGAAACGACCCAATTCCGATTTTTTTGCCCCACTTGTATCTGATCTTTTCACGACAGTCTGAACGACACAGATCCGATCTTTTCAAATACGACCCAGGCCACTTGAGTATGTGGTCCAAATCCGATACGTATCCGATCTTTTGAAATGCGACTTCAGTCTGAACGGCCAGGTCACATGTATCCGACCCGCACGTCATTGATACGCGACAAACGTCATAATTCTGCGTTTAATAGGCGGGAATGAGAAGATAAACAACAACTATGGTGGACGATGCTGAGACCAGTCAATGGAAGGGAAGCGAGGTTTCTGATGTAATTAATGGTAAATAGACTGCATTTATATAGCGCTTTCACAGACCCAATGGCCACCAAAGCGCTTTACATTTTGCCTCACATTCACTCTCTCATTCATACACTGACGGCGGTGTCAGCCATACAAGGCGCCATCCAGCTCGTCGGGAGCAGCTGGGGTTAGGTGTCTTGCTCATGGACACCTCGACACTTGGTCAGGTGGAACCGGCGATTAAACCACCAACCTTCTGGCAAACTCTATTCAGGCCAAACTCGAGGGCTCTTATCGGAACTTCCGCAAACAACAAGTGACGTTGTTGACCGTTGAGTACACTTCTGCGCATGCGGGTCACTTCTGGGTCATTTCACGTTCACACAGGATATCACAAAAGGTCGCATTTAATTGGAAATGTAAACGGCCTTGCAAAAAAAAAATTTTTTTTCAAAAAAATCGGAATTGAGCATTAAGCCCCTGCAGTGTGAACGCAGCCTAAGGGTGAACTGTCCAAGCAAGGGTATCATACCATAGATCACAGGGCATCCAGTCATACAGGAGTTCGGTCTTCCCCTGTGGAAGGCAAAAAAAGACATGGAAACGTGTTACATGAAATATTGCATACAGAATTACAATGCAAACTTAAATTTAATGATTTGGAATGACATTAGTTGATCAGTTTTCAAATAATTTCAGTAATTTTTGTAAGAGGAAACCCCCTTGAGATGTGACATCTAGTTTTCGAGGGGGCCTCTAATGCATGATTGTTTTGGAGAATGCACCAATAAAAAATTGTTTCCCTGCCTACACAAACAATTTCTCACTCAATTAAGTGTGCTTTTCAATAATTGATCTAAAAAAAACTTTGCCTATCTTCCTTTGTGTGCCAGTTTTCTCCAAACTTCTAAAAACCTTATTACATTTTGTTTTACTTATTTGGAAATGAGACATTTGTACCAGTCACTCTGAGACATTTTAAATGATACTAAACATAATACTCAATGATAATCATTCACATTAAACCATATGTATTCTTGAGAGAGAATGAAATGTAGATTAGGTGAGACTGTATGAGGGGAGGTCAAATGTTCATTTCCAGCTAGGTCCTTTGTCTTACTGAGCAGTGGTCGTTCTTTAACCAGTTTTTCCAGTCTTGCACGATTACCGGTAAAGATAATAGGAACGAGAATATTTCGCAGAACAACAATCTGGTCCATATTCTGATTACTTGCAAGCAATAGTCTGTCAGGATAGCAAACATCATGTAGTTAACGGGGAAGAGGGTTGCCACCCTTTCTCCGCATCAAATACTGTATAAGGACCTTTAAATAATATTTCTAGGCATTTAAAAATAAATGTTTAGAGATATGGATCAAGGGCAAATTTTATAGACGTGACAACAAAGAATTCCCTGGTGATACAATTGGTACTAAATTTCACTATGGACATGTATTCGAAATTTAGCAATAGGACACACTCCACTGTGACTACAGGAGATACTATCACGGTGTGGGTTCTGTCATGTTTCCTGTCTGTGTTCCCCTGTCTTTTTTCCTGTTTAGCAGTTCCCGTTATGTCTATTATTATAAAGGCAAACAAGCTAAACAAGATAATGAGGGGAGTGGCTAATCAGAGACACCTAGGAAGACTATAGCTGCGTCCCAATGTGCATACTATGCCCTAAATAGTATTTAAAATTACTAATGTCACATACTATTTAGGATTGATAGTATGCACATTAGGACGCAGCTACTCCCCCTCATTATCTTGAGGGGCGTGGCTAATCTGAGTGGCTAATCAGAGACACCTAGGTGTCTCTGATTAGCCACTCCCCTCATTATCTTGTTTAGCTTGTTTGCCTTTGTATTTAAGCCCTGTGTCTAGCTCAGTCTTTGTGAGTTCTTGATGTTGTTCTGTTGCATGTTGTCGGGTCTGTTCTGGAGTCTTAGCCTTTGTCATAGTTCAAGTTTATTCTTAGTCTTTGTCATTGTTCTAGTTTATTTAATAAAAAAACTGCTGCATTTGGATCACAACAGATACAGTGGTTAGCTTTGCTGACATCTAAGCAGATGATGCGGGTCTCACCTATTATGGTACACTTTAGTTTAATTTATGATGCTAAGTAACTTGAACATGTCATGGTTCAGTGGCATGCCACTGGGGTACCTGAGCCTTGAGTAGTGTGCCCAAGAAGGAGCACTAGCACTCAGTTACTCACACCCCGTGATGCAGGACAACTTCTAAATTGGCACTGCAAGAGCCTTAAGGGTTTTTTTTTTGCCAAGATTTTTTTTAAATCAAATATCTTTTCACAGTTTTATATGATGTTAGTTGTAGTTTAAACCTTGCAGAAAAATTATGCTGGTTGCTGGATGGTCTAAGCTAGAGTGGGCTTGAAGAGAAAATGGTGCGTTCCAGCATGTAACATAGGACCAAGTAGCAATTGGTTGAAGCAGAAAGTATCTGCCCACCAGGAAGCAAATATCCCAATGGATAGGTTCCTGGGGCCTCATTTATAAAACTGTGCGTAGGATCCTTACTAAAAGTGTACGTGCGCCCGAAAGCCAGACTTATGAAACCGTTCGTACGCCAGAATCTGCGCAGAATTCACTTTATCAATCCCAGTCAGCAGAAGATTGTGCGCACATGCGTCTCCTCCCCGAAATAACCATAAATGAGCTTACAACGCCTAGTTTTACTATGCATATCCTCATCTGCATATCATTTGCATATGATTATTCATCCATGTGATAACATGTTTAACGGTACAAGACATCAGGAAAATATGAAATACGGATGTGCTGTCACATTACATTAATAAAAACCATTTAGTAGCCTATCCTTGCCTTGTTTTTGAATAAATAAATCAAATAGTGTAAAATAAATTTCAGAGAAAGTTTTTTTCAATCTTTTCCACTGGCCAAATAGTATTTTAATTGATTTATATTTTTAATGGAAACAGATAGACCATGTTGTGCATTAGGCTATATTTGCACATTCTGCTAGTATCATGGTAAGCAATTCTCTCTGTAGTTAAAACATTAAAAGATAGCATGCCATATATAGCATGAGGAAAAATTTTCAAAAGCATTACATCCACGACAAATATTTATATTTATTGAATATAAAAAATGTTTGAACTCCTCAGTAAATTTCATGTAGTTTATGTGTTTAAATCCATTAATGAGAATGACATATTTAATCAAAATGTTTGTATCAGAAGTAAAACATAGTTTAAATCATTTTATTTAAAATGCTATTGTGAACATGCACTGTATGATTGGGGCTCATAATGAAGATTTACGGTTTTACTTCATCCGCCATTAGATATGAGTCAGTTTAACTAAACGGCCCAACGCTTTCGCTGGCGCTCATTTAAGGTGTGGATATTTGCTTCAAGTGACAGGCTTTGTGAGTGAAATTATATTTGTATTATCTTTCTGTATATGTATAATTTTCTTTAGATTTTCTCTCTAAAATTAACAAAAAAAATATAACTCCATCTCACCATCGGTGTCGCCAAACTACTCCGTCTCCAAAACGTTCGTATGCATGGGTCAGAGTTTGTGTGCAGGTGCGCACATTTTCCCATCAAGTTTGTTTTTATAAATCACAATTTATGCGTCGGAAGTGGCGTACGCCTCTTTCAGGGCCTGTTTTGTACGTACACAAAGGTTATAAATGAGGTCCCAGGTGCTTTTCACAAAGTGAAATAATGTGAAAGCGTTTGGTGTATCAGGCTAAGAATGGCAATCATAAGATGGTCAAACGAACTTAACCATCAAATCTCATGCAAAAACATGAACTGGTAAAAAAAAATGGCTGATCAAACCAGTTTCAAAACATGCTTAGACTAGCCAAGATGTATTTTCTGTAGGGAAGACATCATATCAGATAACACAATCTAACTACCTCTCCAATCCTACCTTTCTCTGCCTTGTCCGTATTATCCCACGGTATGGGTGCACATCCCGATTGTTGTGGGGGCAATCTTTTGTTCTCACTGTACAACATAAGAACATAGAGTAGTGAATGATAGATGATAATCCAAATGCAAATGTAGCCTTAGAAAATACTTAATACTTGAAAACTTGCGTATCTACAGTATGAACACTATGCATACAATTCATATGGAAATTAATTAAACCAATTATATCAGGAAGACCTGCACAACAATTCCATTAATACTTTTGTGTTGATAATGTAAAAGATGACAGAATATCAGATGTCAGATTTCAGACCTCTCTTCCTCTGATTTCGTCTTTTCCCTATATAAACAAATAGACTTGGTTCAGTACAGTACAGATATTTGAAGCTTAAGCATATTCTTTTAAAGATAAAGAACAGAAAAGTTGAAAAGTTTAAGACCTTGTCCAGTAGCAGGTTGATCAGCCACAGCCACAGTCCCAGCCCCCTGGTCCACAGATACTGCAGCTACTGAATCTAAAATGAGTGAAGAGATATCATTGTATATCATAATATACAATTAGGTCATAACAGAGACCTGAAAAAAAGAGCTTAAAGGGTTAGTTCACCCAAAAATGAAAATTAAGTCATTAATTACTCACCCCCATGCTGTACCAACCCCGTAAGACCTTCGTTCATCTTCGAAACACAAATGAAGATATTTTTGATTAAATCTGAGAGGTGGATCACTGCTACATAGGCTGCCAGAGGGAATGAAACTTGACGGCCCAGAAAGTCATTAAAGAAAATGTTTAAATATTCCATGTGCCTACAGTGGCTCAACTATAAGTTTATCAAGCGACGAGAATACTTTTTTCCCGAAAAAAACCCCATAAATAACGACTTTATTCGACTACTCCTTTTCTTCCTTGTGGGCCTGAGACGAGAGTTCAAGAGATTTCCACGACGCATGCGCGAGAACTGAACAAGAAGTATTAGAAGAAGAACGTCCTCTTCTCAGTTCTCGCGCATGCGTCTTGGAAATCTCTTGAACTCTCGTCTCAGGCCCACAAGGAAGAAAAGGAATAGTCGAATAAAGTCGTTATTTATGGGTTTTTTTTCGGGAAAAAAGTAGTCTCGTCGCTTGATAAACTTATAGTTGAGCCACTGTAGGCACATGGATTATTTAAACATTTTCTTTAATGACTTTCTGGGCCGTCAAGTTTCATTCCCTCTGGCAGCCTATGTAGCAGTGATCCACCTCTCAGATTTAATCAAAAATATCTTCATTTGTGTTCCGAAGATGAACGAAGGTCTTACGGGGTTGGTACAGCATGGGGGTGAGTAATTAATGACTTGATTTTCATTTTTGGGTGAACTAACCCTTTAAAGCAATACTACAGAGTACATCCAACCATAGCACTGTTTTAAAGATAAAGAACAGAAATAAAGCTGAGAAGTTTAAGACCTTGTCCAGTAGCAGGTTGATCAGCCACAGCCACAGTCCCAGCCCCCTGGTCCACAGATACTGCGGCTACTGAATCTAAAATGAGTGAAGAGATAGCATTGTCCATCATAATATACAATTAGGTCATAACAGAGACCTGAAAAAAAAGAGCTTAAAGCAATACTACAGAGTACATCCAACCATAGCCCTGTTGTTTGAGCTTCCCAAGTGCTGTTGGTAGGAAGAAGAACAAGAGAATTTGGTACAGCATAGACTACATAGCAAACCATCTGAGACCATGAGCTCACTTTTAGTTTAATTTCTCATGGTACCATTCAAAATAAAGTTCATGTTCTCTGTTTGGTCTATGTTGTACCAAATTCTCTCGTTCTTGTTCCCACTGACAGCATACAGTGAGCTCAAATAACAGGGCTATGGTTGGAAGTACTCAGGACACTGTAAAACCTTGTACTGTAGGAGGAGGGCTAAGCAACCATTCTGGACCATCCTCAGTCCCAGCCCCCTGGTCCAAACTCATGCCGCTTGTCAAATCTGAGGATGAGAATGAGAATGAGTGCAAAGAAGATGTTGTCTCTCTAAAGTGTATACACAGATTACATAATATACAGTACAATTAGGGTCTGTATTCACAAAGAATCTTAGGGATGAAAGTATCTCAACATTTTAGGAGAAAAAAATTTGCGCTAAGCCCTAATGAGGAAATTTTAACATCATTTAGGAATTATTTTGTGCTAAAATGAAATTCTTTGTGAATTTTGTGAAAGAACATAAATAAACCTGAAGAGCTTAAGACCTTGTCCAGTAGGAGGTTTGTTAAAATCAGCCACAGTCCCAGCCCCCTGGTCCACGGATATTGTGGCTACTGAATCTGAGGATGAGTGGAGAGATGGTCACATTGTGTCTTATAAAAGTTTAAATAGGTGTAGTGAAAAGACATCTGCTGCTAAAGCATATTTTCACAAAAATCTCAGAGAACACAATAAAGTGAAGGCACCAAATCTGGGCCGAACGCACCTTGTTCTCTTAATGGGGTTATCTCAAAATTTAGAGTGACAGTAGCCTCCTCAGGCTCATGGCTACTGTCTGTTGCCTGTTCTGTATTCACTAGAAGAATACAAACACAAAAAATTTACTATACGCAATTAAGTCAAAATGTGAAAGCTAAGGCAAAATAATACAAAATCCACATGCCTCATATAATCAGAGAAGTTTCACAGTTGCCCTTACTAGGCATCACAGTTGCCCTTACTATTTCCAATCATTGCTTAACACCATCTACCCCTAAATAATAATATATATAAAAAAATACATATATAAAGTTTATAGTATATAAATATAGTCTTACCTTCAACCATCATTTTAAAAATTTCATAAATGTTTTCCACACAGGTCTGTGCACTTTTGCCCAACACTTTATCTTTAGGCAAGATCATTTTGGCCTTCTTGTGTGGATATTCCACCAGGAGCAAAGGCCTCCAGCCGACTGCGTGCAGCTTCTCTATCTAAAGATTTAAAAAAAACATTAAAAAAAAAAACATTAAAAACAATTACAAGTGCTTTGGTGTGGCTGTGTATGGATCTTTGTCTGCTTATCACAAAGCTGGGACACAAATGCAGGTCAACAAGAAATACTTAGGGTAGAAGCAGACTTTTGGAACATCACAAGGAATAGCTGTATTCAAGATCCCAGAGGATCCCAGAAGCCCTTTGTGGGTTGTTGCTGAATGTATCTTAAAGTACTGCAGGCTAAGTGATCCTGAGAGTCTTTGGTCTGTTTGCAACGTTTTTCAATGACAGTAGAGTACAGTTAAGATGCTAAAGCTATTGAATAAATAGCTTTCATAAATATGTTAATGCATTATCTTGTCTCAGTCAAAACCAGAAAGTCTCCCCAGTACCCAAAAATAACTGGACTATGGTGACAGGACAACAAAAGTTACTTACCAAAATGATGGCATCGTCCCACAAATGTGAGGTCACCTGATTTTTTTTTGTGTTGGCAACCCATATCTTTTTTTTTCTCTCGAATTTTTCAATCTTTTTGTTTAGGCGCACATTTTTAGGCTGTGGGGCCTTGCACATAGGGCACTTCTTGAAGCCATTAAAAATTTTATTTTTGCACGCTGGGCATGTCTTCTTGAGCCCTCCACCTTTTGACATGTTTTGATGCTGTAAACCAGACAGAAGGCATAATGTATGTCACAAACATGACTTCGTCCTGGTTCAGTTATAATACAGTTTTAGTAAGACACTGGATTTACTCCAAACATCTGAATATCAGACTTTGATGGCTAACTTATGGTTATGTTTGATGGACGCTTTTTTAGTAAGTAACAATAAAAAACACAAATCAAAAACTACAAGATATAAAATACTACACTATTTCAATATACATTAAATGTCTAGAACATCATACCTCAACAGCAACAACAACAAACAAACAATATGTAATACCAAAAGTTATTTGACATAGATATGGGTGTAAAGTTATCAAAATTTCTCACCCTGGCCTCATTGGGATCTTCAAAGACTCCTGGGTGGTTTTCTGACATGGTTATACGATACAAAAATACAGACAATAGACACACTATACAGTTATGAAGATGAGTGTGTGTGTGTGTGTGTGTGTGTGTGTGTGTGTGTGTGTGTGTGTGTGTGTGTGTGTGTGTGTGAGTGAGAGAGAGAGAGAGAGAGAGAGAGAGAGAGAGAGAGAGAGAGAGAGAGAGAGAGAGAGAGAGAGAGAGAGAGAGAGAGAGACAGAAAGTGTGAGAGACTTAAGAGAGAAACAGAGTGAGCGAGAGAGATTGAAAGAGTGGCTCTTAAAAGTGCCTTTGTTTTTTTAAACGATAGAGATAGAGCAATGGAGATAATATGTAAAAAGCAAATAATCTGTAGAACAGACAAGAAAGCATAATTAGATATACAGTATCTCTGAGAAAAAAATATAATGTCCACATTAATGCGAGACACTATAGGTGAATAGGGTAAACTTTTAAAATAATAGTTATCACCATGAAACTTCCTCAGTTGATTAATTACACAATTAAGTATATAAAAACAGTGTATTATAAGTTTTTGAAATGTGTATGTTTAATTATGCAAAGTAGGCATTATCTCATTAAATAAACGCAATTTTGCATATATATTTTCGGTAACAAAAATCTGAACATATGCATATGATAAAATTATTTTTTTTCATTTTGTTTACACACAAGATGATTTGAAACAATATCAGACGGATTTCAGGATAGGGCCTAGCTATATGCTTTAATTACTTAGGAAATAATACTGGAGAAAAAAAATCGATTTCCTCTATATTTTTTGGTGTACATGATGGTGCTACATAGGATGAGATGTTGGTAACGTTACTGGATGGATGAAAAAAAATAAACTCATTTTGAGAAAACATTAAATATTTGTAATGTAAAAATGCATACTTTTTTTAGAGAAAAACCACTAACGTTACAGACACGATATCATGTCAACTATTTAGCAATCAACAATACAAGCCATCTAAAACGCATTAAAACGTTTAATTCAACATTTATAGATAGTAAATAAGTAGCAGGTCTGAGATACATACCGATTTGTAGAGGGGATCCTCGCAATGACGGAAAAACCGCGAAAGTGGGGTCGCCGTCATGGCAACAGACTCGTCCGATTTAACATTAATTTATAATTAGTCTTTATCATTTTTTTTTTCGTTGTCTGTATATGCCTATCTTTCAATTGAGTAAACATAAAAAAAATTGTAAATTAGTCCAAATATTATTTACACAAGATGATGGATGGGGAGTTTGATTGATCAAGCCTGCCTCTAGTTATCCGGTTATCCGTGTGTCCCGTCACGGAAGAATCCGTGGTGCCATCACAGAATTTGTCAATAAGCAAAAGGCTATAGAAACTGGTCAGGGGAGATAATATGTTCACAGTTTAATTAGGCTACATGCATGCAAAAACAGACAACTTGAATAGCCTACTGAAAGTGTCAAAATCAGCAATAGGCAATCTCGTCCAGTGAAGGTGAAAAAAATCTGTGGCGACGACTGAATATTCCGTGGTCCCGTCACGGAAGAATTCCGTGGTCCCGTCACAGAATTTGACAATAAGGAAAACTGTTACAAACTGATCGGGGGAGATAATATGTTCACAGTTTAATTAGGCAACATCGCAAACACAGACAACTTAATAGCCTAAAGTGTCAAAATCAGCAATAGGCTGTCCAGTGAAGGTGAAACAATCTGTGGCGACCACTGAATATTCCGTGGTCCCGTCACGGAAGAATTCCGTGGTCCCGTCACGGAAGAATCCGTGGTGCCATCACAGAATTTGACAATAAGTAAAAACGGTTACAAACTGATCGGGGGAGATAATATGTTCACAGTTTAATGAGGCAACATCGCAAACACAGACAACTTACTGTAATAGCCTAAAGTGTCAAAATCAGCAATAGGCTATATCGTCCAGTGAAGGTGAAACAATCTGTGGCGACCACTGAATATTCCGTGGTACGGTCACGGAAGAATTCCGTGGTCCCGTCACGGTAGAATCCGTGGTGCCATCACAGAATTTGTCAATAAGCAAAAGGCTATAGAAACGGGTCAGGGGAGATAAGAGGTTCACAGTTTAATTAGGCTACATGCATCACAAACACAGACAACTTGAATACGGAAAGTGTCAAAATCAGCAATAGGCAATCTCGTCCAGCTGTGAAAAAATCTGTGGCGACCACTGAATATTCCGTGGTACGGTCACGGAATTCAGGGTGACCAGACGTTATCCTAGCGATCAAACGACGGCAGAACAATCAAGTTAAAATCACTTTAAAACTAAATATTTAAAGTAAAGTACTTTAAGTAAACTCAGAATATTCAAAGCGATACATTTACAAATTATAAAACGACGTCAATTGGGGGAGCGCGTGTGTTGTAACTGTCCGTGTGTGGACCACGGATGCTGCCTGTCATTGACTTACATAGGCATCACTTCCGTGGGCACATCACGGAATTTTCGGCGATTCCGTGAAACTTCCACGGATTTTGAGCTAAGGGTCCGTGTTCATTTCACGGAATTCTGTGAGATCAGGTTGCCACAGATTGTTTCACCTTCACTGGACAGCCTATTGCTGATTTTGACACTTTAGGCTATTAAGTTGTCTGTGTTTGCGATGTTGCCTAATTAAACTGTGAACATATTATCTCCCCCGATCAGTTTGTAACAGTTTTCCTTATTGTCAAATTCTGTGACGGGACCACGGAATTCTTCCGTGACGGGACCACGGAATATTCAGTCGTCGCCACAGATTTTTTTCACCTTCACTGGACGAGATTGCCTATTGCTGATTTTGACACTTTAGGCTATTACAGTAAGTTGTCTGTGTTTGCGATGTTGCCTCATTAAACTGTGAACATATTATCTCCCCCGATCAGTTTGTAACCGTTTTTACTTATTGTCAAATTCTGTGATGGCACCACGGATTCTTCCGTGACGGGACCACGGAATTCTTCCGTGACGGGACCACGGAATATTCAGTGGTCGCCACAGATTGTTTCACCTTCACTGGACAGCCTATTGCTGATTTTGACACTTTAGGCTATTAAGTTGTCTGTGTTTGCGATGTTGCCTAATTAAACTGTGAACATATTATCTCCCCCGATCAGTTTGTAACAGTTTTCCTTATTGTCAAATTCTGTGACGGGACCACGGAATTCTTCCGTGACGGGACCACGGAATATTCAGTCGTCGCCACAGATTTTTTTCACCTTCACTGGACGAGATTGCCTATTGCTGATTTTGACACTTTCAGTAGGCTATTCAAGTTGTCTGTTTTTGCATGCATGTAGCCTAATTAAACTGTGAACATATTATCTCCCCTGACCAGTTTCTATAGCCTTTTGCTTATTGACAAATTCTGTGATGGCACCACGGATTCTTCCGTGACGGGACACACGGATAACCGGATAACTAGAGGCAGGCTTGATCAATCAAACTCCCCATCCATCATCTTGTGTAAATAATATTTGGACTAATTTACAATTTTTTTTATGTTTACTCAATTGAAAGATAGGCATATACAGACAACGAAAAAAAAAATGATAAAGACTAATTATAAATTAATGTTAAATCGGACGAGTCTGTTGCCATGACGGCGACCCCACTTTCGCGGTTTTTCCGTCATTGCGAGGATCCCCTCTACAAATCGGTATGTATCTCAGACCTGCTACTTATTTACTATCTATAAATGTTGAATTAAACGTTTTAATGCGTTTTAGATGGCTTGTATTGTTGATTGCTAAATAGTTGACATGATATCGTGTCTGTAACGTTAGTGGTTTTTCTCTAAAAAAAGTATGCATTTTTACATTACAAATATTTAATGTTTTCTCAAAATGAGTTTATTTTTTTTCATCCATCCAGTAACGTTACCAACATCTCATCCTATGTAGCACCATCATGTACACCAAAAAATATAGAGGAAATCGATTTTTTTTCTCCAGTATTATTTCCTAAGTAATTAAAGCATATAGCTAGGCCCTATCCTGAAATCCGTCTGATATTGTTTCAAATCATCTTGTGTGTAAACAAAATGAAAAAAAATAATTTTATCATATGCATATGTTCAGATTTTTGTTACCGAAAATATATATGCAAAATTGCGTTTATTTAATGAGATAATGCCTACTTTGCATAATTAAACATACACATTTCAAAAACTTATAATACACTGTTTTTATATACTTAATTGTGTAATTAATCAACTGAGGAAGTTTCATGGTGATAACTATTATTTTAAAAGTTTACCCTATTCACCTATAGTGTCTCGCATTAATGTGGACATTATATTTTTTTCTCAGAGATACTGTATATCTAATTATGCTTTCTTGTCTGTTCTACAGATTATTTGCTTTTTACATATTATCTCCATTGCTCTATCTCTATCGTTTAAAAAAACAAAGGCACTTTTAAGAGCCACTCTTTCAATCTCTCTCGCTCACTCTGTTTCTCTCTTAAGTCTCTCACACTTTCTGTCTCTCTCTCTCTCTCTCTCTCTCTCTCTCTCTCTCTCTCTCTCTCTCTCTCTCTCTCTCTCTCACTC
Source organism: Siphateles boraxobius (assembly GCF_051911475.1). Lineage (NCBI taxonomy): Eukaryota > Metazoa > Chordata > Actinopteri > Cypriniformes > Leuciscidae > Siphateles > Siphateles boraxobius. Next base: position 5,623,442 of record NW_027508733.1, on the reverse strand, counting down.
ACACACACACACACACACACACACACACACACACACACACACACACACACACACACACACACACACACACACACACACTCATCTTCATATCTGTATTGTGTGTCTATTGTCTGTATTTTTGTATTGTATCTGTGCATGCACCATGTCGGAAAACCACCCAGGATTCTTTGAAGATCCCAATGAGGTCAGGGGCCATATGGCTGCTGAAATTAGCAAGGCTCTTCTCCATGAGGCCAGGGTGAGAAGTTTTGATAAACTTACACCCATGTCTCTGAAAATCACTATTTACATATTGTTTGTTTGTTGTAGTTGCTGTTGAGGTATGATGTTCTAGACATTTAATGGACATTGGAGTAGTGTAGTATTTTATATCTTGTAGTTTTAGTTTTGTGTTTTTTATTGTTAGTTACTTTGGAAAAAAGCGTCCATCAAACATAACCATAAGTCTGATATTCTATCAGAAAACATTAATATTTTATTTTCATATAGGCTGCAATGGCAATGGGAAGCCATGTCCCTCAAAAAAGAAAGAGGACTAAGAGAGGGAAAGCAGTCGCAAGCGCAGCGGCCACAAGTAACAGACGTAAGAAACGTCAAAAAGCAGAACGTCGTGCATTAGGTTCGTTGTTTATAGCACTGTTATAGTTTAATAATGATAATTATCTAAATGTTGGTGAGTGAAAAGATGGTTTGAGCTCACTGAGCCAGATGTATGATTGAATATTGTTAATTTTCTGGACTAAAATATATGATGCTTTACAGTAAGACCCTGATAGAATAGATTACCTATTGTATTGGCCTTTGCAGCTTCTGAAGTTCAAGTGAACACAGTGTCTGAGGAAGTCCCTCAGATCGAAGAAGAGATTACTGCAAGTCTTGGTGAGTATGTTTGTATAATCCCTATAACTACATTTCCTATTCCTCCATATCAACAACTTTTCTAATGACCCTGTAAACTTTTCCTCGATTCATTGTTGTTGATGTCTCACGCTTCTTCTCCACGCAACTACATTAAAAGTGGTTTGTGTTTGTATTTTGTTGTTGTAGACAGAACATGTGCATTATATTCTATTTTTTTCTGCACTCATTGCTTTTGCATAGCTTGCTTTTAGAAATTCTTGCCTATTTTGGGAAGTGATAGACACTCCAACTCTTCATTTCAAACTGGTCTATTATCGGAAGCATATTACACGGTTTGTGAGACCATTGTGATACAATGGTTTGTGATACAATGATCCAGTCCATATACAGTACATTAAACCAACATTGAATGGACACTGTCGTGAATGGCTTGGTCAAAGTCAGATTTTAAGTCATAATTATTGTCGTACCATTCAGTATTATGTAATTTTTATCTATTGTGCCTTCACTCAATCGAAGGGTTGTTTTACAGTTATTTATTTATTTTCATTTATTTTCAGAAACGTGTCTTCAACAGCTGAGGGACACTCTTGACTCGGTTGAGGTTAATGTGGCAGCTGAAAAAACAGCATGGGCACAGCGGCAGCTACACGCTGATACAAGGGCAAAAGCAGCAAGGCCAGCGCTGCTTGATGCTAAACTGTCCGCTGAAAGAGACTTCTACCAAAAATGTCACAGGTGCGGTGCCGGAGAGGCAGTAATTAGGTGCCTGGATTGTGTGCCACTGGACATGGAGTATCTATGTGGAGGATGCGACATGGAGGCTCACAAAAAGAATGTGTTCCATGGCAGGGAGGCAATTTTCCACGGCTACCTGGAGTCTATTCCCCCCACAAAGGCTGTGGTGATGGGTGAAAACGGCCAGCCTCACTTTTGTGAGCAGGGTATGTGTTTATTAACAATTTGTGTTGACTAGTAAAGGGTAATTACTAATTACACAAATATTCTTTGTTGATATACTTTGTCAATGGAAAAGGTTTAAACTCTTAATTTGAATCACTCTTTGACTGAAGAAATTGTTTTTGTTTGGCTTTGACTATGAAACGTGCTATTAGTAAGCAAACAGTGATAATGACATGGTAGAGTTGTCTATTTTGTAGATGTTGGTTTTGAATCACTGATATGACAAGTGATATACCTTCTCGATTGAGGAAAAATGTAACAACCTCTTTGCATTGCAGTATGTCAGTTGCCATTGCCCGCACATAGGGCACTATGTGAATGCACCCATGAGATTAAGGTCACCTCTGGCAAGCATATTTCTGTGGTCACCATGAATGGTAAGTTTGGAAAGTCCTGCTTTTTGTTTCGTAGTACCGCAGAAGTTAACAATTGCCATCAAGGCAAAGCTTTTCTCTTGAGAAATATACCAATTGCCAAATGTTAATGCCATATCAAATACTACAGTGAATTAATAAGGGACAGTTGAGTTGGAAAAAGTTGATTCTGTGAAACACGTTTAATGTGTCTCTTTTTTGACAGGACGATATGATGTCTGTTTGCCCTGTAAAGTTTGTCCTACCTGCCTTGTGGAATGGACCCCAGGGGTGAAAGAGCTCCTCAGGTACCGTTACTGGCCAAGCACAACAAACTGCCAGACACTATATAGTTTTGATGTCTTTGAAGCTTTTGCTCACATCAAAGTATCGGCTCCTTCGATGTCAAGGCATGCCTTTTTAAAGCTACTGGAGCACCGTTCTGTTCAGGCTGGAAGGGTAAATCTGCTTGAATCATTGTTACACACAATCAAATTACTGTAATATTGTAATATTTCTTTTCTGTAAACACAATTTTTTTTATGTCATAGCCGGGGAATGTCTGTGCAGATACGTTCCAGAAAAGCTTTTTCGAATATTGTTTTTGCAAGCATACAGAAGAGGTGATGTGTGAAGTAAATCACTTTTATTGTCCAGCATGTCACCCAGACATGTTGGCAGTGTGTTGCGATGGCAATCGCAAACATTATCGCTTCAAAAAATCAAAAGGGTATGTTCATATTATACAGGCATTAATCTCAATATCAAAACCACAGCTGTGGTCTACATCTAGTTGCATGTAGAGTCATGTTTGGTCAGTTAAAAGAGGATTTTTTTTGTGATCAATTTTATTGGACAGGAATGAGGAACCCTCTCTGTACAAGGGGTTATTTCTTGCCAAAGATGAGGAGGTATCAGCCTTTCTCAACAATGTCAGAGGCAGCAGCATGACAAGAGTATGTCAAATATTGCATATTAAGACAGTATATCTACTGCTTATGTTTGAGTGTCTTTTCTGTTTTCTATTTGTTAAGACGAGTGATATCTGACTTTACAGGCAGATAACAGTGGAACATGTGGCGTTTCAAGGTTCAGGGCGAGTAAGGAGACGTCAAAAAAATCATCGTCCAAAATAGATGAAGAGGGGATACAAGTGGCAGTCTGCAGGTATGTGGGTAGATCAGAAGTGTGCAATTGTACAGATGCCATTTGTTACACGCTGTGGAAACTCATTTGTGGATAAATGTATCAGAGTCATGTTAAATTTCCTTATGGGAAGGAAAGTAAATCCCCTTAACAGATTTTTTTCCCTAGAAGATTGTTTTAAATATCAGTTAGTCACATATGTAGAGATTGATGGGGAAATGTCTGTGTGTGTGTGTGTGAGAGAGAGAGAGAGAGAGAGAGAGAGAGGGAGACTGAGAGAGACTGAGAGGCTTTGAATAGAGGGTTTTGATTAGCTTTGTTTTCCACAGGTCTTATTGTGTAAATTGATCATTAACCATATTGTCCTCTTGTGTATCAGACACGGGATATTGCTGCGAGGACTGAACCACTACCGGGGCGAGGTCTTCGCCTACCCAATGTTTTTACAGAGGGAATTGTCAGAGAGGGCCAATGTCACTTTCTTCTGCATGGATGTTGTCTGCAGGTAATTTTTATCTGTCATATTGAAACTCGGTCAACCTACTGTACATTAAGTGTCAAGTGCCTGCTTTTTTTTTCAGTTGTTTTATATTGATGGCCAGGCAAAGTGTTGGTTAATGCCTACTAATGCTGTGCTTCTTTTTAGGTACTGGCCATACCTAAGCAAAGTGACTGAAGAATCATCAGATCTTCAACCGCTGATGGAAATGAGGCCATTTCTCAGTGTGATGCATGCCAAAGCTCATACAGCAAAATGCGAGGTACCTCAAATTACTGAAATTCAGATGCAACAGTAGCCAGCAGGCAGCTAATGCGAAAAGCCGAGCAATGATTGTTTTTTATTATTTTAATCTGGTATTAGTGGCAATATACTAAATTGTAAGTCTTTGATTATGATATCTTGTGTAGTATATTATGCAGATAAAATATGACACCTTTAATGTGAAAATGATTTTAATGTGCACATAATCCATGATTGCATAACATTAGATTTTTAAAGTTATGGTATGAAATTAATCCAACACTATGTTGCAGGTGAGATGGGGCGGCAGGAATCAGGATGGAGCAGGGAACACTGTTGGAGAGGAAGTTGAGCAAGTATGTTATCACCGACATTATTGTAACTATGTAGATATAGGAGACTTCACTGATACATTTATGTGTGAGACAAGCAGAGTGTGAAGGATAATGCACATCAGGGTATCAAACAAAGATCTATGCTTGCTCGAATGACCATCAGAGCACAACACACATTATCTCACAAGTGCAACACACATTATGTCTCCTCTGAGTAAAAAGTGAGTAGTGGTGGTGTCTGCATGATACATCACTATTTCAAGTTATGTTCCCTCTGAGCTGCACTATTTAATTATATACACACTTTTGATCCTGTTAGGGAAATTCAGTCTCTGCATTTAACCTATCCGTGAATTAGAGACGCACATACACAGCACACAGTGAGGTCACACACACTAACTCCTTACCACTAGAGCAGTGGGCAGTCAGCTGATGCGGCGCCCGGGGAGCAGTGGAGGGTTTGGTGCCTTGCTTAAGGGCACCTTAGCCGTGGATGTGGACAGGACAGCGATTTTCAACAACTTTCCCCACCCACTTTCACTTTCCACACAACCACCCTCCTCCTGGTCGGCATTCGAACGAGACACACGCCCAAGGCCCTAACCAGTAGGCCATGGTAGACTTTTTCCAACCTACCAGTAGGACCCCATTTGACACACCAGGCTGGTGACAGTGCAAAATCATCACCCAGTTTCATGGGATTCTATGAAAATGCCGATTGTCACAGCTCTGGCATGTCATTGTGATGTTTTAAAATGTAGACCCAATTGGCAAGACCCAACTTTGAAAAATTGGGCTTGATCTTTCCTATTTTGCTGTCTATGGCTATGGCTGAAAGGGCGTGGTCGCTTTAGTTTCCATGGCATTCTGAGGTGGAGAGCTAGTTGACGATAAGATATTAGTTCAACAATAAGTATGGCTACACGTTCACATTTACATACAGTATGTTTTTGTTTATTTGTTGTTGTTTTTTGGTAATATAAAATAGGAATACATTTAATTTCTGTATTGTTTATCTAGGTAAACAGCTTTCTCTCCAGGGCAGCTCTTGTCACAAAGTACATGACAAAAGCAGGTTGGTATGACACATTACAAACCATACTCTGTGATGAGGTATTTCTGACTTCTAAAATGTAATTTCCTGTTCTCCTTGCACTAAAGTATTTGTTGTGTTAGGTTGTGTCTAACTGCAATGGTCTTTCCCAAGTAAATTGATCCAATCATGCATGCAGATTTATTTTTTTAAACAGGGAGAGAGAATATGCTCACTCAACAGGCCATGGGGTGGAACAGAAAAAAGACAGAGAACCTTCACAAAGTCTTGGCCCGCAGATACATCAAAGTAAGGACATTTCCCAATGGTCCTCTTGCCTGACACAACATACATTTTAACAACAAACAGCAGAGCTGGAGTCCATCCATCTGTAATAAGCTCATTCATTCATTCATTTATAAACTGTAGATGAAGGAATTTCTTGATCCCGGGATTGGCTGAAAGCTTGCATGATATTTTTTTATTTTTGTGTGATTTAAAGATCTCCGAGAGGGCAAAGTTGGAAGCTGCTAGCTTCAGTGATTTCTGCCAGAAGAATGACATCACTGAACAAACAGCACAGCAGTGGGTGGGTGATGTTCAGCAGTGGGCAGTCACAGGTAAATCATGCGTAGCGCTCAGATTTTTCACAAATACAACTGTTAATTACTTTGTTCAAATATGAACTACATAAGGTGATCAGACATTTTTAAATGAAACAATCGTTTAATTGTGTTACCTATTTAGAGCCAGTTAGCACAACAGAACAGGGAGCAACAGAGGATCTCAGGGCTGAGATAGAGAGCATCTTAGTGGCCCTGCTACGCAAGAAGCATGACCTCTATCGTCAGAATGGTTGGTTGACTAATATTCAAATGGCACATTGTAAATGCAAACAAACAAAAACTGTTTTCCTGAAATTTTTCTTATTTCACTTTGCAGATAGCAATCAAACAAGACAAAGAAAAAGAAGAAAAATAAGAGAATTAAAAAAAAAACTGAAACAAAAGATCCTGCTGTACAATGCAATTGCAGAGGATACAATTGACGAGGAGTTGGCCTCCAATTTGACAGAGGACTACATCCTGCCTTGGGAGAGACGTGAGGATGGTATGGTAGTCCTGACATGTTCTCTAAAATGTATGCCTGTCTTTTTTATTTTTTAATAAAAAAAAAAAAAGTATTTTATTGCAATGAAAATCTCTCTCTCTCTCTCTCTCTCTCTCTCTCTCTCTTTCTCTCTCTCTCTCTCTCTCTCTCTCTATATATATATATATATATATATATATCTTTCTCTCTCTCTCTTGTATGTTTGGGTTTATAACTTAATCATCATAAATACTAAATCACTTTTTCCATCAATTCCCTCTACTTAAAGGTCGCTCCTTCAGGTTAAAACGGTCTATTTTTGACCAAATGATGCTAGTTAGACGCCTTGAGGAGGAGCAGAGTATCCTGGTGAAGGAGATGTCTCAGCACATCACGTCTCTTCGTAAGGAGATAAAGGGAGTGGAGAAGCTGAAAGAGAACATCAGAATGGGCTGTAAGTCAAATTTGGAGTTTTTTTTCTCACTAACATATGTATAGTCCCTTTTCTACTGAATGGTATCAGTTCAACTCACCTCAACATGACTCTACTTGGTTTATTTTCAAATTTTTGGTTTCATTTTCCACTGCATAAAAGTACCATTTCATGTAACTGGTTGCTACAGCAACACTGAAGTAAACTATCTTAGCATCACCATTGTGTAAAAGTTGGTAACATCAATCACTACAGCAGAACAAATAAAATCAACAGTATTCTGAATTCATCACAATACAGACATGTTTTTGGGGAGATGGCAATATTTACTCTATCGGCCGTCCTGTCTTGCTAACACTAAGCTGCTGCTGAGGGCCTGCTCAGAACGTTAATATTATGATGCTAGCGATAACAATGACCACAGAGCTATCTACACATCATTGTTGGAACTTCAACAGAGGTGGAACCAAAAGTGCTTGGTACCAGAGTCAAGTGGATCTGGTACCAGTCTGTGGAAAAGAGCCACAAGTTTTGTTTTTTCTATATTAGTCATACCACTCTGCTCCACCCTCACACTTTGTTTGCCCTATCCTCACCTCAACATAGCCCCCCCCCCCCCCCCCCCAATTACACACAGACAGTCACAGCTTCTGCAAACCCCCATCCCTCCCCGACTGCACTTTATACCCCCAATTTATGCAAAGTATAGGCTGTCAAGCACATACAATTTCTATGAATTTCTTACATACAATAACTATGCATATGACAATAAAATGTCCTTGTATTCCGTGTTTAAGTTTTCTTGCAACAATAACCAAAAAATCTAAACAAAACAAAAAACAAGAAATTGAGTAACATGATTCTGTCATATGTGGTTCTACATGCTATAATTTTGGAACAATACTTGTTATTCTTATGTTTATGTATGTTACAGATTTTGGTGACATGTCAGAGGATGCTGCAGCTGGTTGGAAAAGTGTCCTCATGCGGAGGTCCTCTGCACTGGAGAGTTTATGCCAACAAGCTGTGAGCACGTATAGTGCTATAGTTGATGACCTCCAGATACAGGACACAGAATGCAGAACGGACACTGATGACGAATATGACTTTAGTAGTCCAGAGTCAGAAGAAGATTAGAAAGGAGACCACTCTGTTTTGTTTTGTTTTTAAAGGGGTGGTTCGGAATTTTGGACATCGGGGCTCATTTCCAAGTGAGCCTTAGTCTTATTTATCAGTAGAGATATTTTTCAAAGATTTTCTTCCAGTCGTTCAAGTTGCATAGTTCGCCGGTGCTAGGCTAGCGCGAGTCAACGGTAACTGCTAGCCTGCCATTAAAAACAGTTTTACCCACGACACAGTACACCAAAAGCAAATAAATTATAACGCCAGACTGTCGATGTAAATGTCTGTTGAGAGAATAATGTTAGAAATCAAACTACTCTTGCATCTCAATGATCTCATTACATTTACAGGAACTAGTTTCTCAGCAGCGGCGGTATTTTACTTTGCTCCGGTTAGTAGTACTGCGCCGAAAAGTAAACACAGAACAGAAGCGGACTACAGTCGGGGACGTCTAGCTAGCTAGTTTTAGTCTCGGTTGCCTAGGTAACTGAATATCACTCCGCCGCTGCTGTAGACTGTGCTAATAAATACAAGGAACAAAATAACTATTGCAATGCAATGAAAGGGTAATTTGATTTCTAACATTATTCTCTCAACAGACATTTACATCGATAGTCTGGCGTTATAATTTATTTGCTTTTGGTGTACTGTGGAGGGGGAAAACTGTTTTTAATGGCAGGCTAGCAGATACCGTTGACTCGCGCTAGCCTAGCACCGGCGAACTATGCAACTTGAACGAATGGATGAAAACTTTTGAAAACTGTCTCCACTGATAAATAACAATAAGGCTCACTTGGAAATGAGCCCCGATGTCCAAAATTCCGAACCACCCCTTTAAAATCTGTGAACTTTCCATTATCTCTCACCCTTCCTGAATAATAACAACTACCCAGAACATTGCTTGTTCATTCTTCACACATCAGGCAAAAGATACAGAGGCATCACTAGAAGGAACAATATTGGTTGATTGATTAATGATTCAGGGATAGTACCTACCCCAGGTTGCCTGGCCACGCCTTCCTATGCACTTCCGCTCGATTATCATCTCCCTACAGTGCTAGTTTGGATTTGATTCCATTGAGCTGGTTGTCTCCGGTGGCAAGGAGTTGTGAACGCTGAGCTAGAATACTATCAGCCAAGACAAGCTATCAGTCAAGGGCTGATCCTATCTTTTTAAACTTCAACAAGCTCCAGCAAGCAATAATTTATCGCTACCGAATGGCCAGACTCAGGCTAACTTTTATTACCAGGCTAACCCCCAAGCTTTCAGACACGTAAATATGCACTATGATAATTCAATTATCAACATTAGGTGTTGTTAAATGTGAAATTATTTTGCACTGCAACTTCATATACTACAATCATGAGTGTGTACATTAATATCAATGTAATATCTACTAAATGGATTGGCCCTCTGCATGGACTGTTGGACATGGACTGTTTTATGCATTCTGGACTGTGACATTTCAACCTCAACTTTAGCACTTAAAGGACAATATGGAGCTCATTTATGCTCTATTGAATTTTCTTGTGTGTTGGATGTGTGTTGTGGTACATGTGAGCACACAAAGATAGATTTCTTCAACTGTGGAAATGGCTACAATAAACTTGAATGTGAATTTGAAAATGTTGTAAATTATTTGTGATTGTAATTGAAGTGCATAAAGTACATAATTGCCTAGTAGTCTTCATTGAAAATCTACATTTTACAGTATACTGTCACAATATAAAAACTCTTCAGGATGCTGAAGTGGCACTGGTGATATCAAAAGTCAATTATTGTCCATGGGACCTGGTGTCACTTGGCAGTACTTAACATGCTGTGTTGACTTGACAGGTTAGAGCTTTGATAAAAAGCCACGGATCTTGTTTTTCATATATTCAAAACCAATGTATTCAAGCAGAATAGTATTTAAATTAATATGAAAAAAAGTGATCATTTCAGTAAGGGTGGTGATTGGTTCAGAGTTGGAAACGGGACAACAAGATCGTAGCTAGTGTCTGAAAGTATAATTAAGCTGCATGCCAGATGTCCACCAGCACAGTTGTTTTACAGCCTCATATCTCTCATCCCTAGACATTGCTCAATTTACGAGTCGACCAACTCCTCATTGAGTAGGCCTATACCTGCCAGACATCCTCTTTTTTCAGAAAATGGAAAGTAGAATGTGTCTTTAAAAGCGAGGATAAGCTGCAACTCCAAGTTGATTATGATTTTACTTGATTTGGATACAAAAAAATTGATTGACTTGATTGGTCTGCATTCAGGCTACACACCATTGTATCATCACTCATGGATCCCTATCAGTTTGCTTACCAGGCTGTGGAAAATGCCATCAACCTGGCTGTTTACTCTGCTACATTTGGAGTCAATTAACACCTATGCGTGCATAGCTTAGCATATAACATGATAGATCCTCTCAATCTGTTCTCCAGCCTGCAATTCATGAATGGCAATATAGCTCTGTGTCACTTCATACTTTCATATAATTAATTTGGTCAATTTTAACAATATGGAAACATGCCCTCAATACGGATAGGCCACCAGAAGGCTGTAGAGAGGTAGTAGGAGCAAAAACTGTATTCTACTGTCGCTGGTGGCTTGTGCTTCTCGCCTACTGTCCAGTACACTGTCCTGCGCCACTCACTTATTGTCCTGTGCCACTGGTCTATGGTCCCGCACCACTGTCCCGTGAGACTTATAAATTGTTAAAAACCTAAACCTAATCCGAAACCTAACCCATGGACAGTGACAAATGACAAGGGACAGTAGGCACATCAGATGGGATATTGAGTGAGTGCCATGTGAGAGTAGGCAAGTGTCACAAAACAGTATGAGTTGTGCAGGACAGTGTATGGGACAGCAAGTCAGTGGCACAGTGCACAGGACAGGTGGCACAAGACAGTTGATGGGTGGCGCAGGACAGGTCACGAGACAGTGGATCAGGAGTGCAAACCACCAGCAACAGTACAGTACAGTTATTGCTCGTACTGCTGGAGGAGAAATGACCAAGATCAAGTTTGCAGGTGATACCCCCATCATCAGTCCCATCAGATACAGTATGAGTCTCAGTGCTCCATGGAGGTGAATTGGGATGTAGAATGGAGTATACCAACAGCAAATTTCATCCTGAGAAGGAGGCCAAAGTCCCAGTTATTATAGTTGAGCCCTGATACTCTTACATTTATGGCGTCTCACATCAGACATAATGAATTGAATTTAAATGTGATATTAAAATCCTACCTTATGAACAGGCACAAAAAAACACATTGATCAGACATGATCTGGACATGTTATGTGTAAACAAACTCTTCTATAATGCCATATATCTTATTCATCACTACCTGGTATGGAAGGTCTGACAGACAGTCGCACTGGATGGAAATTAGAGAGGACTGACACAAAAGTCTCTGTTTATTTAGAAATAATTAATATATGCATAATTTCCAGTCAATAAAATTAAATAAAAAAAGGATATTTAAAGGTCTTCTTGTTGTAATCCCCCTTCCCCCTAATTAAGTCTTATTTCATTGTATATTATTTTGACCCAGCCCTCCCCTGGATACACATCAGCTTAACCACTATCATGCAAGGACAAATTCAATATTTTTTCAGCATTTACACTACCCATGTTAAAGTGTAGATTAAGTCTAGTTTGTGATTTCTATAAAGATGGTCTGCTGAACATCAAGAGGAAAAAGGACATTATACCTGTGACTTAGCAATAGACTGGCCAGTTATAACTACCACTATGATGAGGAAACTGATGGGACAGGACAGTGAGGACACTGTAGGAAGGATTAATAAGAACCTGTAGAAGATACACTATTGTCCATAAGGCAGATTCTGTCCATTATGGCTGGCATTAGCAAACATCCCTATTTAACAAATGAATGGAGGACAGAATCCATATTAATCACATCTAGAGTGCATTCACCTCTAGCAACTACTGTAGTGTATTAAAGTTAGAAATTAATATGAAGATTCATTGTATAGCCTACAACAGCCTGCTTTGTCTTAGTAGATTACTGTATGACATTTCATCACATGACCTGGACCATTTTGCTTTGTTGTTTAAAGTCATCGCAATTCAGCAATGACTGACTGTTATTGAGCTGAGCCCCATTTCATACATAACTTGAACCATGTTTGAGAGACAATGGGCCCTATTATAACATCTGAAACATCAAACGTGAAACGCAAGTAACTTTGTGGGCGGATCTTGGGCGCTGTTGCTATTATAGCCTACCAGCGAGATTCTTGGGCGCGACGCAAATCTAAAATGAAGTAGCTACATTACTCATAGGTGTGGTTTGGGCCTAACATGAAATAAACCAATCAGAGCGACATCTCACATTCCCTTTAAGAGCAGGTGCGCTTGTTCCATTGATTATAATAGAGGATTTGCCAGATGTGCGCCAGGAGCACTTCACAACAGAGGAGAGCAACGTTCTCGTCAGGGCCGGAAAAAGACGTGACATTGTATGGGGCCCATCTCCCATAGAAACCCACCCAAATTAGCCTTGTTCAAACAGGCGTTTAAAAATTTGGATAAATGTGCTAGCTAGATTTATGCCTATTTTTTTACATCTTCATGGACACAACAATGATTCCCTCGTATGTGAATATCTTCCCTTGTAAAAATGTACATGGTTTTATAAAAATGAGAACTGCTGCATCTGTGTGTAGATGAGAAAAGTAAAGTGCATGCGCATTGATTATGGCCAAGCAGACGCCCTTAAAATAACATAACATGCGCAACGCACCACTGACTTTAGACTAGGTTTTTCCTGGTCAGTGGCGTGATTGTTTTCTAAACCTGCAAAATAGCACCAGGGAACGTTTGCATCTGTGGAGGGAAAAGTCCGCTGTGTGTTGGTGCAAAATAGGAATGATACATGCACCGAGGTACAAAGTCAATTGCGCTGGGTACAAGATAGTGCCCCAAGTGTTACTGTCTGTCAACTGCCCACAGCCTGGTTGCAGTGTCCTTTTTTTACCTGGCAACAGAACCGGGCCCCAAGTTCCCATTTTAGAGACTAAAGTAAACGTTTGTTACTTAACAGCCCAAACTCTTCTGCAATGTAACCATTGGTACCACAATGAAGACTGGTGCGCGACTTGAACGGGACTTTATATAGTGTGTACCAGTCTTTGACAGCAAGAGGAAGGAATGAAATGAAAAGGAGTTCCAGTACTCCTGACAAACTGATAAGTTGTACAAACTGTCAACATACAAGAGATTATAAAATAAACTGTCATGTTTAATACAAATGTCCCCAGTCCTTCATACCAACAAGCCCAAATGCTGTTAGTATGATGCCTACTAAAGGAAAAGCTTAGTATATTTATTCAAATCTTCATGTACATCCTATTATTAAAAGTACTACACAATGATCTCTGCTAGGTCACTTACATGAGTGTGAGTGATGTCTGTTAGACATGACATAGAAAAGCTTAGTAAATACAAATCTTTATTAAAACAATACAAACCAACCAAAAATGAACAAATAACATAAAAAACAAACTAGACAGGGATAAAATTGCATTGTGTAGGTTTATGACAGACAAATAAAACTGGAGTGAATATCAAGCCGTCTGCCAGGTTGGAGGCCAGGTTTTCCCGCTAAAAAAGACAAGAGATAGGTTGTTAGTGAAAAAGGTATGAATAATGACTTAACATTCAATGCTGTAACGTCTACACTACACTATTACACAATATTAGAGTACAGTAATTAAGATGTAAGACAAGGTATTCAATAGGAGTGATGTTAAGATTAACCATAGGCCTAAAAATGAAAATAGCATCTAGAGATTTTAATAAACAAAGAAAAATTTCTAGACAACACCGTTTACAACTGGTAACTGTTAACTCATAACCTAATAAAATTTAGATAGTAGTACATAGAGTATACAGTAGTATAAAGTAGATTGCAAAGACTTAAAAACAGAATTTTGATAATGCAATCTTGTCTGGCCTCGCTTTAAACCAATGTAGCACTCAGTGAGAGTAGGGTTGGTAATGAATAGTCAAGGGTGTGGTAAACACAACTTTAGGTATATCCATTACAACTATCATGATCACAAGCTACGGCTATAAGTCAATAGTTCTTATTCAGCAGTTCCCCTTGAATCTAAATGTCAAAATACACTTGAGACATGTTTATTTTCCTTTTTTTGTTTTTTGGCTCAATGTCATCTGTCAAACACAGTAGTTCTAACCAACTGGTTTAGTTGCTTGCCATGCAACGTGTTGTCTTTGAAGTTACACGAAGGTTTGTGTTGTGCATTGCAATGTAAAAATGTGGTATACTAAGGCTACGTTCACACTGCAGGCTGAAACGACCCAATTCCGATTTTTTTGCCCCACTTGTATCTGATCTTTTCACGACAGTCTGAACGACACAGATCCGATCTTTTCAAATACGACCCAGGCCACTTGAGTATGTGGTCCAAATCCGATACGTATCCGATCTTTTGAAATGCGACTTCAGTCTGAACGGCCAGGTCACATGTATCCGACCCGCACGTCATTGATACGCGACAAACGTCATAATTCTGCGTTTAATAGGCGGGAATGAGAAGATAAACAACAACTATGGTGGACGATGCTGAGACCAGTCAATGGAAGGGAAGCGAGGTTTCTGATGTAATTAATGGTAAATAGACTGCATTTATATAGCGCTTTCACAGACCCAATGGCCACCAAAGCGCTTTACATTTTGCCTCACATTCACTCTCTCATTCATACACTGACGGCGGTGTCAGCCATACAAGGCGCCATCCAGCTCGTCGGGAGCAGCTGGGGTTAGGTGTCTTGCTCATGGACACCTCGACACTTGGTCAGGTGGAACCGGCGATTAAACCACCAACCTTCTGGCAAACTCTATTCAGGCCAAACTCGAGGGCTCTTATCGGAACTTCCGCAAACAACAAGTGACGTTGTTGACCGTTGAGTACACTTCTGCGCATGCGGGTCACTTCTGGGTCATTTCACGTTCACACAGGATATCACAAAAGGTCGCATTTAATTGGAAATGTAAACGGCCTTGCAAAAAAAAAATTTTTTTTCAAAAAAATCGGAATTGAGCATTAAGCCCCTGCAGTGTGAACGCAGCCTAAGGGTGAACTGTCCAAGCAAGGGTATCATACCATAGATCACAGGGCATCCAGTCATACAGGAGTTCGGTCTTCCCCTGTGGAAGGCAAAAAAAGACATGGAAACGTGTTACATGAAATATTGCATACAGAATTACAATGCAAACTTAAATTTAATGATTTGGAATGACATTAGTTGATCAGTTTTCAAATAATTTCAGTAATTTTTGTAAGAGGAAACCCCCTTGAGATGTGACATCTAGTTTTCGAGGGGGCCTCTAATGCATGATTGTTTTGGAGAATGCACCAATAAAAAATTGTTTCCCTGCCTACACAAACAATTTCTCACTCAATTAAGTGTGCTTTTCAATAATTGATCTAAAAAAAACTTTGCCTATCTTCCTTTGTGTGCCAGTTTTCTCCAAACTTCTAAAAACCTTATTACATTTTGTTTTACTTATTTGGAAATGAGACATTTGTACCAGTCACTCTGAGACATTTTAAATGATACTAAACATAATACTCAATGATAATCATTCACATTAAACCATATGTATTCTTGAGAGAGAATGAAATGTAGATTAGGTGAGACTGTATGAGGGGAGGTCAAATGTTCATTTCCAGCTAGGTCCTTTGTCTTACTGAGCAGTGGTCGTTCTTTAACCAGTTTTTCCAGTCTTGCACGATTACCGGTAAAGATAATAGGAACGAGAATATTTCGCAGAACAACAATCTGGTCCATATTCTGATTACTTGCAAGCAATAGTCTGTCAGGATAGCAAACATCATGTAGTTAACGGGGAAGAGGGTTGCCACCCTTTCTCCGCATCAAATACTGTATAAGGACCTTTAAATAATATTTCTAGGCATTTAAAAATAAATGTTTAGAGATATGGATCAAGGGCAAATTTTATAGACGTGACAACAAAGAATTCCCTGGTGATACAATTGGTACTAAATTTCACTATGGACATGTATTCGAAATTTAGCAATAGGACACACTCCACTGTGACTACAGGAGATACTATCACGGTGTGGGTTCTGTCATGTTTCCTGTCTGTGTTCCCCTGTCTTTTTTCCTGTTTAGCAGTTCCCGTTATGTCTATTATTATAAAGGCAAACAAGCTAAACAAGATAATGAGGGGAGTGGCTAATCAGAGACACCTAGGAAGACTATAGCTGCGTCCCAATGTGCATACTATGCCCTAAATAGTATTTAAAATTACTAATGTCACATACTATTTAGGATTGATAGTATGCACATTAGGACGCAGCTACTCCCCCTCATTATCTTGAGGGGCGTGGCTAATCTGAGTGGCTAATCAGAGACACCTAGGTGTCTCTGATTAGCCACTCCCCTCATTATCTTGTTTAGCTTGTTTGCCTTTGTATTTAAGCCCTGTGTCTAGCTCAGTCTTTGTGAGTTCTTGATGTTGTTCTGTTGCATGTTGTCGGGTCTGTTCTGGAGTCTTAGCCTTTGTCATAGTTCAAGTTTATTCTTAGTCTTTGTCATTGTTCTAGTTTATTTAATAAAAAAACTGCTGCATTTGGATCACAACAGATACAGTGGTTAGCTTTGCTGACATCTAAGCAGATGATGCGGGTCTCACCTATTATGGTACACTTTAGTTTAATTTATGATGCTAAGTAACTTGAACATGTCATGGTTCAGTGGCATGCCACTGGGGTACCTGAGCCTTGAGTAGTGTGCCCAAGAAGGAGCACTAGCACTCAGTTACTCACACCCCGTGATGCAGGACAACTTCTAAATTGGCACTGCAAGAGCCTTAAGGGTTTTTTTTTTGCCAAGATTTTTTTTAAATCAAATATCTTTTCACAGTTTTATATGATGTTAGTTGTAGTTTAAACCTTGCAGAAAAATTATGCTGGTTGCTGGATGGTCTAAGCTAGAGTGGGCTTGAAGAGAAAATGGTGCGTTCCAGCATGTAACATAGGACCAAGTAGCAATTGGTTGAAGCAGAAAGTATCTGCCCACCAGGAAGCAAATATCCCAATGGATAGGTTCCTGGGGCCTCATTTATAAAACTGTGCGTAGGATCCTTACTAAAAGTGTACGTGCGCCCGAAAGCCAGACTTATGAAACCGTTCGTACGCCAGAATCTGCGCAGAATTCACTTTATCAATCCCAGTCAGCAGAAGATTGTGCGCACATGCGTCTCCTCCCCGAAATAACCATAAATGAGCTTACAACGCCTAGTTTTACTATGCATATCCTCATCTGCATATCATTTGCATATGATTATTCATCCATGTGATAACATGTTTAACGGTACAAGACATCAGGAAAATATGAAATACGGATGTGCTGTCACATTACATTAATAAAAACCATTTAGTAGCCTATCCTTGCCTTGTTTTTGAATAAATAAATCAAATAGTGTAAAATAAATTTCAGAGAAAGT
The DNA here is from genome assembly GCF_051911475.1 of Siphateles boraxobius. Classification (NCBI taxonomy): domain Eukaryota; kingdom Metazoa; phylum Chordata; class Actinopteri; order Cypriniformes; family Leuciscidae; genus Siphateles; species Siphateles boraxobius. Next base: position 5,605,843 of record NW_027508733.1, on the reverse strand, counting down.
TTTTTTCAATCTTTTCCACTGGCCAAATAGTATTTTAATTGATTTATATTTTTAATGGAAACAGATAGACCATGTTGTGCATTAGGCTATATTTGCACATTCTGCTAGTATCATGGTAAGCAATTCTCTCTGTAGTTAAAACATTAAAAGATAGCATGCCATATATAGCATGAGGAAAAATTTTCAAAAGCATTACATCCACGACAAATATTTATATTTATTGAATATAAAAAATGTTTGAACTCCTCAGTAAATTTCATGTAGTTTATGTGTTTAAATCCATTAATGAGAATGACATATTTAATCAAAATGTTTGTATCAGAAGTAAAACATAGTTTAAATCATTTTATTTAAAATGCTATTGTGAACATGCACTGTATGATTGGGGCTCATAATGAAGATTTACGGTTTTACTTCATCCGCCATTAGATATGAGTCAGTTTAACTAAACGGCCCAACGCTTTCGCTGGCGCTCATTTAAGGTGTGGATATTTGCTTCAAGTGACAGGCTTTGTGAGTGAAATTATATTTGTATTATCTTTCTGTATATGTATAATTTTCTTTAGATTTTCTCTCTAAAATTAACAAAAAAAATATAACTCCATCTCACCATCGGTGTCGCCAAACTACTCCGTCTCCAAAACGTTCGTATGCATGGGTCAGAGTTTGTGTGCAGGTGCGCACATTTTCCCATCAAGTTTGTTTTTATAAATCACAATTTATGCGTCGGAAGTGGCGTACGCCTCTTTCAGGGCCTGTTTTGTACGTACACAAAGGTTATAAATGAGGTCCCAGGTGCTTTTCACAAAGTGAAATAATGTGAAAGCGTTTGGTGTATCAGGCTAAGAATGGCAATCATAAGATGGTCAAACGAACTTAACCATCAAATCTCATGCAAAAACATGAACTGGTAAAAAAAAATGGCTGATCAAACCAGTTTCAAAACATGCTTAGACTAGCCAAGATGTATTTTCTGTAGGGAAGACATCATATCAGATAACACAATCTAACTACCTCTCCAATCCTACCTTTCTCTGCCTTGTCCGTATTATCCCACGGTATGGGTGCACATCCCGATTGTTGTGGGGGCAATCTTTTGTTCTCACTGTACAACATAAGAACATAGAGTAGTGAATGATAGATGATAATCCAAATGCAAATGTAGCCTTAGAAAATACTTAATACTTGAAAACTTGCGTATCTACAGTATGAACACTATGCATACAATTCATATGGAAATTAATTAAACCAATTATATCAGGAAGACCTGCACAACAATTCCATTAATACTTTTGTGTTGATAATGTAAAAGATGACAGAATATCAGATGTCAGATTTCAGACCTCTCTTCCTCTGATTTCGTCTTTTCCCTATATAAACAAATAGACTTGGTTCAGTACAGTACAGATATTTGAAGCTTAAGCATATTCTTTTAAAGATAAAGAACAGAAAAGTTGAAAAGTTTAAGACCTTGTCCAGTAGCAGGTTGATCAGCCACAGCCACAGTCCCAGCCCCCTGGTCCACAGATACTGCAGCTACTGAATCTAAAATGAGTGAAGAGATATCATTGTATATCATAATATACAATTAGGTCATAACAGAGACCTGAAAAAAAGAGCTTAAAGGGTTAGTTCACCCAAAAATGAAAATTAAGTCATTAATTACTCACCCCCATGCTGTACCAACCCCGTAAGACCTTCGTTCATCTTCGAAACACAAATGAAGATATTTTTGATTAAATCTGAGAGGTGGATCACTGCTACATAGGCTGCCAGAGGGAATGAAACTTGACGGCCCAGAAAGTCATTAAAGAAAATGTTTAAATATTCCATGTGCCTACAGTGGCTCAACTATAAGTTTATCAAGCGACGAGAATACTTTTTTCCCGAAAAAAACCCCATAAATAACGACTTTATTCGACTACTCCTTTTCTTCCTTGTGGGCCTGAGACGAGAGTTCAAGAGATTTCCACGACGCATGCGCGAGAACTGAACAAGAAGTATTAGAAGAAGAACGTCCTCTTCTCAGTTCTCGCGCATGCGTCTTGGAAATCTCTTGAACTCTCGTCTCAGGCCCACAAGGAAGAAAAGGAATAGTCGAATAAAGTCGTTATTTATGGGTTTTTTTTCGGGAAAAAAGTAGTCTCGTCGCTTGATAAACTTATAGTTGAGCCACTGTAGGCACATGGATTATTTAAACATTTTCTTTAATGACTTTCTGGGCCGTCAAGTTTCATTCCCTCTGGCAGCCTATGTAGCAGTGATCCACCTCTCAGATTTAATCAAAAATATCTTCATTTGTGTTCCGAAGATGAACGAAGGTCTTACGGGGTTGGTACAGCATGGGGGTGAGTAATTAATGACTTGATTTTCATTTTTGGGTGAACTAACCCTTTAAAGCAATACTACAGAGTACATCCAACCATAGCACTGTTTTAAAGATAAAGAACAGAAATAAAGCTGAGAAGTTTAAGACCTTGTCCAGTAGCAGGTTGATCAGCCACAGCCACAGTCCCAGCCCCCTGGTCCACAGATACTGCGGCTACTGAATCTAAAATGAGTGAAGAGATAGCATTGTCCATCATAATATACAATTAGGTCATAACAGAGACCTGAAAAAAAAGAGCTTAAAGCAATACTACAGAGTACATCCAACCATAGCCCTGTTGTTTGAGCTTCCCAAGTGCTGTTGGTAGGAAGAAGAACAAGAGAATTTGGTACAGCATAGACTACATAGCAAACCATCTGAGACCATGAGCTCACTTTTAGTTTAATTTCTCATGGTACCATTCAAAATAAAGTTCATGTTCTCTGTTTGGTCTATGTTGTACCAAATTCTCTCGTTCTTGTTCCCACTGACAGCATACAGTGAGCTCAAATAACAGGGCTATGGTTGGAAGTACTCAGGACACTGTAAAACCTTGTACTGTAGGAGGAGGGCTAAGCAACCATTCTGGACCATCCTCAGTCCCAGCCCCCTGGTCCAAACTCATGCCGCTTGTCAAATCTGAGGATGAGAATGAGAATGAGTGCAAAGAAGATGTTGTCTCTCTAAAGTGTATACACAGATTACATAATATACAGTACAATTAGGGTCTGTATTCACAAAGAATCTTAGGGATGAAAGTATCTCAACATTTTAGGAGAAAAAAATTTGCGCTAAGCCCTAATGAGGAAATTTTAACATCATTTAGGAATTATTTTGTGCTAAAATGAAATTCTTTGTGAATTTTGTGAAAGAACATAAATAAACCTGAAGAGCTTAAGACCTTGTCCAGTAGGAGGTTTGTTAAAATCAGCCACAGTCCCAGCCCCCTGGTCCACGGATATTGTGGCTACTGAATCTGAGGATGAGTGGAGAGATGGTCACATTGTGTCTTATAAAAGTTTAAATAGGTGTAGTGAAAAGACATCTGCTGCTAAAGCATATTTTCACAAAAATCTCAGAGAACACAATAAAGTGAAGGCACCAAATCTGGGCCGAACGCACCTTGTTCTCTTAATGGGGTTATCTCAAAATTTAGAGTGACAGTAGCCTCCTCAGGCTCATGGCTACTGTCTGTTGCCTGTTCTGTATTCACTAGAAGAATACAAACACAAAAAATTTACTATACGCAATTAAGTCAAAATGTGAAAGCTAAGGCAAAATAATACAAAATCCACATGCCTCATATAATCAGAGAAGTTTCACAGTTGCCCTTACTAGGCATCACAGTTGCCCTTACTATTTCCAATCATTGCTTAACACCATCTACCCCTAAATAATAATATATATAAAAAAATACATATATAAAGTTTATAGTATATAAATATAGTCTTACCTTCAACCATCATTTTAAAAATTTCATAAATGTTTTCCACACAGGTCTGTGCACTTTTGCCCAACACTTTATCTTTAGGCAAGATCATTTTGGCCTTCTTGTGTGGATATTCCACCAGGAGCAAAGGCCTCCAGCCGACTGCGTGCAGCTTCTCTATCTAAAGATTTAAAAAAAACATTAAAAAAAAAAACATTAAAAACAATTACAAGTGCTTTGGTGTGGCTGTGTATGGATCTTTGTCTGCTTATCACAAAGCTGGGACACAAATGCAGGTCAACAAGAAATACTTAGGGTAGAAGCAGACTTTTGGAACATCACAAGGAATAGCTGTATTCAAGATCCCAGAGGATCCCAGAAGCCCTTTGTGGGTTGTTGCTGAATGTATCTTAAAGTACTGCAGGCTAAGTGATCCTGAGAGTCTTTGGTCTGTTTGCAACGTTTTTCAATGACAGTAGAGTACAGTTAAGATGCTAAAGCTATTGAATAAATAGCTTTCATAAATATGTTAATGCATTATCTTGTCTCAGTCAAAACCAGAAAGTCTCCCCAGTACCCAAAAATAACTGGACTATGGTGACAGGACAACAAAAGTTACTTACCAAAATGATGGCATCGTCCCACAAATGTGAGGTCACCTGATTTTTTTTTGTGTTGGCAACCCATATCTTTTTTTTTCTCTCGAATTTTTCAATCTTTTTGTTTAGGCGCACATTTTTAGGCTGTGGGGCCTTGCACATAGGGCACTTCTTGAAGCCATTAAAAATTTTATTTTTGCACGCTGGGCATGTCTTCTTGAGCCCTCCACCTTTTGACATGTTTTGATGCTGTAAACCAGACAGAAGGCATAATGTATGTCACAAACATGACTTCGTCCTGGTTCAGTTATAATACAGTTTTAGTAAGACACTGGATTTACTCCAAACATCTGAATATCAGACTTTGATGGCTAACTTATGGTTATGTTTGATGGACGCTTTTTTAGTAAGTAACAATAAAAAACACAAATCAAAAACTACAAGATATAAAATACTACACTATTTCAATATACATTAAATGTCTAGAACATCATACCTCAACAGCAACAACAACAAACAAACAATATGTAATACCAAAAGTTATTTGACATAGATATGGGTGTAAAGTTATCAAAATTTCTCACCCTGGCCTCATTGGGATCTTCAAAGACTCCTGGGTGGTTTTCTGACATGGTTATACGATACAAAAATACAGACAATAGACACACTATACAGTTATGAAGATGAGTGTGTGTGTGTGTGTGTGTGTGTGTGTGTGTGTGTGTGTGTGTGTGTGTGTGTGTGTGTGTGTGAGTGAGAGAGAGAGAGAGAGAGAGAGAGAGAGAGAGAGAGAGAGAGAGAGAGAGAGAGAGAGAGAGAGAGAGAGAGAGAGAGACAGAAAGTGTGAGAGACTTAAGAGAGAAACAGAGTGAGCGAGAGAGATTGAAAGAGTGGCTCTTAAAAGTGCCTTTGTTTTTTTAAACGATAGAGATAGAGCAATGGAGATAATATGTAAAAAGCAAATAATCTGTAGAACAGACAAGAAAGCATAATTAGATATACAGTATCTCTGAGAAAAAAATATAATGTCCACATTAATGCGAGACACTATAGGTGAATAGGGTAAACTTTTAAAATAATAGTTATCACCATGAAACTTCCTCAGTTGATTAATTACACAATTAAGTATATAAAAACAGTGTATTATAAGTTTTTGAAATGTGTATGTTTAATTATGCAAAGTAGGCATTATCTCATTAAATAAACGCAATTTTGCATATATATTTTCGGTAACAAAAATCTGAACATATGCATATGATAAAATTATTTTTTTTCATTTTGTTTACACACAAGATGATTTGAAACAATATCAGACGGATTTCAGGATAGGGCCTAGCTATATGCTTTAATTACTTAGGAAATAATACTGGAGAAAAAAAATCGATTTCCTCTATATTTTTTGGTGTACATGATGGTGCTACATAGGATGAGATGTTGGTAACGTTACTGGATGGATGAAAAAAAATAAACTCATTTTGAGAAAACATTAAATATTTGTAATGTAAAAATGCATACTTTTTTTAGAGAAAAACCACTAACGTTACAGACACGATATCATGTCAACTATTTAGCAATCAACAATACAAGCCATCTAAAACGCATTAAAACGTTTAATTCAACATTTATAGATAGTAAATAAGTAGCAGGTCTGAGATACATACCGATTTGTAGAGGGGATCCTCGCAATGACGGAAAAACCGCGAAAGTGGGGTCGCCGTCATGGCAACAGACTCGTCCGATTTAACATTAATTTATAATTAGTCTTTATCATTTTTTTTTTCGTTGTCTGTATATGCCTATCTTTCAATTGAGTAAACATAAAAAAAATTGTAAATTAGTCCAAATATTATTTACACAAGATGATGGATGGGGAGTTTGATTGATCAAGCCTGCCTCTAGTTATCCGGTTATCCGTGTGTCCCGTCACGGAAGAATCCGTGGTGCCATCACAGAATTTGTCAATAAGCAAAAGGCTATAGAAACTGGTCAGGGGAGATAATATGTTCACAGTTTAATTAGGCTACATGCATGCAAAAACAGACAACTTGAATAGCCTACTGAAAGTGTCAAAATCAGCAATAGGCAATCTCGTCCAGTGAAGGTGAAAAAAATCTGTGGCGACGACTGAATATTCCGTGGTCCCGTCACGGAAGAATTCCGTGGTCCCGTCACAGAATTTGACAATAAGGAAAACTGTTACAAACTGATCGGGGGAGATAATATGTTCACAGTTTAATTAGGCAACATCGCAAACACAGACAACTTAATAGCCTAAAGTGTCAAAATCAGCAATAGGCTGTCCAGTGAAGGTGAAACAATCTGTGGCGACCACTGAATATTCCGTGGTCCCGTCACGGAAGAATTCCGTGGTCCCGTCACGGAAGAATCCGTGGTGCCATCACAGAATTTGACAATAAGTAAAAACGGTTACAAACTGATCGGGGGAGATAATATGTTCACAGTTTAATGAGGCAACATCGCAAACACAGACAACTTACTGTAATAGCCTAAAGTGTCAAAATCAGCAATAGGCTATATCGTCCAGTGAAGGTGAAACAATCTGTGGCGACCACTGAATATTCCGTGGTACGGTCACGGAAGAATTCCGTGGTCCCGTCACGGTAGAATCCGTGGTGCCATCACAGAATTTGTCAATAAGCAAAAGGCTATAGAAACGGGTCAGGGGAGATAAGAGGTTCACAGTTTAATTAGGCTACATGCATCACAAACACAGACAACTTGAATACGGAAAGTGTCAAAATCAGCAATAGGCAATCTCGTCCAGCTGTGAAAAAATCTGTGGCGACCACTGAATATTCCGTGGTACGGTCACGGAATTCAGGGTGACCAGACGTTATCCTAGCGATCAAACGACGGCAGAACAATCAAGTTAAAATCACTTTAAAACTAAATATTTAAAGTAAAGTACTTTAAGTAAACTCAGAATATTCAAAGCGATACATTTACAAATTATAAAACGACGTCAATTGGGGGAGCGCGTGTGTTGTAACTGTCCGTGTGTGGACCACGGATGCTGCCTGTCATTGACTTACATAGGCATCACTTCCGTGGGCACATCACGGAATTTTCGGCGATTCCGTGAAACTTCCACGGATTTTGAGCTAAGGGTCCGTGTTCATTTCACGGAATTCTGTGAGATCAGGTTGCGAAGTTTATAAAATACTTATTGTGAAATTGAGCTTTTGTATTATGTTTAAATGGCCCTTAGCTTCATTTCTCTGTTCTGTTTCAATTTTTCAGTCACTGTGATTGTGTTTTTGTGTTTTGTTTAGGTTTGTTATGGGTTTGTTATGGGTTTAATGATTTCTGATCTTGTGACGCTCTAAGCGCTGTACATGCTGAGAAAGAATTATTTTTCTGTGGCCATGAATAATATCATTTTCTTAGAATTAATAAATAATCAAAGTGTTTGCTGGACGAACTGAGTAAGTGATTGCAATATTAAGTTAGCCACATCAAGTTAATCCAATTAACTGATCTAAATATTCATTATTAATCATAAGTTATGATTAAAGACATAGTCACTGTTCAGAAATGTTACTTTCATTGTACCTCAGACATTGAAATTATTTTATAAGCTTTGTCCAAATAACTGCAATGTCTATTATGTTACTGAACATTTTTGGAAGTGAAACTTATAAACCTGTATAAACCTACCACAAACCTACCAGTAACACAATGTGTTTAATTGACAAATTCCACATGAAGAAATACAATATATAATTCTGAAGAAAAATCAGTCCGAGAATCATGGTTCCAGATTTTTAACATCTTCATTCATCATGGATTGCATTAGTTGGTACAGACAAACTTAGCAGAATCATTCCGTCTGAATTAATATTTTATTGTTATTAAACCCTTCAATTAAAAACAGGTTTATTTATGATTCATAGTTGTATCTCAGGTACTACTCAGATCTCAGTTTAAATTTGATGTTTTTTATTGGCATGACAGATATTTCTACATTTGTGTTTATAAAGCATTTGCAGTTTTGTTCTGTACAATTAAAACAAAGCAAAGTGAAAATGTGCAAAGTAACGAAACATAAATTAAGAAACTGTAATTGGCAAAGAAATATAATCAAATGAATGGCAATTAAATTAAATATTGATGAATAATCTAGGTTCTGGCCACCAGATGGACACAACATACACCATATGGAGAAAAGCATCTGAAAAAGCATACATGTAAATCACTATTATAGATTAAAACTCACACTATTGTGAAATCTGATGGATGTTTTTCTTATTCAATGCCACAAGATAACATAATCATATTATTTACATTAGCTGCCAGAAAGAGATAAAAAAATAAAGCACATAAAATACACACATTTCTATCATGAATATGAATATCATTAACATAGATTTCTAAATCATTCCAGAATAGTATTATAGTAGATGAATAGACTTACAGTAGACAAAATAAAACAGATCCAAAATAACTGGACAAATTCAATGTTATCTGCTCTATTTCTCTGTTATTAAACATCATTGGTCAGAAGAACAGTTGCAGCATGCAGGACATTGTGGGACATGTGTGTGAGAGATAAATGTACTATTATACTATGTTAATATTGAAAAATATAAAAAAAATACATCATGCAGTCTTTTTTCCTTATTTTCATAAACTTTTTTTAATGGCTTATAACTATTTTAGTGAAATCCTAATGGAGAAAATAAACAAATGCATCTAGAATTAAGTATGCTGTAAACTTGGTCTCTTACACTGTTAAGATGTGTACATTTACACTGTGTTTTTAAATAAACTGTTTAATTGTGTAAATGTATTTTTATTCAACCGTCATACAATCTGAATAGGAGTTCATAGGTTATTCTTATTAAGATGCCCCTTCAATTAAAGCAAAAGCATATGTTTGATTCATAGCTGTATATCAATTCGGTAGGAAATATTCAGTTAAACTCTTTATTGTATAAATCACTGAAATATTTTTACATTTGTATTTGTGGAGTTTCTGCTTACATTTATGAAAGGAAATTAAAATAGCATTAAGAAAAAATACAACAGTGTAATTAACAAAATACATGGATTGCATTAAAGAATAAAATTAAACATTAAAGAATATTCAGTAAGCAAAGCTCACTAAGCAATTAGACCACATTTTCATCTTTACGACTAAAAATCCAATAAATGCCACCATATTTATGACATCTCTTCTGTTTTCTTCATTTTCCCTCTTGAAGCTCTGACGTCATTGACCAGAAGAACAACAGCAGCCGCAGAAGCCACGCCCATCAGCGCAGTGACGACCAATCGCAGCACAGCTTCAACTGACTCACAACAGGAGGCGTGGCCTTCTGGAGAAACTAGTGAAACAAATGATACATTTTTTAAATTAAGATTTTCAACAAGCTGACTTTAGTCTTTCATGAATTTAAAAAGATCAAATGTTCTGCTCCACACAAGAAAAAATAAAATAAAAACAGTTTTAAAAACATGAGATGACAGAAGCTCATTCATCATGTCTGGCATCTTAAGTTACAAGTCTTGATAAAATCCACACATTAGTGATTGAATGTGAATAATATCATCAGTGCTGTGGTACCTGCACATGTGTGACAGAGTGTGTTGATGTCCAGATGTGTGGTCTGGTTGCTGATGGGATTGTTCAGCACACAGCTGTAGGTGTTTTTATCCTGATATTCCACCTCCAGAGGTAGAGAGAGACTGATGCTGAGATCAGACGCACTGATGCTGGACAATACACTGATTCCTGCATACCAGGAGAGAGTCACATGACCCACATTCACAGATGAACACACCAATGAACAACTTGAAGATGATGATGATGATGGTGATGATGAAGAACATTGTGAGGAGTTACTGCCGATGACAGGAACCGGAAGACGTGCTAGAATAAAGATAATTAATAATATGTGGGGAATAATTGACAAGACATGTTAACATTTTGTTCAGTAATTTGTCTCTATGGGATCAGTTCTTCCTCTATGGTGCTCACGTTTCTGGAGCTTAACTGCAGTCTGGTAACTAATGCCAGGTTAATCTCATGTCCACTATATCTTTCATCAGTCCTGTTAAAAGACTAAGATAAATGATGAAAAGGCCTGATATTCCTGTTATACACTCTCATCTCATCAGACTTTTTTTTATTTATAGCGATGATCATGATACTTCTTTAAGTCCTAAAAAGGAATGACCTTTATACAATACATTGTATAATATATTAAGTATTCTCAAACATCGTATTCTAGTATTTTAAAATTCTAAAATCGTACAGTATGCATCTCTATAAAGCTGCTTCAAAACAATGCGTGTTGTGTAAAATGCTATAATTAACCCAAAGTTAGCCTAAACAGAATTCAACAATTCATTATAAGTAAACAGATTTAGGTATTTTGTGAAATTCCTTTAGAGAAGGAGAAACAACAAAGGCATTGAACTTTCCATCGTTTGTGAAAAGATGCAGTGTTATATTTTCATGTATTTGCATTTATTCTTGAAAGATGTGGGATGGAGATCCATCAAGTGTTTTTGAACTAAAGGCCAAATCATCATAGTTGGTAAAAACCCCATCTTAAGATTAGTTGTACTAATAAATAGTGACAGAACAAGCAAGCACACCTGCAATTCTCTACTCACCATAGACAGTAAAATTGAATCTGTATGTGGTCTCTTTTGTGCCTTTGATGAATACTTTATATTCTCCAGAGTCTGTGTTTCTGGTGTTTGTGATGGTCAGAGATCCAGTCTGATGATCCAGCTTCAGTCTGTCTCTGAATCTCCCATCAAGAACGCCATCATATGTGGTGAAATTTACAGGATCCACAATATAAGCTATTCTAGTCCCATGACCAAACGTCCATGTTATTATATCATGTGTCTGTATTTTAGTAATACTAGAGTTTAGAGTGACTGAATCTCCCTCCATCACTGAAACTGACTCTGTCTTCACTGCATCTGTATCAGCAAACACTGGAGAAAAACAGTTTCTCAGTCACACAATCAAGTTCTGTCAAAAATAAATATTTTAACATTGGTTTAATCAATCTTTAACTTTAAACTTGTAGTTTTAAAATGATCACAAACTTTAATTTTGGCTTTGCCATTAAAATTAGACTCTGAACACTGTGGTAAAGTGACATCTATTTTTTTTAAAAGGTGAGTATTTGAGCTGATTTTAGTTCAGCTCAGGCCAGTCTGTGTATGAAGGATCTTTAGCACTGGCTCTTGTTGAACTTAAACATCAGGAGTGAAATAAAGCCACAGGCAGCCGTTACAAAGAACAACATGACAGATGACAGATCTGTTTTGAGAACTTTTAACTGGACATCAGCATCTCAGGTGATGATTTTAGACCACAAGTAGAATTACTGACAATAAAACGTTTGACGATTAGGCCAGGCATCGTGATAACGACATAGGCTACATATAACATTGTTTGAGGCATTGCAAAGATATATCCTCATCATCAGTCATGATCTTATCTGTGTGATTTACTAAATCCAAACATGCAGATTTCTGAATTTCATCTTTTACTGCACTATTTTCACAAGGGCCAACATTTCTAAGCTCTCAATGACAACAAACTACTTCTTCAGCAGAATGGCATTAATAATGATGGGACATTTATAACACAAAGACTTTAGAATGCATCATTTAAGAAAACTAAGCAAACACAGAGATATCTTAGTTTGATTGATTCTGGTACATTTGAAACTATAAAAAATGTTTTGAACTTACCAACCAGATGCCAAAAGCACAAAGAGCAAAAAACAAACGAACAAAACATTTTCTTCATCAGTTCAGAAAAGAGGAAATGTTTAGAAGTCCTGTAGAGAAGTCTATAATCACTGAGATAAAAACTGCTTCAGTCTGTGTCAGTATGTGTGTGTTGTGGGTTGTGCTTCAATTCTGCAATTCTTCAAAAAGTTTTTTTTTTCTCCAAAACCACAGTCTGTCATGTTTTTGTTGAGCTGCGTGTCATCGCATTGATAATAATGTAATGATTTATGACGACTCGTTTGAGACTAGTTTAAATTACTAATGTAGTCTAGAAACAAATACTATGGCTTACTATGTCCAAACCAAAAATATAAAACACAGAGACAATTTCTGGGCAAAGAAAGGGAACTTTGAATGGGGAATTTCATTTACTTCTAAATTTCAGCATAAACTGGTAAAATAATTTATTCTTTTCTGTGGTCACAACAACAAATAAATGCTAAAATGGAACGCATCAATGTATATGTTGTCATGACTTCACTGAACACATTGTGTAAATGTTTACAGCACATGGTGGTAAAAGTATCATGACTTAAAAGCGAACTGGATCAGGAATCTGCAAACAATGAGTCCAAACAATGACTGGAGAAGTACTTGAGTTCAGTATCCTATTTACAATAGATTTGTTCATTTGAATAAAGCTGGAAATAATTGTATTGAAAAACAAGTTCTCTAGAAGTTGCTCTAAAAGCCTTGTCTATAAATGGAAAACGTTCAGCACTGTTTCTGCTCTTATGATGAAATAGCGGTGAATGATATATGTTAAGAACACTGCATCGCTCGACACTGGACATCAGTCAAGTAATGAATATCAAAGACGCCGACCACCAAGTCCTCCATGATTCCCCCGCCATTTTGTAACACTGAAAGAGTATTTTGACTCGATGTGCAACAAGGAATTTCGGCATCGGCTGATCACAAGCACCGCAGATCAGCCCTGCCGAGGTTGAGCTTGCCGTCAAAAAGATGAAGAAAGGACAGGCCCTGGGACCCGACAACATTCCCACTGAGGCGTGGAAGCTACTCGGACACCGAGACACTGAAGTCTGTAAGACTGGAAAAACTAGAAGGATTTTAAGAGAGGGCTACTCTCTGAGAAAACCAAGGAAATTAACATTTGAACTCCCCCTCATGCACTATTGAGACGAAGGTCTCACCTCCCTCATCCTAATCTACATTTCTCTCCCCCATTCTTCATCCTGGCAGAGATCTCCCAAACACACAAGAATCGAAATGATTTAATGTGAATGATTTATCATCGAGTTTTATACATGTTTGATATTATTTGAAATGTCTCGGTGCGACTGGTACAAATGTCTCATTCCCAAAGAAGTAAATCAAAAGGTAATAAAGTTCTTAGGAAGTTTAGAAATATCTTCCACACCGGTGTGTCTTTGAGTTAACACCTTCTGACCATTTGACTAAATGCTAATTTTCCACTGCTAGCAAATGTTGACTTACAGGTAAATTTCCACTGTGGATGATGTTTAGATTTGAAATGAGGTCTGGGTATATAATGAAACGCAGCGAGCGCTCGGGGCCTTTTCTGTATCTGAGATCGGCCCTTGAGGCTGAGAGTTGCGAGACTCTCGGCCTCACACATTTCTTGTCGGGTAAACTTTTTCCCTCTTTGTTCTAGAGCATTTGATGTTTTGCATTGATTATCTTTGAATTGGTTATGAAATTGTAATGATACATTTACCTGACAAATTAAATTGTGATATTTGATTATTCTAATTGACTTTGACATTATTTTCATTCAACAGTTTAAAATAATAGTAAAACATTTGCTCACATTTTAATGATGCACAGATATCATTAAAACCTTTTTCATGTATGGAGTCAGATGAAATAACGAGAAAATACATGAGAAAATGTATTGCATTTAACCAAAAATACTTTGCCGCGAGAAAAGACAGTAACACGCAGAGACCTTCACCGCTAATTCGAATACTGCCATTGGATCGAGTTAGTCGGCCTTACAAGTCCTTCCCCAACTGCTTAATAAGATCATTGACAAGGGCACCACTCCCTCAACATGGGCCGCCAGTGTTACATTCCCGATCTGGAAAAGCAAAGGCGACGTCAGCGAATGCAACAGCTACCGCACGATTCACCTGCTCTTCAATGCCATGAAGATATTTGAGCGTGTAATTGACGCCCGTGTCTGGAAGATCATCTCCTTCAGTCCCAATAAGTGCAGATTTGTTAGAGGAAGCAAGACTACTGATGCGATCCACGCCGTCAGGCTGCTAGTGGAGAGGCACCGGAAGAAGAACCAGCAACTACACATGGCCTTCCTCGACCTCGAGAAGGCATTTGACTGTGTGCCCCGGGACCTCAATTGGTTTAAACAGCCAAGTCTTTTACGCAGCTGAGGGCTGCTGGACAGTGCTTTTTAATGGACGCGCACGCTCGGGTTATTATTCACTGCAATGTCCACACACCAGTTAATATGCTTACATTGTAGATTTATTTTACCGTGACTGGTCTTCATTTATAGTAAGCAAGAGTCCAACAAACAGTCAATAAATCCACAGTTCCAAGTTCTTCACCAGTAGAGATTTCCTACTGCACAGCGTGGCCTAGCATAACTTAGCATAGCTTAGTGTAGCGGTCAAAAAACTGTGTGCACCTTCCCTCCAGCAACACCTCTCATCTGAAGGAAGGTTCCTACCTATATTCAGTAACCAATTACCCAAAGAGAGACCCCTAATGGACACTTACATAACAAGGTTTAAATAAAGACAAAATGGCTCTTATATTTGGCATTCCCTCGGCTCTCACGGTGCCCCCGAAGAGTACATACGGGGGATCCAGCTCCTCTACACCAACACCACCAGCATCGCTCAATGCCCCACCGGCCTGTCTGAACCATTTCCGACCACCGTTGGCGTGCACCAGGGATCCGCCCTCTCTCCACTCCTTTTCATCCCTTGCATTGACACTGCCACGGGGGATATTCAGGCGTCCTAGCCCTGGTCACTTCTATTTGCTGACGACATCTTCCAAGCTGATGAAGCCCATCGTGGGCTGGGACGTCAAGTGCAAGACTGGAATGAGCGGTGGACGTGCATGGATTGCGCCTCAACATCAAAAAGACTGAGAATATGGGGTGCGGACCCCAGACCGACAGGGGCAATCAGAGTGAGAGGGCAGCCATTAAACAAAGTCACTGAATTCAAATATCTGGGTTCACTCATTTGGAGTGATGGCGACTCCCTCCCTGACGCCCGCGCCCGAATCAACACGGCATGGCTCAAATGGCGACAAGTCACGGGCATTCTCTGCAACCACCGAATGCCCATACCACATACCAAGATTTATAAAACCATTGTACGCCCAGTCGTGTTGTATGGTTCTGAGTGTTGACCAGCCACCACCAAACATGAGCAGGCCCTCCACGTTATGGAGATGAAGATGCTCCGCTGGTCCTTCGCGATTCGACCGCGTCATGAACGAAGATGTCCGAAGGTGAATGGGCGTGGCGCCCATAGTTGACAAGATGCGTGAAGCTTGAATCCACTGGTATGGCCACGTCATCAGAAGTGGTGATGAGACAGTGGTGAAAACGGCCTATCATCTATCACAACCTGGACGACGACCCTGCGGCTGGCCGAAGAAGCGGTGGCTCGATCACCTTGTGGAGGACATGTACACAGTCAATATCACCAGTTATGATCCCCTGGATCGAGCCAAGTGGCGAAAGGCATGCAATTAAGCGGGCCTTATGGAAATATGGGATACACGCTAGGACAAAGAAGAGAAGCTCAATGTTCAGAAGAATCGCTGTGTTTCTATAAGAAAAAAAAAATATTCCATTTTATTGTTTACCAACTTTTCAACCATTATGCACTCCACACTCCTCTCCAGTAGGTGGTGGTAATGCACCATTTAAGTTGGTCTGCCTACCGCCATTAAACACCATAAAAAGAAACCCGAGTTGACAGAGAAATGCTTTGTCCAAATGCCCACACTTGCGGTCTTTGCACTTGACCACTTGTCTACTTGCATAACGTATTTGCTCTATTTGGTCCAAGTGTTCAAGTAGGCGTAAAGACTGCAAGTGCGTATAACACTTATAGTCTTGCAAAAAAATGCAAGTGTTTACAGAGCTTTTATTTATTATATTTTCAATACTTTGCATTTTAAAATGTCAGTTCAGTAGTCGCTATGTAACTAACAGAAGACACAAATTTAAAATTGTAGTGCTTCTAATTATGTGATAAAAAAGTTGCAAATGTTGTACAAAATAGGCCTACACATACCATACTCATCTTTGCACCAATAAAATGTGCAACACTTTATATTTTTACTACCAAATTATATGTATCTCATTCAATTAAATTACAGTAGAATGTTTTCCTTGACATCTCGCAATTTTGGGGCACATGAGTTCCTGCTCTGAAGCGGTATTCAGGATAGTATGGATTTAATGTGCGTTCAGGGCACTGCACTTTGGCATTCTTAAAACATGGGACAGTCTTGCGCACTTACTTCCTGTCGCGTGCACGTGCTCTCAAGTGGCCAAGAACGCAAGTGTGGGTATTTGGACAAGGCAAAAGTCTATACCGAGCTTTGTGTGACCACTGAACCTAATCTAAACCAGGTTGGATATATACGGATTTGTCAACTCGAAACCTACTTTGAAACTCAGGGTGCTTCTCATTTCTTTTGCATCCTCGTTACCTTTCCTCGCTTCATTTCCTCGCGACTCAGCTCCACCACCGGTAGGATGTGAGTGAAGACTGCAAGAAAAGAAAAGGAGGACGGAGGAATCGAATGAAAGCTTTTTTTTCTACATTGGAATATATTGATCACTCGAGCGTCACTTCACAGCGTCATCAACAGCCCTTGAAGGATTCGCCCTTATGTTGTTGAAGTCTGTTTATAAGAAATTGAAATATGTGAGATGTGTGGTTTATATAAACTGCAAAGGTAAAGTATAAATTAAAATGATTGTGAACGATGTGAAGGGGGAGAAGAATTTATAGGTGCGTCACGTTTAGTCAATAAAACTCTTCCGCATGGGATACACCTGTGTATCCTCGCTCATGACTCCTCTGGAAGCTCCTCACTCCTCGATCCTCACTCCTCGATCCTCAGCTCCTCCGGTGCAATTAGAGAGTTGAGATGTCCTTCAACTTCAAGATGGCTGAGGTTGATTGGTTTCCGGGTCATAGGATGGAGGACGGAGGAGAGAGGAGACAAGAAGGGATATTGAGAAGCACCCACTAAGTTTGTTCAGCTAGCTTCGTGCAACAGGCAACAGCTTGTGATTTTCAAGTAATCCTGAAGATTAGCTGGTTTAAGTGTGTTTGATTAGAGTTGGATCTGAACTCTGCAGGACAGGGTCATTGAAGACCTACACTTTAGTGTTCTGTTGTTTTTCTTCCAGCATTCTCCACTTAAAAAAAAGGTTCTGTAGGGTTCTATATAGAACTATATAGGGGTTTTGACTTAATTCTAAAGAACCCTTTATGCCAAAAGTCGCCCAGTCGCGTTGTATGGTTCTGAGTGTTTGCCAGCCACCACCAAACATGAGCGACCGCGTCATGAACGAAGATGTCCGAAGGAGAATGGGCGTGGCGCCCGTTCCATTGTGTCCGACTTGATACAGCGCCGACGCCACTTGATGTATGCCATCACAGTACCAGATCGGCGAGTGCCATCTCGCCGATATGTTACATCCAGCCGCAGCCGATGTCCAACACACCTTGTGACAATTATTAAATTATGGGCCAGATTTACTATCAGCTTGCGTCAGCGCAAATCCTTTTTTGGCATTAAAAAACTACTGTCAGGTTTTTTTTGTGCGGCTTACCTTATTGCATATGTACTTTCAGACGAATTTATGGGAAGATAATTTACGCTCTCACGCTAATTTGTCCCTCAAATGAAGCCTGAATCCTTGACAATACTGCCTGCTAAAATGCAGAGGCCTCACAGGAAGATTCTCATAACGAGAAGAAACCCAACAACGCTCCAGACCTAAGCAACAGCTAAAGAGGCTCAGAGATCCAAAAAAACAGCTTCCCATGGAGGCTTGATGGAGCCTAATCAACTAGTGGCATATGCAGGTGAAGCTCAAAAGAGCGTAGGCTAAAATAACTCTCTATAACAAGAAGAGGCCCTTGTCTATAAAGCCCTAAATGGTTTAGCTCCTGTGTATTTAATTGACCTTCTATTGCCCTACAATCCATCGCGTTCTTTAAGATCACTAAATTCGAGGCTTCTGGTGATTCCTAGGATATCTAAGTCCACTAAAGGAGGGAGGGCGTTCTCACCTTTATCTCCTAAACTCTGGAATAGCCTTCCTGATATTGTTCGAGGCTCAGACTCGCTGTCCCAGTTTAAAACTAGATTAAAGACGCATCTCTTTAGCCAAGCATTCACATAATGCTTACCTTTTATACTACTGTTGAATCAGATCGAATGCATTAATATTATGAACAGCAGCTATGCTAATTATTTCCCATCTGCTTTTCTGCTGTTATAGCGTTCGAGGTAAATAGCGTTCGTCAGCTCCAGTTTGTATCCAGCCTCTCATGGAGACTTCAGATGCCCCAACACCTGCGATTAGATGACTAAACGCCTGTGAAGAGACGACTCGACGCCTGTGAAGAGACGACTCAACACCGGCGATATGTTATGCCCTAAATTACATGATTAACTAACTGTATTTTTTCTATGTACATTTCTGAAATGCACTTTCTGTAAAGCTGCTTTTCACAATATGTATTGTGACAACTCTCTAAAGCGAGAGGAGGCCTAGCAACGCCCCAAGCCAAAACACCACTCATACTGTCTCTTGTAGTCAGTCTCGTGAGGGCATCATACCAAGCGCATCCAGATTCTTCAAAGTGAAGACAGCATTCCACCCAAATGCGCGTCCCACATACCTTGAGAATAGGGATGGTGCAAACTCAGCTTTTACGTCATAAACTGCTGCCTGTCAATGTCAAGTTTATTATCATGTTTAGACTCATGCAACAGACACCAGTCATCCCGGAGGAATTCTCCATAGCTACCCTTTTCGAAAGGGAACAGTGTTTGCAGTATTGTGTGAGAAGAAATGAGCAATGTTAGAAAACATCAATGTTTCATTTTGTTACGTCCCCAGAGCACTGGGTACGTATTATAGTAATTCTTTTCTGGCATTGCTTGTGGTTTGTGTGTTTGTATTTCTTCTAACAGGTAAGATGGCTTCTGTAACAGTTCCGGCAGCTGATTGGATCTTGGAACTCCTCCCGCTCGTCAGTGGCTGCAGCTGGCTGGGCTCTTTAAAAAGCCTAGTTCTGAATCAGTTCACTCTCTGCTCTGTTCGTGTGGTTGGTATCCCTCTGTGGGTATCTTTTTGACTTTTGGATAACTTTATTGTTCTCTATTGAGCTTATGATTGGAACATTTGACAATGCTTTGACAATGTTTTAATTAGTGATGGCGAGATGAAGCTTCTTAAAGCATTGAAGCGTTCCCTTCAATTGGTTCACTCATGTGCCGAAGCTTCATGGTGCTTCATTTGCTCTATTGTGCCATCAAGTGGACAATAAATGTAAAACGTGCAGTGTGATTATAATGACATCGCATGGTTCCATCGCAAAAAAAAGAAGCTTGAATAGATCGCTAACAAACTCGCAAAGTCCCAAGTCCACAAAATGTGAGGGGGAATCCATTGCATTTTGCTGGCCCTTATATTTCAAATAGACCGCCAAACCGCGAACCACTTCCTGAAGCAGTCACGTGGTTCAGGCGGCTCGCAAGGCTTCAAACGTCACCACATACGTCACCGACACAAGCCTCGATACGCGCTTCACAGAAATCATCCCGGATTACTCGACACACGCTTCGAAGCCTCGATACGGGAGGGACACATCACTAGTTTTAATCTGTTTTGTTAGCTAGTAAATCTAGCTTTGTGTTCCACTTTTGGAACTTGTGAACAGCAGGACTGAGCACTGATGTTTGTGTAGTATTATTGTTTGTGTTAACTTATTTTTCTTTATTGTTTATAGGGAGTTGGGGGAGTAGATTTAGAGCTACCCCGGGGTATACATCACCCGTAGGCATACTTCTCTGTCTAGAAACACCAGCTAGACCTGGGCGGACCACCATCTGTAAGTTTGGTTAGGGCGCCTTGATCGTGTGCCAGATAGGTGATGTGTATAATTAGAATAGGTTAGCGGTGGGCTATCTTTTGTTTATTTCTTTTCTTTGGTCCGTCCAGCTCTCCCCTTTCTCCCTGAAAATTGTTTATCATTCACATTATTACCGTGGCAAAAATAAAAGCTTAGTTTGTACGGTATTTGGAAATTGTGTCCTTTTCTCGCACCACGACTCCATACCTCCTTTACTGGCATTTGTGGGCCCGAGCGGTGGTTTATCAAGTTCCCTTCCCTTTTTGGGGCTGGAACGTAACAAATGGGGGCTCATGCAACTGTCATTCAACACTATTCATCACTGGTACAGCCATGCTACACTATTAGGGGATGAAACAAGTATGGGTAACACTTTATTTTACACTGTCCTTTTTACATATGTTACATGTACTTACCATAGTAATAACAGTAAATTATGCATAATTACGTGCAACTAACCCTCAACCAAACCCTAATCCTACCCTAACCCTATAGTAAGTACATGTAGTTGCTTAATAATACTCAGTACTTAAATATATTATTACACTGTAAGAATGACACCTTAAAATAAAGTGTAACCCAAGTTTGCTACTGGAAAAGTATAATTTTGTTGTTGTTGTTGTTGTTGTTGTTTTTAAAGGCACTACGTTAACAGAAATGTTATTACTTTTAGTTAGAAACTCAGTATAGAAAATGGGGTTTCTATACAATTAACTTAAATTTAGCCTGAACAGAAATCAACATTTCATTATGAGTAAACACAATTATGTACTTTGGGAAATTCCTTTAAGAGGTAGTAGTATATAAGGACAAACAACAAAAACATTGAACTTTTCATAGTCATATGATTTTCATATGATCGAATTGTACTCAGCGTTACTCGTCGTAATTGAATTTTTACTAGTAAGAATTGTATTGTAGAATTCTTACTAGTGAAAATGCAATTACGACGAGTAACGCTGAGTACAATTTAAGCTAAAATGGCTTGCCATAAACAACATCTTAACCTTGCATTACAAGCTGCAAATAACTTCTACTGAAACTTGCTTATCTGCAAGGTTACAGCATTAATATGCAAATCATGGAAATATAGAGAGATGCATATGCAGCTGAACATCAATCTTATATTTCACATACACATATATTAACAACTCACATACAGTAAGTTTAATTTGTCAAACATTAGCATTCACTGATTCTATATCTACTTTATTTCACATTAAAACTGTTTCTCATATGAGGAAGTTAAATTGTCGTCCCTTCAACCCCACACAATTCACAGAAACACACACTCACGCTATTCACACCTCAAGACATGCAAACACAAAAGCACATTAACCACAAACGTCCAGTGATGAAACACATTCTCATGCACACACTCTCTAATCAACAGATGAAACTACATTCATATTCCATATCTGAAAATGAGGCCTTCTGTAGTTTTAGCCTGTATCGATCTGGAGACTGTAAGCTGCATCACGAACAGTTGGTACAGATCTATCCTTGAGTAACAACTTTTTAGCAAAACCTGTTTCGTATTGACCCTTGTTCACAAAGCAGTCTCGTGTAAAATGATTTGCGGAGACATATACAAATTTAGGTATATGGGGGCTCATTCCCTTCAGAAATAAAACTAACCCACTGCTCCTTCAGCGGCTCTGATTCCAGGAGTAAATGAAGACATTTTTACGTCCAACGAGATATTTAACCAAAGCAGGTTTGAGACAAGTTAACAAATGGCATCTTCAAATTTTTTTATTTTTTTTTATTTAATTAATCAGCATAAAGAGCATTTCATAATAAACCATGTTAGAATTTTGAAAATGATTTAACAAGGACAAGGGAAGACAAAAAAAAAATCTTTGAAATTAGTTAACTTTGTTTTGTCTTCATGATGAGAGTTTTGATTAGATTATGTACTTTGAGCAAAATATTAAACATGGTCCATACTTTTCTCATGAGGTAAACCTGCACCCCCAGTATGTTTCCTCAGTCTATCTCTCCGCTCAGCTAGCAGTGCTTCGCCTGTGCGCTTCAATGCGCAGTACAATATTAGCACTATCCTCCAGACAATAGTACACATGTGAGAAAGATACATTTACTACAATACTATGCAAAAATAGATTTTCTTGAAGAAAAACAAAAAAATTCAAAGAATCTTGGCAATGTTGCATTACGGGATTGCAGTTCATCCCTTCATAAATATATTCCATGACACATATTTCAATTTCCACTATTTAGTTGCATACAATTATGAAACAAAATAGAATAGCAACATCACATAAATTAACTATTATCATTGTGGCCATATGGCCCAATACACCAGATTAATCTAATAAACCTTTTCCAGTTCAGAGAGAGCATTGGTTCACAAAGCTTGTTTCACCATCACTACATTTACATCACATTTATGCTTTTAGCAGATGTTTTTATCCAAAGCGGATTACAAAAGAGGAACAAATACATTCATCAAAGAGCCAACAATCGTTGCAGTTCATAATGCCCGGTTTATTAGATAACTACAGTAGATAAACAAGAGGAGAAGTTTGGGAAAGCTTGTGTCCTGTGTGCTCTTTCTTTGAGATATTCTCTCCAGATTAGTTATAGTTTTATTGTTTTTTCTGCTAAGACAGAACATGAAAAAACAATAAATCACATACTCCTCATATTTTGATAGTTTAATCAAACCAGAAGTGTTGTTAAAAGTAAATATTGTGCAAACATCCCCTCCGGACATCACTTTTAACCACTACTGTATCAATCCCTGAGCAGAGCTCAAAACCGTCCATATCAACAGGGGCTAGCGGTTTAGCTGGTTAGGTTTAAAAAAGACCATTTTGCAGGCATAAAGCATCTCTTTACATTAATGACTAATAATAAAAGTAGTAAAGTTTCTTGGAGGCTTTTAATAGTGTAAGATAATCATGTTTTTCACAGTCTGCTGAAGGAAGTTTTAATATAGAGCATCAGTCACATGACATGATGGTGGCGTTAGTGTTTGTCATGATACACGCTAGCGGCTGCAACAAAGCTTGATACTCTTGTGCTAAAAGAACATGTTATTACTTAAACCATCACTTGTGCACAACATAAATTCTTGGAATTATTCACTTGTTTTTGTCATATGATATATATATACAGTATATATATATATATATATATTTTTTTTTTTATATATATATATATATATATATATATTTTAAATGATAACAAGAAAGGGGAAACTTCTTAAAAATAACTTCTAACAGTCGCTAGAGCTGGAAATAACTTCTACTGAAACTTGCTTATCTGCAAGGTCTCAGCATTAATATGCAAATCATGGAAATAGAGAGATGCATATGCAGCTGAACATCAATCTTTTCTTTTCACATACACATATACTGAATGATATACAGTATATCAATATTTCACATTCACAGATATCACTGTGTTGTCAGACATTAGCATTCCCTGATTCTGTACTTTTTTCACAGTAAAACTGTTTCTCATAAAGATGAAGTTAAACCAGACCTGCCAACCTGTACGCATTTTGCGTAGGGGATACGCGTTTTGACCTCAAAGTACACTGGTACGATTTGTCACTCTAAACTACGCAAAAACCTGGTGACGCGCCTCTGTTCACGCGCAGTCCTCAAATCCAGAGCCAGTCCGAGCCTTTTGGGGGCCCTAAGCAGAATTTGATTTGGGGGCCCCCTCCCACTACGCGAAGTTACCTGTGCTTGACGATTATTGGCACAAATGTCACGCAATAATGATACATTATAAATGAATACAGTGAGGTTATGTATTAATACAAAATAAATACTTAATAAAAAATAGATGCCTACTTAAATAAAAAAGTTTTAACTTTTACTTTACTCTTTTACTAACTCTTTGAAACTTCTTAAAACAAACTGTCTCAAAACATATAAAATAAATTATTTGCTAAAATAATGACAAAACTGAGAAATCAGAAACATAATAAGAGCAAGGGTTCAACAATGACAATTATTGTTGAAAACTGTAAAAATATTATTATTTCTCAACTGTCTCAATACAGTGTAACAGTCCTCAAAATCTTTTGTATTATTATTATTGTAACATACTTTGTTGGATTGTACATGACAGAATCCAACAAAGTCTGTTACTAAAACCGGTAATGATGTACTGGCGCTCGTTGTATGTGTGTATGCAATCTATTTTTACCCTCGGGGCTTGCCGTAGATAGGAATGGGATTCGTGCGCACTTGGTACTGGAGTGTCGCGGGTTTTTGGAGTTAGTGATCTGATGTGTGGTATAATAAAGTGGAGAAGAGTTCAAACTGCTATGTTTGTTATTTATTCAAACTGCTACCCTTACACCTAGAAGGTTAAGTTCCCCTGCGGCTATTTTCTCCAACTTAAACCGATACCGTGACTATGCGCAGTTGCGCACGAATTGTCTATGCAATCGCGAGGTGTCTAGATTATGCGCATGACTTAAACGCTGGCAGACACAGCAGCAGTTGTTGGCAGGTATATTGATCATGAAATCAGAATTTTCTTGTCTTAAATTATTCATTCATTAATTCATTCATTCATTCATATTCATTTATGTTGTTTAAGACATCAAAAAAAAGAATATTTAAACTAGATTGGGGTGCCCCCTGGTGGCCTCGGGCCGGCCCTGCTCAAATCAAGTAAAAGCAAAAGAAGAAGAGTTCGACCAACCATAGCGCTGAGTTCATTCCCCAAATAGCAAGGGAGGAAGATTGACAGATGCGTAAGACCTATCATTAAAAAGAGAATGAAAATCGACAGCAATAAAGTAATCCCGCTCTATCCCTCTTCCGCCGTCTGACTGAGTTCATAAGCGAGGACAGTACAGTAGCCTAGTCACAGTACTTCTGACTCCTGAAGGTAAACGGGCTGGGGTGGAAGTGGAAAGTTGAAATATTGTATTGAGTTAACTAAATCTGGATTTGATGATCACATGGAGTGATCGCAATCGCATGTATTATCTTAAAATATTCCGTAATTCATCATGGTCACTAAGATAAGAGGAAAACATAATTCATCTTAACATATTTCAAGTATATATCTTAACATTGGTTTAATTAAGCTTTAACTTTGGCTTGTCGTTTTGAAATGATCATAAACCTTCTTTTTGTCTTTGACATTAAAGTAAGACTCTGAACACTGCGGTGAAGTGAGATCCCTTTTTAATAAAAAATAAAAATAAAACAAAAGTGAGTATTTGAGCTGATTTTAGTGTAGTTCAGCTCAGGTCACTGTGTGTAAAGGATCTTTAGCACCAGCACTTGTTGAACTTAAACATCAGGAGTGAAATAAAGCCACACGCAGCCATTTTAAAGAAAAACATGACACATGACAGACAGGGCCGGATTCAGCAAGCCCCACTAGGGGGTGCAGGTAGAATATCAGGGGGGGCAAGTCATTTAACGGAACATTTAAATTTGATAAATATAGTGATTTGATTTATATTGTGATATATATCGATATGGCCAGAAATGAAAAAATATATTGTGAAATGAAAAAATCCTATATCGCCCAGCTCTAATCTATCAGCTCAAAGCTATCAGCTATCAGCATTTTATTTGTCTTATAGGTTTTATGTTGGATGCCCTTCCTGACACTACCCTCTGCATTTACCCGGGCTTGGGACCGGCACAAATAGGACACTGGCTTGTGCCCTGTTGAGGCTGCATTTATCTTTTTTTTTTTTTATCTTTTTTTTATTGTTATCTGTCTGTCTGTCTTGTCTGTCCTTTCGTTTTTTATTTAAAAAAAAAAATTATAGTCATTATAGCATCAGTCGTCTGCTTTTCTGTGCAAAAGTCCTAACTAATGCATCCATATCTAGACCTGTTGTTATGGCCTTCTCGTGAGCCAGAATAACTAAATTTCTTTTTCTCTCATGTAGCATAGTGCGGCGGAAGGGGGTAAGAACACGAGACAAAGTGGAGATAGAGCTCTCGCATGATGCAGATGATATTCCAATCACAAGCGAGGTCACGTACATGCGATGGAGCTGAGGAAAGGCATTCTTATACCCGTGTAGATATGTGCAAATGGTGGAGAGGTCTACAAACTCTACGTTCTCATCATCATTAGTCTTTTTGAATTATTTTTCCAACATAATTTTTGCAACAAGAATCTCATTGGAAAGTTTGTCACTGTCACAGTGTGTCTGCGTGCTCCGCTCTGCAGTGACTGACTGAGACGTGAAGCTCAGCAGGTTCACCACAAGCCGGAGAAGCGGCCACGCCCTCCCTATGCATCTACCAATCAGTAGCTACTTTGAATGAGGGATAGAGAGCAGAGAGCGCTCACTCTGACCATTTTTCTTGAAATCTTTTTTAAATTTGGGATCTTTGCATGCCATCACGTTTGGGGGGGCAGTCACGGCATTTGGGGGGGCATTGCCCCTCCTTGCCCATGCCTATATCCGGCCCCGATGACAGATCTGTTTTGAGTACTTTTAACTGGACATCAGCATCTCTGGTGATGATTTTAGACTGCTAAATTACTGACAATAAAACTTTTATGGTTTTTTATGGCACTAAATGGTTTAGCTCCCCAGTACTTGAGCGAGCTCTTAACGCATTATAGTCCTTCACGTCTATTGCGATCTCAAAGTTCTGGCCAGTTGATAATACCTAGAATATCTAAATCGACACTCTATAGACTTCTATAATTCAATATTAGGCTGCTTAGATTAGGTCAGCCGGAACTGGGAACACTTCCCTTAAATCCTGATGTACTTGTTACATCATAAGAAGAATGGCATCTACGCTAATATTAGTGTCTTTGTTTATCCCGAGGTTTTCCCGCAGCCTGCCGGATCCAGGCCGTTTCCAGATCTGACGAAGGACTTTCGCCTGGACCCGATGACAATGCAGTGCTGAAGTGCCAACTAGCCTCTCCCTATGGAGGATCCCTATACCACTCTACAGATAAAGCCTTGTGGAATTTTTCGGTTTGCGTACCTACCCAAAGTGATCAGATAAAATAAAATTCTGCATCAAAATTTATAGACAAGACAAGTAGTTTGTTTGTAAGGAATTACAAACCTGTGCACATATATTCAAACGCACATAACTATAGAATCAATTCTTAATGCGCATGTGAACGCCATCAGCGTCTATCACAGGTTCACGTTTAAAGTCTGTTTAGAGAGAACGGTGTCGTCTTAGCGGGCCCTAATTTAATAACAAATGACCATTTAGACGGAAGTGAATCAATCAAAACTAACTTTAGCTGGAAAAAACATTTTTCAAGAACCACTATAAAACTAAACCAATCTCTGTTACCTTAAATTATATCTTTATCTCTGTAAAGCTGCTTTGAAACAATCTACATTGTTAAAAGCGCTATATAAATGAGGATGACTTAGGCATTAGGCATTAGGCCCGGACATCGTGATAACGACATACATACAACATTTTGTGAGGCATTGCAAAGATATATCCTCATCATCAGTCATGATCTTATAGTCTGTGTGAACACCGTTTGTGTTTGGTGCCCAAAAATCAATTTACTGATTCCAAACATGCAGATTTCTGAGTTTCATCTTTTTATTGCACTATTTTCACAAGGGCCAACATTTCTAAACTCTCAAATGACAACAAACTTTTTCAACAGAATGATCTTTTACATTGGCATTTATAATGATCACTTATTCCGATAGCAAATAAAGTAACACACATTTCAAAGCAATGGTGCTGAATGACATTGCAGTATTACCTGACCAAACTGATATAAATCAATAAAGCAAGTATTCCTGCATTATCTGCATACATATGTACATTCAGCTTTTGGAAAGTAAAAAAGTAAAATGTTTTGTTTTACATGTCTTAGTAAGATTTATGCCATTTCTAGTTTGAAATTATTTAATTAGCTTTATTTATAATGCCGATATTTTGTACTTTCAGATGGAAACAGCAGAGGGACGTTTAAAACACTAAGACTTCCGATTTCATCATTTAAGATGCCAGTAGAAAACGAAGCAAACACAGTGATATCTTAGTTTGATTCATGATTTTGGTACAAATTAAAATATATAAAAAAATGTTTCGAACTTATCAACCAGATGCCAAAAGCACAAACAGCAAAAAACAAACGAGCAAAACATTTTCTTCATCAGTTCATAAAAGGGGAAATGTTTAAAAGTCCTGTATGGAGTCTACTGAGATAAAAACTGCTTCAGTCTGTGTCAGTATGTGTGTGTTGGGGGCTGTGCTTCAATTCTACTTCAGCTGAGTTTTCTTTCTAAACCACGGTCTGTCATGTTTTTGTTGAGCTGCGTGTCATCGCATTAAGAATACTGTATTGATTTATGACCACTCACACTATTGTTTGGACTAATTAATTAAGTAATCTATAGTTCAAAAACAAATACTGTTGCTTATTTGTCTGTTTCCAAACAAAACATATTGCAAGGCAATTTCAAGCCAAAGAAGCAGAACCTTGAATGGGAAGCTCATTTACTTTTAAATTTCAGAATAAACCAGTGATAGAATTTTATCTGATCTGCAATTTGGTCTGTTATCTGATCTGATATTTTATATTCGGGGGCGCGCATGGATGCAGTGGCTCTTTGCTCTCCTGTTTAGTGTTTTGTTTGGGGGGGGTTTATATTTATTCGACTAAAACCGTTTAAACCGTCGTGTCCAAACATCTTTCTCACCAACGCCAGATCAATAACTCACAAAATGAATGAGTTGGAGATGCAAAATGCAACTAATTGTCCTGTTCAGGATTTTTGTATCGGACAATAACGTACTGCTCGCCTGATTTAGAAGCACTGTCTGTAATGTAGACCAATTTATTTACCAAGAGAGCTTACAGCTGTAATAGTGACTGCTGTGTACATTCCCCCAGACACTAACACTAGCACAGCTCTCTCTCTTTACACTATTGTAAATAATAAACACCAACAAAATCATCCAGACGGGGTGCACATCATAGCGGGTGACTTTAATCAGACGTGTCTGAAAACAGAACTACCTAAATTCATCCAATATGTTAATTGTGCTACCAGAAGGGAAATACATTGGATCATGTGTATTCCAACATAAAAAATGCTTACAGAGCCGTACCCCTTCTTCACCTGGGACAATGCATCAGATCACTGATCACTGCTGCTTCTCCCACAACATACGCACTTAGGAGGAAAACAAAGCCAACCACATAGATCATAACATCTTGGCCTGAGGGAGCCCTTGCACAACTGCAGGACTTGTTTGAACAATCAGACTGGGAGATATTTGAACACTAGGATCTGGAGAAATACACAGAAACTGTTCTGTTCTACATTAAATCTGCAAAGAAAATGCCACTGTCAACAAAAAGATTCGGATGTTTCCCAACCTTAAACCGTGGATGACATGTGAAATTCAGGCATTACTTAAAGAACGCGACTCCGCTTACAGATCAGGCTTTGTACAGCACTGTTAGATCCAACTTGAGGACAGGTATCAAACGCGCCAAAAAGTCTTATAAAAAGAAGATTGAGGACCATCCCACAGACAAAAACCAAAGAAGAGTGTGGCAGGCAATTAAAAACATCCCCAATTACAAGAACAATAACTACAGCACCGTCTATACTGATGCTTCACTGGCTGAGGAACTGAACCATTTAGTTTTGAGGTTAAACAACCCACCACATTCCCAGCACTTCCACCAACCTACAGGAATATGAGGTGAGGCGAGTGCTCAAAACAGTAAATATAAGGAAGGCTGCTGGCCCGGATGGTGTATTTGGCAAAGTACTCCAAGCCTGTGCCAACCAGCTCATTGGGGACTTTACAAAGATCTTCAAGCTCTCACTGACATCAGCCATCATCCCACCCTGTTTAAAATCTGCAAACATAATCCCGGTTCCTAAAAAAGCATCCACCAAAAATTTAAACAACAATAGGCTGGTTGCACTAACACCAATAATCATGAAGTGCTTTGAGAGATTGGTTTCACAGGACATCACCTCCCCGCACTCCCATTCATTCTACCAACAACATAATCAAATTCGCTGACGATACTACGGTGATTAAACTCATTTCAGGAGATGATGACTCAGAATACAGAGATGAAGTCCAGAAACTAGTGGTGTGGTGCTCTGCTAACAACTTGTCTTTGAATACCTCAAAAACAAAAGGGCTCATTCTTGACTTCAGGAGGCGTAGCGCGAAACCAGTGCCTCTCTATATCAATGGGGACTGTGTGGAGAGGGTCCACATCTTTAGGTTCCTGGGAGCCAACATATCCAACGACCTCTCTTGGTCTGCAAACACCACAGAAAAAAATCAAAAAGGGGCAGCAACGGATACACTTCCTTAGAGTGCTAAGGAAAAATAAATGATCAAGGACACATTACATGCAGGACATCACCTGTTTAATCTTTTGCCATCAGGCAGACGGTACAGGTCCTTAAGAACAAGAACCAAACGCTTACAGGACAGTTTCTTTCCAGTTGCCATCCGGACTCTAAATTCAAAAATGCACTAAAGGCAAAGTATGTCAATGTGAAATATCATCACATGAATTCTATACTTGTAAAATTGTAAGTGTCTTATTTATTGTTGGTGGTTATATGTTTGTCTTGTCAACGGGAGTCAGGAGTAGTGTTTCTAATTTCATTGTATGCAAATATAATGACAATAAAGGCTTTCAATTCAATTCAATTCAGTCACAACTACAAATAAATAATTGCTCTAACTAAAAGCATCAATGACTTTACTAAACACATTGTGTAAATTTGTACAGCACATGGCGGTAAAAGTATAATAACTTAAAAGCTATCTGCATCAGCAATCTGCCAACTTTGAGTCCAAACAATGATTGGAGAAGTACTTGAGTTCAGTTTTCTATTCACAACAGTTTGGTGATTTTAATAAAGCAGGAAATAATTGTATTTAAAAACAAGTTATTTAAAAGCCTCTAAGAAGTTCAGCACTGCAGCTCTTATGACGAAATAGCGGCAAATGCTCAATGTTAAGAAGAATCTTCAGCTAAAGTGTCAGTGAAAGACTAAATCTCTGAAGGAAAATCTGGTTATTTCTAAAAAAAAAACCAGCATGAAAGGACACCACAGCAGAAGCCATTTATATTCCGAGGATGGATGAAGCACAAGAGTAAATTAACTTTTACATTAAACAGAAGAAAATACACCTGTGCACCTGAACAGAATTAACTAAAAAAGAGTGGGAAAACTGAACACATGGTGAAAATGAAAACAAACTAAATGTCCATGAAGGTGAAACTTAGACAACACAGACAGACTAGGGCGACTGTTCCTCCTGACCACTGTGTTGCAAATACAGGAAACATTTGGAGGAAGTGACGGCAGCCGGAGCAGGAACAAACATTTACAAAAACGGTCTAGAGGACTGTTCTTGTTGCCTTGATATTGTGACAGCTGCGGCAGTAGCGTTTGTACTGGACTTTTTAGAAAGTTATATTTGTTTAAAAAACAAAAAGGGTTCAAAACCATCCTGTAATTTCTCTCAAAAAATCCTGTCGTCAAACAAGAACAAATGCATGACAACACATTCTGTAAACATGCAGAAAGAACTTATAACATCATAAGCAAATATATTAATACATTCATAAAGAAGTATAGGCTATATTTTAGAAAACATGTAGTATATAGAGTAGCTACAGCATTGTCTTCTGGAGGTAAAAAAAAAATCATGGTGAAATTGACTTTTAACAATAGCTGATAAACCTTTAAAGACAGTTTTTTGCTTCCTGGTTGGCTTGGTTCGGTCCATGGTCCGTGAACATTTTGATCATTTCATTCCCTGTTTGGAATGGAATAACGAGAAATGAAAAGACAGCTCATTTATCCATTTTTTTTCCGTTTAGTTTTGGGGGAAAAAACGGAAAATTAGGTTTTGGCTTCGTTTCTCATTTTTAATTTGTGGTTTACAAATCGGTTTAGGGCTTCGATATTTTATTCGCACACGTCGCACACGCTTCTTTCATCTGATTGGTCAAACCGCTCCGGCTTCAATTCGGCCTTTTAATTCTGTCATGCAGAATAAGAGTCAGATAACAATGGCTGAAAACATATAACTCATGCTCATCCGGGTCACTGAAGTCAGCTGCGCTATACATTGCTAGGAACATTTTTTCTTCATTGAAGTTTTGCATTTGGTGAGCTAATAAAATATCAAAACTCAGTCAAATCAATATTTTATACAATTATTTAATTTTGTCATCCAGTATCGTGGACTCGCTCTGTTTAGTTTCACATACTAACACAGCGGCTGCCAATTTGTGAATATTGTTTTGTACACTGTTGGATTATAAGATACAAACAGGTAGGATTTTAAAACTGTTTAATCTGGAATCAATATCTCTTATCTCCATAATGATTTATGTGTTGAAATGCTGTGTAATAAGTGGTACGACCGTATCTCTTAAATATCTGTCTAGTTTGAACTTGCAGCCCTGAAACTGCTCTCTCCGCGGAAGCTTTGTGTTTAAAGACCTAATTAAATATTTCAACTCAGATCAATATTTTGTGTCTAATTATGTACTTATATGACTAGTAGCCGCGTAATAAGCAGGTTATTACACGGTAATACTCTGATTTGCATCCATTACTTGTATGATGTACATCCCTTGAACAATACTGTGCGAATAGTTCTGTCTCTTTGGATAAAAGTGAAGTGAAAATGAAAATCAAGAATAGGCTTGTTACGGTGTTTATTCATTTTGTCATGTTTCTGGTTTGTGGTTTCTCTGTCTTTGGTCTTTTATTCAGTTTGTGCCTTGTTAATTGTAGTCTGTTATCCTAGTCATGTCATTATTAGGTCCCTTGTTTCAGGTGTGTTGTCTTGTTAGGTTGTATGGTCCCGCTCGGTGTTCTGATTTGCCCCAGCTGTGTCTTGTTCCCTCATCCCGTCTGTGTATTTAAATCCTGTCTGCTCTTTTGTTCGTGGTCAGTTATTGAATGTATGTTTTAATGTGCGTACCACGAGTATCTTGTCTGTTCTGTATCTGTAATTAAAGTCTACTGCTGCATTTAGATCCGCCTACTGCCTTTGCTTCCACGCAAATTCGTAACAGAATAACTGACCCCCTAGGATCTAGCAGCCATGCCTACCTGGAGTCCTGATGTCCAGATCCTCCGTCTTCGCCAGGAGAATCGCGCCATCGAGGATTATGTCGCAGAATTCCTCGAGCTGGCATATCTCGCGCAAATGAACACCCACGGCTTGAAGATCTTCTTCCGCGGAGGATTATCGGAACCACTCCGGTCTCTGATGCCCGAACCTGGTCCTCACGGATCTTTAGAATGGTACGTTGACCTGGCCCTGTTGTGGAGCGGTTCCCCGTTTACTGTGGGCGTGGAGGAGAAGCTGCGAGAGCCTGCGCTTAACGTCAGCCCGGTCGCGCCCGCGCTTCACTTCAGCTGCTCAGCCGAGACCACGCTCCACGAGCCTGCGCTTCACGTGAACCGAGTCGAGCCCGCTTTCCACGACATGCCTGAGCTTCTTCCTGCCGAGATCGACATGCCTGAGGCTGAGCTTCTGTCTTCCGAACCCGCACGTCGCTTCAGCCTCGACGAACCCGAGTCAAGTGAATCAAGTGCCAAGTTAAGTGAATCAAGTGCCAAGTCAAGTGAATCAAGTGCCAAGTCAAGTGAATCAAGTGCCAAGTCAAGTGAATCAAGTGCCAAGTCAAGTGAATCAAGTGCCAAGTCAAGTGAATCAAGTGCCAAGTCAAGTGAGTCAAGTGCCAAGTCAAGTGAGTCAAGTGCCAAGTCAAGTGAATCAAGTGCCAAGTCAAGTGAATCAAGTGCCAAGTCAAGTGAATCAAGTGCCAAGTCAAGTGAATCAAGTGCCGAGTCAAGTGAATCAAGTGCCGAGTCAAGTGAATCAAGTGCCGAGTCAAGTGAATCAAGTGCCGAGTCAAGTGAATCAAGTGCAGAGTCAAGTGAATCAAGTGCCGAGTCAAGTGAATCAAGTGCCGAGTCAAGTGAATCAAGTGCCGAGTCAAGTGAATCAAGTGCCGAGTCAAGTGAATCAAGTGCCGAGTCAAGTGAATCAAGTGCCGAGTCAAGTGAATCAAGTGCCGAGTCAAGTGAATCAAGTGCCAAGTCAAGTGAATCAAGTGCCGAGTCAAGTGAATCAAGTGCCGAGTCAAGTGAGTCAAGTGCCGCCGAGTCAAGTGAGACCGCGCTTCCCGAGTCAAGCGAGTCAATTGCCGCCGAGTCAAGTGCCTCCGAGTCAAGTGAGTCAAGCGCCGCCGAGTCAAGTGAGTCAAGCGCCGCCGAGTCAAGTGAATCAAGTTCCGAGTCAAGTGAATCAAGTTCTGAGTCAAGTTCCGAGTCAAGTGAGTCAAGTGCCAGGTCAAGTGAGTCTGCCGAGTCAAGCGAGTCTGCCGAGTCAAGTAATGAATCAAGCCCAGTGAAGCGTCGTCGCAGAAGGAGGAGGAGGACTCGTTTGCTTCGCCAGGCTACACAGGGCGTTCCCAGACGCCTCGCCCTGCCGGCCCCGCCTCTGCGCCTCGCCCTGCCGCCCCGCCTCTGCGCCTCGTCCTGCCTGCGCCCTTCAAGCTCCGGGAGGCCTGCCCGGAACCCATCTACCACCTGGAGGTTCCTCCCGAGGATTTCCCCAAGTATTTTTGGGGGGGGGGGCAGAAGGTACTCCGCCAGGGCCATGGAGACGACGTCGACATGGTCCTCATCCTCGTCTGCTCCGACCTGGCCACCATCTCATCGTGCTCCGCCCTGGCCTTTGCCACGCCATGCTCCACCCTGGCCTTTGCCACGCCATGCTCCACCCTGGCCTTTGCCACGCCATGCTCCACCCTGGCCTTTGCCACGCCATGCTCCGCCCTGGCCTTTGCCACGCCATGCTCCGCCCTGGCCTTTGCCACGCCATGCTCCGCCCTGGCCTTCGCCTCATCCTGCTCCGCCCTGGCCTTCGCCTCGTCCTGCTCCGCCCTGGCCGCCGTCACGTCCTGCTCCGCCCTGGAGGCTTCCTGTTCCGGGCAAGCCACGCCCTCGTCAGCCTCCAGGGCGCCCACCCTCCCGTCCCTATTTGATGTTCATTCGGCGCGGGGTCGCGCCTTATGGAAGGGGGGGATAATGTTACGGTGTTTATTCATTTTGTCATGTTTCTGGTTTGTGGTTTCTCTGTCTTTGGTCTTTTATTCAGTTTGTGCCTTGTTAATTGTAGTCTGTTATCCTAGTCATGTCATTATTAGGTCCCTTGTTTCAGGTGTGTTGTCTTGTTAGGTTGTATGGTCCCGCTCGGTGTTCTGATTTGCCCCAGCTGTGTCTTGTTCCCTCATCCCGTCTGTGTATTTAAATCCTGTCTGCTCTTTTGTTTGTGGTCAGTTATTGAATGTATGTTTTAATGTGCGTACCACGAGTATCTTGTCTGTTCTGTATCTGTAATTAAAGTCTACTGCTGCATTTAGATCCGCCTACTGCCTTTGCTTCCACGCAAATTCGTAACAAGGCTAAACTGTACATTGATAATATGGCCGTAACATTTACCACTGTCATCTTTTATTTAGATCAAAAGGTACTAGGTGGGTGTGTGGGACATGTATAAATTGTGAAAATTTAATAGAAATAAAGTTGGAATTTATTAATATAAGCGTGTGTAGCCTGTTCAGTTCACATGAAAAGAAAGAGACAGAGAAGAGATAGAAGCTAGAATCAGTGAAAGTACCTTAATGCTGACACAAATTAGCAGGGTTTGGGATAAGTAAAATCCTTTCGGTTGAAGAGCACGGCATGCCTTAAAATTTGATTTTTTTTTTTATAAAAATAATCAAATTTTATGACATACTAAATTGGTTGATGTTTCTCTGAGGCTTCTTTATTACGTTGGCTTGAGAAAGCCAGTATTTATTTAAACATTATTATTATTATTTATTATTATGAGAGTAATTGACTCCATCTAAAACTTTAATGCTTCACAAAACTCAGCTCAGACCTTCAGACTCGCTTATATCTTTTCTAATTGGTAGGATTTCTTTCCCAAAAAGATCAGTTAAAGTCAGCTGGGATTTCCTGAACACACACAGAGTGAGACTGAAACATCCTGCTAAAACTGAATACTTGTGAAAAAACATCTGAGCAAGGTTCCCCCATGCAAACTCTCACATTAGTCAATTTTAGTAGAATGATGATATAAGTTTAGATTTAATACGCAACTGTGTTTTAACTGAATTTGTGCTAAATTCTACATTTATGCTAAATGTATGCACATGTCTGTTACATGCTGAGCTCAGAGACACTATAGACTATACATGCCCATAATCTGTTAAATTATAGTTACATGAATAAAATCGAGTTAATTCCCCATTCATGATGCTCAGCTTTCTCTGTATGTGATTAGTGTATGTTTGACCTTTTGATCTTCATTTAACTGAAACATGCATTAAAATGCAGGATCACAATAACACCAATCAAAAACTACCAAGAAAAAAATCTAAATTATCAAAATTTTCTAGAATATAAGTCACGTTTTTGTCATACATGCTGAGACTTATTCC
The DNA here is from genome assembly GCF_051911475.1 of Siphateles boraxobius. Lineage (NCBI taxonomy): Eukaryota > Metazoa > Chordata > Actinopteri > Cypriniformes > Leuciscidae > Siphateles > Siphateles boraxobius. The sequence continues at coordinate 5,569,024 of NW_027508733.1, read as the reverse complement.
AAAGCTACTTAGGCCTGTATGATGCAATTATGTATTAGAGCTCAAACGTTGGTACAAAGCCATGTTTACATAAAACCAGAGGTGTAGTGAAGACCTGGGGGCTGTAAGCACAAAACATTTTATCTAAGAGTTCTCCTAAATGGCAGTAAACATTTTTAGGTAAGAGTTTCCTCTTAGAACTATTCACAAAAATGCTGAGACCAACTTTTACTAAGGAATAGAGAGAAGTCTTAAGCTAAGAGAAAGGGTTGTGTAGGAGCCATTTTTATGCAATTATATTATTGTCCATTGGGTGGTGCTCTGGCGTGGTATATTAGGGCACTTGGTTCATGAGACAACAGGTGTGTATTGGGAGTAGGGAAGCGCACAAATTTTGACCATACAGGATTGTGATAATACGTGCTTCATCATGACCATGCTTATGGGATTATATGTTAGAGTGAGCTGGACAAGCTGTATCTACAAGGTATGGAGTTGTATTCTGTGAACTTGAAAGAATGACACCACATGAAGCTAGCTAGAAGCAATGTTTATTCATCGGAGCACAATAAAGAAAGATATTGTTTGCATCTTACATCAGTTTGCATAGACTCTGTTTGTAAGCTACACGTGCTAAAACTTGCTCACTTTACCGATACCAGCAGTTTAGTGGAAAGCAGCAACAAGCTGGGGTTGAGCTTGATGATGTCATCACGCTTGTACTATGACCACAGCGATTGGCTGATGGGGAGGGGTCTCTGTCAGTGATTTAATCATAGAAATATTGTAGAATGAGGTATCATGTTGACATATTCAAATAAATATTATATTATAAATATGTTGCCATATTCAAATAAAGATTTTAAAATGTAGACTTAAGTATCACTAATTAAACAAGTATGTGTTCAGCTAATTGTCAGCCTTTTACATGTCTGTATCTCCAGTACTCTGGGGTACTATTCCAGTACTATTGAAATCACATTACTGGAAAACCATTTCGGTCTGACTGCTCTGATTGGATATGCTAAAAGTCACTGCAGAAACAAGGTTGTGTTGTTGCAAAGTGCTGGACGAGTAATGTAGAGAATAGTGAATGAGAGTAAAGGGGTGGATTTCAGACACGTCTCTTCTTCACCATGAGTGCTTGGTTGTCATTAACTCTGCCCACTTCCGGCCTGAGACTGCTGACATGCTTCTGCGATTCTGCAGTTGGGTAGTATTGGCATCAAATTCAGTGTAAAGTGTCCGTACATCGCAGGGAACGGGATTCCCCAGCACAGTCCCTACAGTAGATGGCGCTGTAGTGAAACTTTTTGTGAATCAGTACAATCAGGGCTTCATTTCCCCAGCTCTACAGCCATGAGGTAATAAAGATGTCCAATTAAATATAAATACAAATGCATTAAATTTACAAACTACTTTTAAATTTGCAAACTACATCTCTCAGTTGGATAAAGAAAACCAGTGACGCTATTAATAATGTTGATGGATGAAGATTGTAATGAAGGTAAAGATGATTACAGGAGTTGTACATTAAGGCCATGATATACTTCAAGCAAAACTGAAGAACAAACTGTTGGAGTACGTTTTGGGAGTTTGAAACAGCTTGCCAAAGTGAACCTGAGAAGCTGCTCACTGCAGAGCAAATGAGTGGATCTTACGTGGAGCTCGTCCTCGCTAGAGCTCCAGCAAGGAGAAGCCAATGTAATGTGGGCCTAATGTGTGGAGCTAGAATATCCAACCACACCGTAACCCTATCCAACCCCACCCACAACTCGATCCCTCCACCCCATTAGTGCTCTAAAGATTAGGAGCTGGTCGTCATTTGACTCTGCAGTGAGCACTACTTGGGTAGGTGTGCAACCCGGCTCAGCCTTCTTTCAGATGGAAATTTTTACTGGTTCATTTCTTCTGTTCAGTCCATCGCTGTCGGATGTCAATGAAAACAGCTTTATAGTGCATTACATTTACATTTATCTGACTTTTTTATCCAAAGCGACTTACTATTGCTATATATGTCAGAAGTCGCACGCCTCTGGAGCAACTAGGGGTTAAGTGTTTTGCTCAGGGACACATTGGTGTCTCACAGTGGATTCAAACCCGGGTCTCTCACACCAAAGGCATGTGTCTTATCCACTGCGCCATCACCACGTTGTAATTCTGATAAAACGAGACACTGACACTGTTTTTCATGTTTAATATGGCAAAGCTGCTTGATTGTAAAGCTGCCGTCGGCAAATTGTTTTTTATCATATTCAGTGAAATCGACACTATAATCCGACAGAAGAACAACATAAATAAAGTGGTTTTAGAAAAAAAACCCGAGCTTCTAACTCCACCTGGAGCATGTTATTTGTTTTGCAAAAATCCACCGCTCCCGGATCATCGGGTCCAATCAGCGCAGGGGGGTGTGAGATCTGACTGTCAATCACAGGTCGTGCACACGCCACCCCTCGCGCACGTTACAATCACATGCACACGCCTGAAGTTCGCGCAGTAACAAAGAGTGATGGTGGTAAAGATTCCAATTCCTCGGTTAACCTCAAGAGCTAGGAGGTCAAAAACAGCACAGGAAAAGAGAACACCTGCTGAAAAAAAAGAAGTAAAGAAAGAAAGCGACCGTGCCCGTAAATAAACCAGGATCAACATCGGATCGGCATTTGAAAGGTGGAGAGATTTACGTGATTTAATTGGGTTCAAGCTGGATGCAGATCAACCAGTTACTTTATTTATTAGTGTTGTGTTAGTAATCTAAGTATGTTTGCCCAAATGTGTTGGTATGGATAGCTAACGTTAGCACTTGTTGGGCAGGTTCGTTAGCTTTGTTTGCACTGAAATCCGTGTGAACGTAACGTTAGGTGGATAAACATGTCCAGATGAAGGGATAAAGTTCGGCTTTTTGGAAGAATCAATGCTACTCTATCTTTCTTACGAGAGTAAGAACAGTAATAAAATTACTGTTATTGTATGTGCTATCTGACTAGCTCCAAATACTCCATGGTGTTTATGGATGCTGATGAGACTGGCACGTTCACAGAAAATCTGTTGCACACGCCCTGACGAGCACAAACTCGGTGGGAGGGTATTCGTTGATAGTGGGGGAGGGGCATGAGAGTTGTAAACATTCAAAATTTTGCCTAAGTCCACTCTGCCAGACCTGCCGACTGCAGCTTTAAGCTATCTATTGCATAAAGTACTATATAAATAAACATGACATCACTAAACTTTCCGAATTCTGCAGTTCGTGTAAACATATCATCCACGTCGTTTTGATCAGATGCTTTTCTTCTGCTTTTTTAAAATTCTTGCTGTTTTATCAATTAGATAAAACAAAACAAAAACGTGTATGTGTGCTCTCAGCTCACTGATCGCTAACATCTTATTTCTGCATGAACAGTTCAATTCATTTGCACAGTTGTCAAAATTATATACTGTAAGTGTTTAATAACGGACGTTTGCTGAAGAAGCGTGTTTAAGAGAAGTTTGTGAGGATCAGTGTTGTATATGTACACATGAACATCAGACGCTCCAAACATAGACACGAGTCACGACTGCTTGTTGAGGAACTGTTCACTGAAGACATCGATAGACTTCAGATCGCTGAGTTTCCACACATTCAGAATATTTTTAATTTTCATTTGTATTTTGGTGTGTTTAATAATTCTGAATGGATCCGTTTAGCAGCTATATACAGTCCTTAGGCATCTGTCTTGTTTGGTATTGCAGTTTGACTTCTGCTTATTTGTTTAAGTTAACTGAGCAGAGTAAGTACTTTTAAGTTGTAAAGAACAGACATTCTTTACAAATTAAAACCTTTTTGCAAAGTATGTTTAAATGCATATGCAGTTTTGATTTGGAGAGAAGGGGGGCCTTGGAATAAAAAAGGTTGAGAACCACTGATCTAGTGTATACATTTTTATGTAACTTCAAATGGAACATCTCTATGATTCGGTCTGTAAATTACTTTCAGAAAACAGCATGTGGTGCACTTGAGCATGTTTAGAACATTTAGATTTTTTTTTTTTTTTTTTACATTTGGATTACTTATAATGATTTCCATTACACGAGAGTAGATGTTAAAACTTCATGCTGATTTGTACTCGGCTTTCGCCAAGATAATCACCAACTAAGACGTAGCTTTACAGTAACCTATGCTTCTCCATCCATTTACGCTTCTTTCCATCTGGTGACGTGAATCTTCTGTCTGGTGTTAATACAGTGTATTGCGCGTCAGCATACACAACGGCTGCAACCACAGTGCGGTCCCCCCATAACAACCCTCTGGATTGAGCGGAGTAGGGAACATCTCTAGGGTCTTCAAGTGGGCACCTTCCGTCCTCAGTGTTTCGTCGACTAGCCCACGACACCTCAAGAGGGCTCGACAGTGACTCTGGCGTCCCAGAGTCACCCCCCTCCGTCCCCCACTCAACTCAGCCCAGCTTACTGACCTCTACTTCCCTCTTGCTGCTGAGACCTAACCACAATCTCACAATCTCTCCGCAACCCAACCATACGCGCCAACCCGTTTGACTAAGGCTGTCGAGCCCCACCGGTGCGTTAATATGCAGTTTCAGTGGCAACGGTTCCGTATGGCATACCACAAAACACAATATCTGCCCAACCACCCGTCATTCACGCAATATACACAGGAACGTAATGACTGTAAATACTATACAACCTCTACAAATAAACCAACAGTGCTGCTGAGACCTAACCACAATCTCACAATCTCTCCGCAACCCAACCATACGCGCCAACCCGTTTGACTAAGGCCGTCGAGCCCCACTGGTGCGTTAATATGCAGTTTCAGTAGCAACGGTTCCGTATGGCATACCACCTACCACAAAACACAATATCTGCCCAACCACCCGTCATTCACGCAATATACACAGGAACGTAATGACTGTAAATACTATACAACCTATACAAATAAACCAACAGTTGCTGCTGAGACCTAACCACAATCTCACAATCTCTCCGCAACCCAACCATACGCGCCAACCCGTTTGACTAAGGCTGTCGAGCCCCACTGGTGCGTTAATATGCAGTTTCAGTGGCAACGGTTCCGTATGGCATACCACCTACCGCAAAACACAATATCTGCCCAACCACCCGTCATTCACGCAATATACACAGGAACGTAATGACTGTAAATACTATACAACCTATACAAATAAACCAACAGACCTTTCAAGTTTTCAAGAATTCTACGAAACCGTAGCATGGCGGCCTGTACACAGCCAGCTAGAATCTTTCCGTCTCAACCACAGCCAGTTGCTGCTCCTTTCTGCTGCTTCAGATAAGTTCTTTACTGTACGACGCAACTCTTGGCCACTGAATCCGACGTCTCTGAGGAACCGGGTTGTAGAGTGTGCCACAAAACCACGACAACCCACTTCCACTGGATAAACCTGGACTCTCCATCCTCGCTGTTCTGCTTCAGTGGCCAGATGAGCATACCGCAGTTTCTTCCTCTCATATGCCTCATCTACCGCATCCTCCCATGGCACTGTTAACTCTATCAGTTGAACAATGCGTGCTGATCCAGACCACAAAACAATATCTGGTCGTAGGTTAGTGGTGGCAATCTCAGGTGGAAAAATAAGCCGTTGATCAAGATCAACCAGCATCTTCCAGTCCCTAGCAGCTTCCAGTTGTCCTGGGCGAGAATTGGTGTTAGCACCTTTTCTTGGTGGTTGCTCGCCTGGGCGGAGGAATATTGTCTTCTGCGTGTAATGTTTTGCTAGAACAGGCGGCAATTTATTGGTCATACTACGCTTGCCTTCCAATGCTAAAGCCAAACATCGCAATACTTGGTCATGGCGCCAAGTAAACCGACCCTGGCTAAGAGCCACCTTACATCCTGTCAAAATGTGCCTTAATGTGGCAGGTGATGAACACAAAGGACAAGATGGATCCTCTCCTACCCAGAGGTTTAGGTTCTGCGGTGATGGGAGAACATCATATGTTGACCTAATAAGGAAACTGATCCTACTCTCTTCCATTGACCAAAGGTCTTGCCAGCCCATTTTGCGTTGTTCCACACTCTCCCATCTCATCCACTCTCCCTGCTTGGCCTGGGAAATGGCCTTTATACATCTCATACTCTCCTCCTGCTTTCGCACCTCGTTGACTACCAGCTTCCTCCTTTGGGCTGGGCCTGCCTTGTGCCATTTAGGAGGAGCTAAACTGAGCCCAAAACCCCCTCTTCCATGCTGTACCTGTCCCACGATATCCCCAATTTGAAGGTCAGCCTTTGCCTCTACTACAGATTTCTTTGCTGACCACTTTCTACCAGTTTTTACCACAGGGGCTGTCTCCCTTACACATTTGTCGCGTGACTCTGCTAAAGTCATTTCCAGTCTGACCTTGGCACACTTAAACTCCTCGGTTAAAGCAGAGACTGGCAGCTGCAATACTCCTTTACTATAAAGTCCCACTCTGCTGAGGCAGCGTGGAACTCCCAACCATTTCCTGATGTATGAACTTATTAACGCTTCCAGCTTATCCACTGTTGTCAAAGAAACCTCATACACAGTCAGTGGCCACAGCAACCTTGGCAGTAGACCAAACTGAAAGCACCAGAGTTTCAGTTTGCCTGGTAGAGCACAGCTGTTTATGCTCTTCAACCCTTCCACTGCTTGTCGTCTAACTTCTCCCACTCGAACTGTGTCCTTTAGATCCCCATCGTACCATCTCCCTAGACTCTTCACTGGCTTCTGAGAAACTGTTGGTATTGCCTCACCATTAAGGAAGAATGTTTTATCTACTACCTTGCACTTAATTATGGAGATGCTCCTTGATTTAGAGGGCTTAAATTGCATTCGTGCCCATTCAATATTATCTGTTAACTTCCCCAATAACCGATTAGTGCAGGCTACTGTTGTAGTCATGGTTGTCATGTCATCCATGTATGCTCTGATTGGTGGTAGTCGCATCCCAGAAGCCAAGCGCTCTCCTCCTACTACCCATTTTGATGCCCTAATGATTACTTCCATTGCCATGGTAAAAGCCAGTGGAGAAATGGTGCATCCTGCCATTATTCCAACCTCTAAGCATTGCCATGTAGTGCTGAATTCTGGAGTTGAGAAACTAAATTGCAAATCTCCAAAATAGGCTTTCACTAAATTTGTTATCGACATCGGTACCCTGAAAAAATCAAATGATGCCCAAAGAAGCTCATGTGGCACTGAACCATATGCATTAGCCAAATCCAGGAATGTCACGTGGAGCTCCTTCCTCTCCTTTTTAGCTGATTGAATTCGTTGCCAGATAACACTGATGTGTTCTACTTAATACACGATGAAACAAGATAATCATGCTACCAATTACGTCTGACACAATGTTTTTAAGAAAAGTAGAGTTTTAAAATGCAACTAAACCAGATGATTTTTCTTTTGACAAACCTACAGAAATGCATGTCGATTACTAAGTTTCAGGCATAGTGCAAACATGCAATGTTCGAGAAAGTGTAATCTTTGCGAGGTCTCACCCACAAACGCAAAACTTTGTGTTGGGAAAATATTATGGAAGTAATTTTCAAACCGTAATTATATTACATTTATATTTTATTACTATTATGGTTTCATGTTGATTTAAAGTATTTGTTATTAATTAATACCTTTATTTTTATCTAACAATTCAATATCCAGCTCAAAATTTTGTTCAAAAATTGATCTCTGATCCCAAATAATTAGATAATGTAATGCTCACAAGCCACAGATATTCTCCTGCATAGTATGTGTGTAAATAGTAGTGCTTAAATCTTTGGCTGTATTTTGTCACCCTCATGCTGATCCATGCATAGCTTTTTACTAAAAGAAAATATTATGGAAGTCATTATCAAACTTGAATTAAACCATATTTTATTTATTAATATTAGGCTTTCGTGCTGATTTAAAGTTTTTTATTTGTTATTAACTAATACCTTTTTTTTTTTTTTACATCCACCACAATTTTTTTTTCAAAAATTGTTCTCTGACCCCAAATAAACAGATAATGGAATCTTCACAAGCTACAGTTAGATATTATTCTGCTTAGTATGTGTGTAAATAGTTGTGCTTAAATGTTTCGATGTATTTTTACACGCCAACATATTCTGTCACACCGTAGTGATGCAAAGTTCCACACTCTTGTAAAGACTATGGTCTAACTTTAAAACATAATCTTTATACATAAATTCAAAAGACCAAATCACTAAGAAATAATAAAATAATAAATACACAAAAGTTCACAAATGATGGTTTTATTACTATTACTATTAAGATAGCAGACGACACTGGTTCACATTTTGAATGTGTGTCTGTTTTAGGTGAAGACTTTTCTTTGAGAGCCGTCGACATTCATTGTTTATAGGAATAAATGACCATTGATAATTTAAGTGTTTGTACTCTGAAGTATTTCTGTTTGAGAATGTTTGACTAAATTGCAACTTTCCCTCTATCTACGATGTGGAATCACACAAAGTATTAACGCAAAAAGTATGTGCATGCTGTTTTACACGTTACAACAGAATCACATATGACTATTGCACTGAGAGAGGCGTATTCATTAAGACTGTTAAACAAATCGGTTTAAACCTGCAGATAACATTGCACAAAGTAAATTCTAGTGATCAACTTTCTAAAAAGTAAATACAACATGAGCCATACAGAGAAGCCACTTGTGATCAGTTTTTTATGTTTGTAATTGACATCATGTTTCTTTTTGTACAGTTTGCAAAAACTATAGTCTCCGAGCGTGGTCAAACATATAGGAATTTATGAAAAACATGAACAGATATTTCTACATGAGATATTTATTTTAGAACATCTTTCAGCTATGTCTACGAAACATCGACATGAAAGATGAGTATTGCTGTTTTTCTGTTACCTATAAAACTATTATACTTCAAACTCGTCTAGCTATTGCCCATTTCACAGCACAGTCGGTTATTTTTTCTACGTGGCTAAACAACGGTTAAGCTAATGAATTACCGTTGAAAGGCGGGATGATTCATTTTTTATTCCGTCTACACCGATACTTTGACACAAGAGTTTTAGTCAGGGGGTCTTTTAGGCCTGATCCAGAAAACAGACATTGTGTTTTATGTCTTAATAATCGTTCTTCTTTTTATGAAAAGTAAGCAGTTTTTGGCCTCATCATCAAAAATGTTTAAACATATTGTAAATATCAATTGTTATATAAATTATATGTGAAACACGCTCAGTCGCATTAGAGTCGGATTCTTGTTTATATTGAAGTTTGTTATTGAACCGCTAGTGTTCTTAAATTGTTTACCACGGTTTCATTTTTAACAACACAATCGTAACACTTTTCGTATTTTGTACGATGTTTTCTTTACACTCTCACCCCATGGATATCGGTTTCCTACAGTTAGCTGTAATGTTGGTGAACTCTAGGCCTTCTCTTTTTCATATACGACAGTATTTGCATGAATTGGCTTGATTTAATAAAATGATGGTTTAAACCACATTATATTATTATACCATTTTTAAATTGCGCTTAAATGTATATTTTATATTTTAACCCTTTATGCAAATATAGAATAGGCCTACCGCACAAGGATCTCTGAAATATTTTTTTCGTGTAAAACATCTATGTAGATCTATGTTTTTAAAAATACAAAGACATCTTTCTACCAGCGACCCTCAAAATCTGGGCATACAACAAAACACAGTGCATCCGTGTAGCTACGATGATTGATCAGAAAATTACTTTTGTCACTTTGTTTGAAGAAACACTTTAATCAGCTGGTGCTTGATAACTATTAAACAACCCTCAATTCGGTAATGATGCGATATTGATATCGCGTTTTAATTTCAACTCAATGCGCTAAAGGTCTATAACTGAACTTTAACGTCTTAATATTTGGTAAAAGTTAACTTAAAGCCTTACTTTCTAAACGCTTTTTACGGAACTTGTTGCGAACATTCACTCAGCCATTCACTCAGTATGTGTAAAACACATACTAAGCAGAATAATATCTAACTGTAGCTTGTGAAGATTCCATTATCTGTTTATTTGGGGTCAGAGAACAATTTTTGAAAAAAAATTTGTGGTGGATGTAAAAAAAAAAAAAAAGGTATTAGTTAATAACAAATAAAAAACTTTAAATCAGCACGAAAGCCTAATATTAATAAATAAAATATGGTTTAATTCAAGTTTGATAATGACTTCCATAATATTTTCTTTAGTAAAAAGCTATGCATGGATCAGCATGAGGGTGACAAAATACAGCCAAAGATTTAAGCACTACTATTTACACACATACTATGCAGGAGAATATCTGTGGCTTGTGAGCATTACATTATCTAATTATTTGGGATCAGAGATCAATTTTTGAACAAAATTTTGAGCTGGATATTGAATTGTTAGATAAAAATAAAGGTATTAATTAATAACAAATACTTTAAATCAACATGAAACCATAATAGTAATAAAATATAAATGTAATATAATTACGGTTTGAAAATTACTTCCATAATATTTTCCCAACACAAAGTTTTGCGTTTGTGGGTGAGACCTCGCAAAGATTACACTTTCTCGAACATTGCATGTTTGCACTATGCCTGAAACTTAGTAATCGACATGCATTTCTGTAGGTTTGTCAAAAGAAAAATCATCTGGTTTAGTTGCATTTTAAAACTCTACTTTTCTTAAAAACATTGTGTCAGACGTAATTGGTAGCATGATTATCTTGTTTCATCGTGTATTAAGTACATATTATCAGGCTGATATTTGTAGAAATCAGTAAAGTAAATTTATAAAACAAAAAGAATCAGCTAATGGCCTTGTGTCAGAACACAACACGTATGCATGATTTTAACTTTTTAACTTTTTAGGTACGCTGGAACCTAGTGTCATTTAGCTTAATCTTTGGTTTTTAATCTTTTGGTTTGAAGTTATGACTTATGAAGATCTCTCATGCGTAGATTCACTCGGTTAAAAAATTGACTTTCGTAATTTACACATCTGAAATTAAACTTATGGTAGTTTTTTTATAAAGTATTGTATTAGCTAAAATCAATGTCTTTATTCATAAATATTTTCTCGTTGGTGTAAAATTACCTTTGCCAACGAACTGACTTATCCTCGTAAGCAAAGAATTTCTTATCTTTATTTACATGGTACGGGTAAGTCCATGGAGGCCTCCATGTCGTTCCGCCATCTTGAAAAACTATAATAGCAGAGAGGGATAAAAAGCACTAGCCTAGCTCAACTAGCCAACCTTTTCGTTCAGAGCCGGCTGACTGAAACCACTGAAGCGGTCAGTGAGAGGCGCTTGAAAGATTGCACGGCACTTCATAATGCAATCCTCGTAGCCATGATAAAGCTTAAAAATTTAATCTAAAAGGAAACGCGACCGGCAAATTTAAAACGAGGGTAAATATGGGGGTGGCTTTTCCCAGGTGGATAGAGCTAATGAAGGAGAAAAGACTTTGAAAGGGACACCGAAGTCCTGCTTTCTCCTCGACAGTTAAGTCAGTGTTATGGTCTAAATTACAAGCTTTTTCATTCCGTGGTTGTGTAATTCATTATATAGGCAACATAACGGTAAAACGTGTATAGTTAAACTCGATGAAGTGCAATTGGATGACAGGGCGTAGCTTCTTGGCACATAGCGGTTACCGTAGTTGCAATACGCATTTGAAAAAGCGAAGCGCTAGAGAGCACTATGCGTTTGAATGCAAAATACAATATCACCGCTAGATGGGGAAATTTCTACACAGCGTACCATTAAGGACTAAGCTATAGGGTATTTAACAAAAAGCCTCCAAAAATGGAGGAGGTCAAAGGGGCATGCTTCCCGCTATAGTATCATCAGCTCTCTCCAAAGTCTGTTCATGTGGCCTGTCGCATCAACAAAGGCTAACATTTTAAAATTCTACATATATTTTGAGTAGATAACCGATAGTATACTCTCAGTAAAGGGGTTCACCCTGTGTGTTTCCACAATGAATAAGGATAGTTTGGGAGATACAAGAAAAGTAAAAATTATCTTATACGTACAATAGATCATAGCTACCGTAGAAAAAGTAAGATCATGCTTTGAATTAAGACGAGTAAAATTATATATTCGCTCAAGACAAACTTTACTTATTACTCATGGACCACAGAGGCACATCGCGTCTCTGAACATGTGTGGTGATTTTCTAAATGATACAATTTAATCTAAATAAGAGCAATGTAGAGTCCTGGGATTTCTTTTAAAACAACAAAAACATTGTGACAACATGTTTCATGTCGCATGGACAAAAAAACAGTTTGAAATAAGATCTAAGACGCCAAAGCACAATTCTTGATTTATAAAAAAAAATGTATTTTATTTTTTGAACAAACGATGTTTAGTAAAAAAATAATACCTTAGGTTAAATTTATGAAATTCATTTATATCATACAGAAGTAGAAGATAAATAGAAGATACGATTTTAATAAAACTTTACAGATTTGATTTAAACGGTCTTTTAATTTGAAAAGATCTCATTTAAAATTTTAAGATTATGCTTTTAATTAAACAAGTTTAATATGAATAAAACAGTGGAAAGCAGACTAACTTTGCATATGCTGGGGCATTGTGACCCCAGAGGCTCATCTGGCCTGTCACTCCTCTCGTCTCTGTGAGGGTGTGAAGCTTCATCTCACCCTGTAGTTTATCCCTGAAGGATCTGGGAGGGTTTTTGTTTATGACATCTTAAACTATTTGTTTTTTTATTGTTAGTTTCTACTACTTCTTCAGTTCTATGAAAATTTAAGGAGTTTTTATATTTTATATTTGTATATATATATAATTTTTATATATATTATTTAGCTAAAACTAAGGTTAAATTGTTTGAATACATTTTGTCATTATACATTGAGTTATATACTTTATTTGAGTTTATGGAACCAACTTAGTGTGTGAGAGTGCAAAACAGTATGTAAAAAACAATGTAAAAATGCAGTTTTCTGTGATGGTCGTGTTTAGGTGTACGGGGTAGAATATGCTGTTACAGTACAAAAATCATTATGGTTATATTAATAACAATTATACTTTGGGTCACCGTTAAAAAAAAAGATTGTAAAGATGTAAAGATTTCATTTAAACAATCTTTTCATTTTTAAAAGATCATATTTAAACTTTTACGATTATGCTTTGAAATAAATTTAGTACGAACAAAACTTTGGCTCTGGAAAGGCGTTAGCAGACTAACATTACATGATGCACAGAGGCTCATCTGCTCTGTCACCCTATATTCTGAAGCTAACATTATTGTAAAATAACGTATTTCTCTGAAGATGTGCTGGTGATCGGAAGGAGCTTATAAGCAGGCTATCAATGGGGCTCGGCCTGAGGCATCACAGATTCTAAAAGTCTTCATTGTTGCTCTCTCACTACAGATAGGCCTATGTGGGGATTTTCTCACAGATACTACTTGAGGAATTATTAAACATTTCACACAATGTGTGAGATAACTTGTGAGAGCCGCAAATTTCAAAGTTCTTTACATGCACCCTGATAAATAAAAAAATATAGTCAAGTTTTCCCCAGAGACCATCGATATAGCATAATTGTTTTTTATGAATTCATTGAATAAGTTTGAAACTATTTCAAACTTTTAATGCTTATACACTATGAAATAAATTTAGCAAACATTCACAGTCTCATTCTGATCACTGAACACAACCCCTCTGACTGTCAAACGCTGGTGTGAGAGAGAGAGAAAGAGAGAAATAGTTCTTTTCAACTTTAAATGGTCAATATGGACATCTATGTGATAGGAGCTACTTCAACCCTGGTGAAAATGTAAGATGATTTTATTTTTATCTAAATCTAACATAATTGCTACAGTAAATTTGTAAAATATTTATTTTAAATGAACAGAATGCTTTTCAACTTCATTAATTTAGTAAGATTTTTTAATGAACGGCATGATTTTCAACTTCAGTAATTTAGTAAGATTTTAAATGAACAACAATTAGTAAACTATTTATTTTATATATGATATATTTTAATTTATACACTTCTAAAGGAACACAATGCTTTTCAATGGGCTCAGGAACGTGTCACAAAAACAGATACCAGGCCAGCCACACGCTGGTGTGACAGAGAGAAAAGACTTCAGGGGAAACACTTGTGGGGTTTTTTCAACCATGGTGAAACAGTAAGATGATTTTACTTTTGTTTAATTTATATACTTTTAATTGAACAGCATGGTTTTTCAACTTGAGTCAGTGTCAAATATTTGTGAATGACTAAATGTAAATTTTATAATCATTTCATTTAAATGAACATAATGCTTTTTCAACTTCTGTGTGAGATAAACTTTCAAGGTCCTCAGCAATGCGGAGGGGGGGAAATTCCTGCTTTGACACACACACACACACACACACACACACACATAGACGCGCGTGCTCCATATGTTTTTGAGACAGAGTCAGATCATTCATACATTGGATTGTTTGCAATACTTTTGTGGCTCCATTTTATTTAAACTTTTTGTGTGAGGTTTTACATAAGCTGTATGTTTTTTCTTCAACTCTCTAATACATTTTTAACTGTTTGGAATATTTTTGTGACTCCATTTTATTTAAACTTTTTGTGTGAGGTTTTACATAAGCTGTATGTTTTTTTCTTCAACTCTCTAATACATTTTTAACTGTTTGGAATATTTTTGTGACTCCATTTTATTTAAACTTTTTGTGTGAGGTTTTATTTTATATTCTTTTAAAGAACAGATAAACTTTCACCATTTTATTTAAACTGAAATGCTTGGTTCAGTGAATAGTTGTACATTTTTTATTTTTGTGGCTCCATTTTATTTAAACTGAAATGCTTGGTTCAGTGAATAGTTGTACATTTATTTCAACTTTTTGTGTGAGATTTTATTTTATATTCTTTTTTACAGAACAGATAAACTTTCACCATTTTATTTAAATGAACATAATGCTTGGTCCAGTGAATAGTTGTACATTTTTTTCTTATCACTTTCACAGCTCCCCTTGATAAAGCTCAGGGATGCGGTGACCAAAACACCAACTTCAAGCAATCAAACTAACTGTCACCATCAAAGCCAATACATCTCAAACTAACTGTCACATCACTTTGTAACTGTAACATCAAAGCTTATGTTAACATCAAAGGCCAATACCTCCCTTTTCTTGATCAAACAATCAAACTAACTGTCACACATCCATCATTTTGACAGAAAGTGTAACCGCAAGGGGCGGAACTAGGTCAAAGCTAACCATCCATCATTTTGACAGAATGTGTAACCGGAAGGGGCGGAACTAGGTCAAAGCTAACCATCCATCATTTTGACAGAAAGTGTAACCGCAAGGGGCGGAACTAGGTCAAAGCTAACCATCCATCATTTTGACAGA
Organism: Siphateles boraxobius; assembly: GCF_051911475.1. Taxonomy (NCBI): domain Eukaryota; kingdom Metazoa; phylum Chordata; class Actinopteri; order Cypriniformes; family Leuciscidae; genus Siphateles; species Siphateles boraxobius. Next base: position 5,553,682 of record NW_027508733.1, on the reverse strand, counting down.
ATGTGTAACCGGAAGGGGCGGAACTAGGTCAAAGGTAACAGGAAGGGGCGGAACTGGGTCAAAGGTAACAGGAAGGGGAGGAACCGTAAGGGGCGGGACAAGGGGCGGGACAGGAAGGGGAGGAACCGGAAGGGGCGGGGGAAGATCAAAGGAAAGCCACGCCCACCTGTCAATCATAGGGTCATAAATCATTTTGACACAAGGTGTAGGCTAATAACTACTCCCCCTTTATCATATGAGTTTAATATTACTGATTTCTTTGAACTTTGTTTTTCCTTGTCAATTAATTTACATTGTGTGTTTGTCAACTAACGGAGCAGAAAAATATATTCTTGCTTGTCTTTTCAATATTTGGGAAAAAAATGTCCTTATTATCAATAATTATTTTAACCTCCAAATATGTGATCCTTTCTCTGACAGAAATGTTACGATTTGAGGATTCCAAACCAGCTGGAAGCAGTTCACATTTATTGATATTAAAGTGATAGTTCATCCAAAAATGAAAATTAGCCCATGATTTACTCGCCCTCAAGTCATCCTAGGTGTATATGACATTCTTCTTTCAGACGAATACAATCAGAGTTATATTAAAAAATGTCCTGGCTCTTCCACGCTTTATAATGGCAGTGAATGGCTGTTTCTGTTTGAAGTCTATAAAAGTGCATCAATCCATCATTTAATGTGTGTAGGCCTGCTGTTTGTGTGTGTATCGATCTTGATCAAGTGACACTGTTACTAAACAGCGCTAAGATATCCAGTAAAGAAAGCATTTGAATTCGTCACAGAAATAATAACATCGATCAAAGATCTAGTGAGAAGCATTCAAATGTCTCTGTTATTAACCGTAGATTTCTATTAGATCAAACAGCGCTGACGTGGAAACCAGGAGAAACATTGTGCCGTGAATGAACTAGTTATAGGCTTTAAGTCCAAAAATCAGCAATATTCACGATTAATTTAATCTAGTAACACTAACTATAACCATGGAAATTTGGCAACAATAGTAAAATGTTTTCAAGTACATCACACATCTTTTTCCAGCACTTCAAAACTCTAATATTATCATATTTAAATGTTATTTTTAATGTGATGACCAAAACATTATTTGTTCATCCTTCAAAGATCACCCCCTTTTATAAAACTAAAAGTTTCAAGATGTAGGAAAACTCACACTTATTTAAAACTAAAAAAGACATTAAATTACCATTGTAACCAGTAGGTGGCTGCCATTTCCACTCCCAAATATTTATTTTTGAATCGTTTTGAATTATTTAGACATTATAAATAGAATTGCTGCCCTAAAATGTTAATCTGGACTTAAAATAAAATTTAAATAACATAAACCTTTGTTTATGACTACTACAATATTACATTTCATTTTTTTTATAAGGAGCTGTTTTTGTTTTATATGCTGCTAAGAAGACATCCCATAAGATGGGTCAATTATAACTCCATCATTGTTCAAAGTAAAAAAAATATAATTTATGATGTTAGTTTTAATGAAATAATTTTTTTTAAAAATCAAGGAAATTTCTCTTGCATTTCTTTCTTTTCGCTGTATCGAAAACTTACCGAACTGTGTCACCACTGTCTCGTATCGAACCAAACCATTATTATATTTAAAAAAATGACAGTTTCACTCTCGGCTTTTCCACATGTATTTATTTGAATCTTATTTAATTATTTATTTTAACCGTATTCATTCAATTATTTACATTGTTCATGGTTTCACTCAAAAACTTTTCCAAGAACCCCCTTTCACTCCTTTGCAGCCCCTGAGGGTCCCCGGACCCCAGTTCGAAAACCTCAGGGCCAACTGACTGGTGATTCCTTTTAAAGGACTTTCACTAATATGTAAATGTTGAAGATGTGCAGCTCCGATGACATAAAGATGACCAATAAAGGAAACAACGTGGCAGATTTGCAGTTGTTTGTTGTCAAACACAAGTCAACAGAATCAAAAAACTACTATAGGTGACTCTGCACTGTGTTGCGTGTGTAACGTTATCAGCACAACATATCAACCCCGGAGTGTGTTTGCATTCTCACAAAAGGCAATTTTATGGGATCAACGTTCTGTGTGAAAGGGGCAATATATTTTACATAGGCATAGTATATGATATTTGATATGATTTCTCAGTAATCGTTAATTTTTTTGTCAAACAACATTCATGTATTGTGTACTTTTTCGCAGTTAAACAGTTAAGCTTCAAGAGGAAGTTCCATTGTGGAAGTCCTATTAAAATCACACGCTATTCACAGGAACACACACTCACACTATTCACGTCTCAAAACATGCAAACACTAATGCACACTAACCACAATTGCCCAGTACAGACACGTCTTGCACATGCTCTCGACAGATGAAACCACTTTTCTTTCCACATCTGAAACTGAGGCCTTCTGTAGTATGATTCCCTTTGCAATACTACACCAATATCATATGTTTGCTGCTAATATGTATCAAAATGAAATTTCTACTGTCATTTTGTTGATTTTATTGCTAAAGTTTTATGTTAAGTTTTAATTTGACCCTCAGAATGGCCATCCATTTGTTAAATAATGACATTTGATCTAAATTCAAATGAATGATTCAAAATCGAAGGGAATAGTTTGTTCTACTGACAAATGCGTAGTACAGTTCACTTATACAAGAGTAACTAAAAAAAGAATACAAAATAAATACAATTTAATTGTTCTTATTGTTGTGTTTTCCATGCTGAATGTTGACTCAACATTGTTCATTTGAATGAAATCATCACAAATTTAGAGGGATTGTATCAACCCAATTAAAATTTTCATTATTTGACATGAAAAATAGACTTAATAATTAAGTTGGATTTTTAGTCACCTTTTAAAAACAACCTATTTATTAATTCCCTTCCTTTGAAACCAAACAACTGATTTCTTGTTGCATTGCTGCGTCAATAAGAAGTGGGTTACAATAATTAAAATTAAGTTCCAAGTGCAACCAAATGACTTTGGGAAATGAGTGAATGCAACTAAAAGATAACTGGAATGAAGGAAATAAGGGAAAAGTCTATTAAGAACTGCCCCGCCTCAAAAGCTCTTATTTATTTATTTATTTTTTGCTTGACAAAATGGCACTCACACCAATCAATTAATCTTAATAGATTTTTACAATTAAGTTAAGGCATTAAAGGATTAGTTCAATTCTGTCATCATTTACTCACCCTCAAGTTGTTTTGAATCTTTAAGAATGTCTTTCTTCTGCTGAACACAAAAGAAGATATTTTGAAAAATGTTGGTAATCAAACAGTTGATGGACCCCATTGACTTACATAGTATTTTTTTTCCTGCTGGAAGTCAATGGATTCCATTAACTGTCTGTTTACAGACATTCTTCAAAATATCTTCTTTTCTGTTCAGCAGAAGACAGAAACTCATACAGGTTTAGAACAATTTGAGGGTGAGTAAATGATGACAGAATTTGAATTTTGAAGTGAAATATTCTTTAGTAAAGTTAACTAAAAAGTGTTAGAACAACTGTTAGATTTTATAGTGAAGCTATGTTTGCATCCACCTGTTTGAATGCAAATTTTGGAATATCACATAAAAATGCTGGTTTGAAACGCCAAAATGTGCATAAATTGTAAAAATGCGCATACAAAAACGTATGCGCCAACTTGAGCCGGATCTTTTTTTAATCCGAGACATAGAAACACCTTTACCGAATAAATTTCTTGATGCACATCAAAAAAGTCATGTGACTTTGGCTCAACAGATCATGGGCCCTATAATATACCATGTGCAATGCAGCGCCAGGCGTCGCGACGCAAGTGTGTTTTGCTAGTTTTAGTCCTACGCAGTTTTCATTTTCACGTCCTGCGCCACGTTGTTCCAATTAGCAAATGCATTTGCGACCCATTTGGACGCCCATGGACTGCTGGTCTGAAAACCAGGTGTGTAGGCTACAGGCACATTGTAGGCGCGTTGCTATTTTGAGGAAACTGAATTAGACTGTGCCATTGACCAACTGAAACCTGGTCTAGAGTCAATGGCACAATATTTTTTTGGTTATTTAAAGAGCGCGTTAGTAATGTGCGCCTATAGGTGGTTCCTCAACACTCTGCTAATTAAACGCACAGGGATCACACAAACATGCCAAATATTAAAAATAAAAGGATTACAATGTTAAAGATTAATATTGTGTACATACAGATATGGTGAAATCTGGCTTGTCCCATATGTGGTCTGCTTGCACTTTAACCTCGCGCATGAGCAGATCCGTATCCTCGCTAAAGAAGTGTTCAGTTTTTCCGCTTGCAAACTCCGTCATGTAAATAGTGAATCCGCCATGGCACGAGCGCAACTGGCTCTTAAAGGGAATGGGAAATGAGACTCTGATTGGTTTATTGCACGTTACGCCCAAAACATATGCATTACTCATTAAGAGAATAGGGACAACTCTTTTAGAACATGCTCCGGGTGCACAAACCATTTTTTCCCATCTTTAAACTAGCAAAAGTGGATTCGGACACCCTAAGTGCACTTGTGCAACATTAATTTACACTACTGATACTTTGTGCCAATTTACCCGGAAGTGATGATTTTGTTCTCCTGAACGCATGGAATGGAAACATTTTCACAAATGTTTTATGCAATATTCTAATTTTAAGTTAATTCACAACTTTGGATGAAAACAAAGCTTATGAAACGCTTTTTGCCAGAAATCAATTCATGTACAGGAGATCAATTTACTTTAATGCCCCATGATGCTAAACCTTTTCTGCATTTGTTTATGTTTGACCTTCTGACCTTTAACACACATTAACATGCAGGATCAACATAAGCAAATCATTAAAAAAAAACAACCTAAATAACACACAACACAAATAAAAATGTATGAACATGTAAAATTGCTGTTCAGAGTTTACATGCACTTTACATGTACAAGAAATTGGTATATTGTAGGGTTTTTGAAGTTGTGAAATGCTGTGTTAGCATCATGTTCGTGACATGCATTTACAGAATGGTTGGCATCAGTAAGCAGTTTTAACCAAACCTTCAAACCGTTCTGTTACTTGGGTTATCTCTCACACACGTGGATTTTACAAAAAACAATGCATCTTCTGCATTTGCATGAACACATACACCACTGCTAGCACAGTGCATGTTAGCACCTCTTTTACATTTTAAACGGTTTTGTTGCAATAATCAGCTTTCTAGTAACTGTGATCAGAAGATCATTAAGGAGGAAACTTATCACAGAAGTGGATTATCGTCTGGTGACGACACCTGCATACACCACATCTTCCTCCTGTTTAGCACTCTGAAAGAAAACACAAACACAAGATACAAAGAGGGAAGTTTTCATAGAGACAACAATATTGATAGTAAGCATTGGCAGGTTTAGTAAAAATAGATTAATGAACAAGCTAGAGGTGAAATCCAGAAAAGAATGGAAAGATGGGGTTTTTAAATATTGAGTCAGACTCAGTAATGACCTTGTTTATGGTTGTGTATTAGTTAATAAAAATTTGGTACAGTAATTTGCACAATCGGTTTTCTATGGGTTATTTGCATGGCATATCAGTGATATCATGTCACAGTCTGAACCGGCCATGAACTATGACTGAATCCGAAATCGCCCCCTATACCCTCAAATAAGGCATTATTTGAAGGTACAGCCATTTTTAGTGGTGTCCGAAACCATAGTGGACGTTTTTGAGTGTACTCATTCAATCCCACAATGCACTGCAATAACGAGTGTACAACTGATGTACGCTCAACGGTTGTACGAATTCACTCTCTCGTTTTCATTCACTCCTTCAAATGAACAGTATTATATGGTTTCGGACACCACAACAAACTTGACTTAATTATTAAATGAGGAATATTGTGAGCTTCCCAGAAGAAACTCAAGACTACAATGGAGGCGTTTCAGGAGTTCAGAAACACTGACACTGATATAGAGAATTCTATATTCTCTATAGCAGGAGAATTCTGCTCTCAGATTTCATCAAAAATATCTTAAATCGTGTTCCGAAGATGAACGAAGGTCTTAAGGGGTTGGAACAACATGAGGGTGAGTAAATACTGACAGAATTTTCATTTTTGGTTGAACTATCCCTTTAATGTCAAGCCCTTCCTATTCACATGCAAGTTTCTTTGTTGCTCGAACGTGTCAATAAAGTGAAAAGTGAAAAAAAAGTGAAAGTGACACGTGATGGCCAAGTATGGTAACCCATACTTTGAATTTGACCTCTGCATCTAACCCATCCAAGTAAGTGCACACACATTAGGAGCAGAGTAGTGAGTAGTGAACACACACACACTGCAAACGTGGATACACACACCCGGAGCAGCGGGCAGCCTTGAGTGGCGCCCGGGGGTTAGGTGCCTTGCTCAAGGACACTTCAGTCATATTCCTGCCGGTACTGGAATCGAACCAGCAACCTTTGGATCACCAGTCCAACTCTGTTACCATTAGGCCATGACTGCCCCTAAAGATACAATAACTTTAAGCCATAGTGTGCTATGCGGATATATATGGACATTTGTGCGATATAGCAAAATCTCCAATAACTGACTATGTTTTTGCCAAAATATATATTGTCATACCGCCCACCCCAAATTCTGCCTTATGGTAAAAAAAACTTTTTTATTTTAAGTTTCTCAGCTTTTTTGTAGATAGAAATGGTCTTCGGTGCTTAACAGCTTCACACAGACTCAAAATTGACTTTGTTCTACAGTTGTAATGTAAACTATTTATTGTTTGCTACATTTGTGCGTATGAATTTATGTTTTAGTGATTATGACCAAGCATGGAGTTGAATTGAGTGCACAGGACTGACTTGTCCCTCAGGCTTGCACATTTACTTTGTGTTCATGGTCTTTACTGTAAGAATTACTGGCATCTTGGCTAGCACTCTTTTTTTTTATCACTCCCCGAGGTCCAGCAGACTTTTTATGTTAACCACCTGTGCGGCACGATATTTTCTCAGAACTAACTTCATCTTTTTGCTAGTTTACAGTACAGATTTTTTTGTGTGTGGTTTGGTTTCCCTAAATTTCCTCAGAATCACACAGATTTATTTGTAGAAATTCTAAAATAAGTCTTTATGTAACATTGTAATAGTATGTAGCATTTTATACATTATTTTTAAATAATAATTAATAAGTATTATTATTATTATTATATCATTATTATAGAAAAAAAGGAAAGGGTGAATGGTTATGGGACAAAAACATCTAATATATTAAATATGCATTAATGGCACAGTTATAAATGATCTTACCGATTTCTGTGCTTTTCTTTTGTAGAATGTCGGATCAGCATAAGTGATCTCTTCATAACGAGCCTGATCTGTTTCAACAACAACAACAATAATACAAGAAGCATTAAAACAACAAAACTAAATTATTTCAGGTATATAATTAAAGTATGTCATTAATTAATACTTTTATTTTTTACAGATGTGTCAGCAGTTTGTGACACTTGCCCTGTTTGTCTGTTTTTCTGTGTTTCTTGTAGATGCAGAAGATCACGACTACAGCAATGAGCAACAGAAATCCAGCGGCGGCAGCAGAGATCAGTGGTGTCAGAAAATCTAGAGAGCATGGAGTAGGATGTAAAGAAGTCTGGACTGGTGCTGTAACGGCTAAACAGTTATCAGTATGAGTGAGTGTGTCTGTCTATAACAAACACTGTTAAACAGCAGCACATCTGAGTTAAGTCTAAACAGCCTTGCACCTGCTCCAAAACTCTGAGTGACTCAGATATTTACACAGTGCCGCTGCTTGCTAACCTCTTTTTAACCCTATGCTAAGAACAAAAAAAGAATTTTGCTGTGAGTATTTTTTGGGCAAGGTTGTTTTGATGCTGCTTTGTTTTTTTGTTTGTTTTGTTTTTGTGAATGAAATGCAGCACCAGTAACCTTGAATGTTGTTGCTGTGGTTATAGTGCATAAATCTCACAATTAATAATTGTGTATTACTTTATTTGTGGTATACGTATTTGTTGCTTGCAATCAAAAGGTGGCACATTTTACCTTTCACATACCTGGACATGTGTGACAGAGTGTGTTGATGTCCAGATGTGTGGTCTGGTTGCTGATGGGATTGTTCAGCACACAGCTGTAGGTGTTTTTATCCTGATATTCCACCTCCAGAGGTTGAGAGAGACTGATGTTGCGATCAGACGCATTGATGCTGGACAATACACTGATTCCTTTGTACCAAGAAAGAGTCGCATCACACACTTTCAACACTGATGAACACACCAATGAACAATTTGATGATGATGATGAAGAACAGTGTGAATTACTGATGACTGGAACAGGCAGACGAGCTGGAATAAAGAGGGAATAAATATTTGATTTTGTTCAGTAATTTGAGTCTGTGTGATCAGTTCTCCCTCTATGATGCATATATGTTTTTGGAGTTTGACAGCAGTAACTAATAGCAGTGCAGGCTGACCTCTAGGCCTGTAGATGTCACCATATAAAAACTGTTACAGTGCTATGACATGGTTCCCAAGTAAATCAAGTAAAGTACATCTGACTGCTCAAGTCACTGCAAACATTCATCATATAGTACACACTCTTATGACTTTCTGTAAAGCCACTTTGAAACGATATTGTGACAAGCGCATATGTGCATAACATTTGAAATATGAAAGAGTGTAACTAATTAATTTCAATTTTAGCTTTATTAAACACACTAAACTTTTCATTGTTTGTAAAAAGATGCCTTGAGACCACCAGCTTGGGGTTGTAAACCCAAAATTACTATGATATTTTCATGTATTTGCATTTCTCTAGTAAGTTGTGAGAGGGATGGAGATCCATCAAGTGTTTTTGAACTAAAGGCAAAATCAACATAGTAACTCTACTGGTAAGAACCTCATCTAAAGATTAGTTTTACTAATAACCAGTAGACAGAACAAGCACACCTGCAATTGTTGACTCACCATAGACAATAACAGTGAAGTTGTATGTGGTCGGGTTTGATGTGCGTTTGATGATTACTTGATAAACTCCAGTGTCTTCAGTTCTGGTGTTTGTGATGTTCAGAGATCCAGTCTTCTCGTCCAGCTTCAGTCTGTCTCTGAATCTGCCATCAAGATCCTCAACGAGTTTTCCATCCTCTTTATTGATTTCAGCTATTTTAGTCCCTGGATCTCCAAACGTCCATGTTATCAGATCACGATCCTTTATTTCAGTAATACTAGAGTTTAGAGTGACTGAATCTCCCTCCATCACTGACTTCACTGCATCTGTATCAGCAAACGCTGGAGAACAGAGAGTTTCTCAGTCACACATTCAAGTTCTTAAGGTAAAAAGAAATATTTTAACATTGGTTTAATCAATCTTTAACTTGCTTGTAGTGAAATGATCACAAACTTTCATTTTGACTTTGGCATTAAAGTGAGACTCTGAACACTGTGAGTATTTGAGCGGATTTTAGTTCAGCTCAGGCCAGTCTGTGTGTGAAGGATCTTTAACACCGCCACTCGTTGAACTTAAACATCAGGAGTGAAATAAAGCCACAGGCAGCCGTTACAAAGAACAACATGACACATGACAGATCTGTTTTGAGTTCTTTTAACTGGACATCAGCATCTCTGGTGATGATTTTTAGACTGTAGAATTACTGACAATAAAACTTTTGACCATTAGACCCGGGCATCGTGAAAAACTGCAAAACTATATCATCATTAGTCGTGATCCAATATAGTATATATTAAACCGTTTGTGTTTGGTACCCAAAATCAGTGAACTGAGCCCAAACATGCCGATCTCTGAATTTTCACAAGGGCCAACGTTTCAAAACTCTCAAATGACAACAGAATGATCTTTCAGATTGGCATTTATAATGATCACTTATTTCAATAGCAAACAAAGTAAGACACTCGTTTCAAAGCATATCTAGAGGTACTGAATTAACAATATACTATTCAGTGGAACGATCTATAAAAAGGGCCGGAGTAGACTCTATTTCTTGAGAAGACTCAGGTCCTTCAATGTGTGTAGCAAGATGCTATCAGTCTGTCGTCGCTAGTGCCCTTTTTTACGCCGTAGTGTGCTGGGGCACTGGAATTAAAGCTGGAGATACCAAAAGGCTGAATAAGCTTATTAAGAAGGCGGGCTTTGTCATTGGAGTGGATCTGGACATGTTTGAGGTTGTTACAGCGAGGAGAATAATGACCAAGCTGTTGACCATTACAAACAATACTCACACCCCCTCCATGACATACTTGCTGGAATGAGAAGTACAATCAGCAACAGACTGATCCAGCCACGGTGCAACCGAGAATGCTACAGGAGGTCATTTATGCCTTCTGTGAGACTTTACAACTCATCTATCCTGTGCCGATGTATCATTAACCATTCAATCGAGAATTAGGTCACTACACCCATCGTATAGCTGTATTAATGCAGTTAATTATCAGATATAAAATATGCATTACTGCTTTTATTGTTTGACCGGTTTATTTATATTTGACTTTATTTTGTCCTTCTAAAAACTTTAAACAAGATGTGCAATAATTATTTATTTTCTTTTGGCAATTTGTTTATTTATTATATGTGTATACTATGTTTTGTGTGTATGATGAGTTACTGTCTTCATGTATTGCTGCTAATGCACTTTAATTTCCTAATTGGGATCAATAAATTATTACTACTACTACTACTACCTGACCAAACATATAAATCAATAAAGCTGCTTGTACGGCATTATCTGCATATGAACATTCAGTTTTTGGAAAGTAGAAAAGTACATTTTTGTTTTACATGTTTAAATAAGATTTAGGCTCGTCCCAGTTTCAAATTCTGATGGGACATAAGCGTTATTCATATGGCAGATACTTTGTACCTTCAGATGGAAACAGCAGAGGTACGTTTAGATTAAGACTTCAGATTTCATCATTTAGGATGGCAATAAAAAACTAATGCACTGAGACCAAACACAGTGATATCTTAGTTTGATTTATGATTTTGGTACAATTGAAACTATAAAAAAAATGTTTCGAACTTACCAACCAGATGCCAAAAGCACAAACAGCAAAAAACAAACGAGCAAAACATTTTCTTCATCAGTTCAGAAAAGGGGAAATGTTCAAAAGTCCTGTAGAGAAGTCTATAATCACTGAGATAAAAACTGCTTCCGTCTGTGTCAGTATGTGTGTGTTGTGGGTTGTGCTTCAATTCTACAGTTTTTTCTCCTAAACCACAGTCTGTCATGTTTTTGTTGAGCTGTGTGTCATCGCATTAAATATACTGTATTGCTTTATGACCACTCGCACTATTATTTGGACAAGATTAGTAATCTAGTTCAGAAACAAATACTGTAGCTTATTTGTCTTTTTACAAACAAAACATATTGCAAGGCAATTTCAAGCTAAAGAAACAGAACTTTGAATGGGAAGCTCATTCACTTCTAAATTTCAGAATAAACCAGTGATAGAATTTAATCTGATCTGCAGACAAATAAATAAATGCTTAAATTAAAAACCATTTATATTCATGACACTGAAAACATTGTATAAATGTTTACAGTATATGGTGGAAAAAGTATAATGACTTAAAAGCTAACTGGATCAGGAATCTGCTAACAATGCTATACGTTCACACTGCAAGCCTAGTGCTCAATTCCGATTTATTGCTCAGATTTTTGTATAGCTGTTCACATTGTTGTTTTAAATGTGGCCAGTATCAGATTCCAGTGTGAACAGATCATGGCCCTGAACTGACCCGCATGTGCAAAATGACGCTGACAAACGGTGACACGGAGGACATTAAAGGATTGGTTCACTTCAGAATTAAAATTTCCTGATAATTTACTCTCCCCCACGTCATCCAAGATGTTCATGTCTGTCTTTCTTCAGTTGAAAAGAAATTAAGGTTTTTGAGGAGAACATTGAGGAGGATTTTTCTCCATATAGGGACTTCAACGGGGTCCAACGGTTAAAAGGTCCAAATTGCAGTTTCAGTGCAGCTTCAAAGTGTACATGATCCCAGAAGAGGAATAAGTCTTAGGCAAACCATCAGTCATTTTCAGAAAAAAAAAAAAAAAATAATGTTCATTATTAAGTATAATAAGTATACTTTTTAACCACAAATGCTCATCTTGCACTATAGCTCAGCGATGCGACATGCATTATGTAATGCTGGGCTGGGATTGTGTCGAGACTTTGAAGCTGCACTGAAACTGCAATTTGGACCTGCAATTTTTAAGTCACTATATGGAGAACAATCCTGGGATGTTTTCTTCAAAAACCTTAATTTCTTTTCGACTGAAGAAAAAAAAAACAGGAACATCTTGATTTTACTCCAAACCATCCCTTTAATTTACGTTTCTGTGTTTTATATACCAGTTCTGACGGCAATATGTAGCAATAACTACTCGAGCCAAACAGATCTCATACATAAACGAGTAATAACTTACTTTAAAGGATAAGTTCACTTCAGAATTAAAATTTACTTATAATTTACTCGCCCCACTTCAGCCTAGTTCACACTACATGATTTTAAAACGTCAGGCTGAACTGTGCGGTTCACACTACATGACTTGCTCTCTAAGAAATCAGGAGTGTTCAAGTTGTTGAGCTGTTCACACCACACGACACAACGTGATTGATCCGCAACAGGAGGTAACGCACTACACGAGTTAACAACTCTGTCATCCAACGATTCTATCTTGTCTACAAATCTATCTGTCTAATGTCTGTCTTGACGCGAAACAGCACGCGCGCCAATACACAACGAAGAAGAACACAACACGTGAATATGGACGTCAGACAGAAACTAGTGCTGCAAACTGTTTGCGCGATGATTTGCTCTGTGAAAAAACGCAAAAAAAGAAAAAATAAGAGAGTATGGGCGAAAGAGTGGATGTGCATACGCGAACAGCAGGTCTGTGCAACAGAGAGAGTTGGAGGTGAGTACAGCATGTTTATATCGGAGATGTAGCTGCATGTTTATGTTTGGCTGACGGCAAAAATCGCGTATTTACCGCGTATTTATTTACTTGCTCTGATTGGCTGTTGCTCATGACATCAGTGAGATTGAGTCGTGCGACAGCTCTGGATATCTAGCATGCTAGATATTTTTCTAGGCTCGGCGAGGCGTCTGCGTAAAAAAAACTCCGTCAGATCCTTTGACTCTGACTTCCTGTAATGAGAGCTGTCCATCAAGGTACAAAGATGTCCCTGTGGTTGCGATTACGATGAAAGTGACCAATCATAAGAGGTTCAGTGCCCTCCTTGGTTCCGCCCCCAAATTGTCAAAAGTCATGTAGACTCGAGGGAGCAGAAATCAGCTGAGCGAGCAGGAATCCACTGCGCGAGCAAAACAGCAGTCCGCGAGCAGAAGCCCGCTGCGCGCGAGCAGGATTCCACTGTACAAGCAGAGTTAACCTATGAGAGTATGCCAGGCGCTCGCTCGCAGCTACCTGTACACCTCTCGGTTGTTGAATTTGTGCGCGAGTACTTTTATCATGCCAGCTGAAGGTTCATTTTTGCGCGTGTGAAATAACATAATGTGCTCGTGAGCATGTCTTACACGCTCATAACTTTTGACTAAAAAATAACGCCATATCTGCGAGCGTCTTTGATGCGTTGTTGGCTCTTTCATACTAACAAATTGGCGAGCGTTCATCGAGCGATTTGCACGCGATAACACCCTGACCTGTCGGCGAGCTCAGCGATTTGCAAATCGGGCTTAAAATCATGTAGTGTGAACTAGGCTTTAGCAAAACTTTGTTTCAGTTCGATTTCCGATTTGAGCCACTTCTATATGTGATCCTAAATCCGATACAGGTCAGGGCTCGGATCCCTAAAGATTCTGAGAATCCTCTCAGAGAGCTCCTAACTTAACCTAAAAATTCCTTACCAGGAGTTTTAGCTTAGAAGTGATTCCAGAACATTTTCAGTGAACTCTGAGCAAGGAATGGATGAAAAATCCTATCTTAGTGAGGAGGCGTGGTTGACCCCGTTGCTAGGTATGAGTCATCATTTCAAAAGCCGTGATTGGTTGATCCTACAAGTTTGATGAAAATTAACTTTTGGTGATAATGAGCAAAGGATGTACCCTCAAATCAATAAACACAATTATACACTCTAATCTTATGCAGACTGTAATTGTAAATAATATTTCACATTCAAGAAAATATCTGGAAAATGAATAGTAAGCTGTAGGGGTTATAGCCTATCATTAGAATCTAAAATATGTGAAAACTTAAGCTCATTACACCCTGTTTAAATAATGATTCGTGTCTTATTTGCTCATATTAATATCCTAGCTGGCATATTTTGTACTTTCACTCCCATATGGACCCCATTGAAAACAAGATGGCCTATCTCAAGGGGCTGTCCTTAATGAAGTAGAAATTGCAACGTTACAACTCAGTGTGGTCTTAACGAGGGTAACACGGCTCAGCTTTTATCCATGTATGTAGCGTCTCAATAATTCCCTGTCATCTAGTGTTTGCAGGACATCTCTCCTGCCTCCTCTGTTGGCCATTTTGTGCAGCTGCTTAGGGGAACTCCTAAGCCACTAAAAGTCCTCTTCCCTGCTCTTAGCAGATCTCGCCTTAGGAGCCCTTTTAAGCGCTAGGAATGCAGTAAAAATTAACTGGGATTTTCGTGTCACTTTTAGGGGAAATTCTAAGAAAACGTCATGACTCTGAGAATTTTCTTAGAATTTGGCCGCTAGGAGCCACTTTTTGCACAAAAATTATTTAGGGATACGGGCCCAGATGTTTTGCAATGCGACCTCAGTCTGAACATTTTTTTATTTATTTATTTATTTTGTGTTACAATCCTCGAGTTTTAATAAAGGCTCAAGTCGTTCCTGGGGTTTAACGGGCATTTATTTGGTGACAGAATCTTCAAACATGTCTTTAGGGTGACCAGACGTCCCGTTTTTCCCTGGACAGTCCCGTATTTCAACTCTAATTTTAGTGTCCCGACTTATTCTGGAAAAATCATGTTTTGTCCCGTATTTCATCGTTAATATATATATATATATATATATATATATATATATTTTATATATTATATGTTTAGTTTCCGAAAGGCTATGTGAATATGTATGTTATGTGTGTGCACAGTGCCGATCCTGACCTCCCTGGGGCCCTAAGCAAAATTCTGCTAAGGGGCCCTCTGCCTGACCCGTGAGCCGTGAGCTACGTAAACCATTTGCCATTGCCACACAATCACACCTGACACTTCAGTACTCCCAATACAATCCTCCCTCCTTTAAACAAAACAGTCAAAGAATAAGTATAACAATATAGAACAGAATGAGGTTCAAACAAACAATATTTATTGAATAGAGTATTTCTATAGAATATTGGCTGATGATCCGGCATTTCCTCTACTGACAAACTTAAGCATACCACCTGCAAATTATAGATAACGTCTCGGTTACGTATGTAACCCTCGTTCCCTGAGTACAGGGAACGGAGACGTGTCGTCGGGGGAGTTCCCTGACGAATTGGGATCACGCTAGGGAGACCAATTGCCTTCGAGTGAATTAAAACGAGCCAATGAAAATTGGCATGCAAGATTTGCATTCCGCGACCCGCCTACCAGCGCGGGTATAAAAGGCGGAAGTAAACATTGCGCAATGCTTTTCGCTGAGGAGCCGAACAGTGTCCAGTCCTCCGCGAAGGTACAGCGACATGGCGAAGGGACGACACGTCTCCGTTCCCTGTACTCAGGGAACGAGGGTTACATACGTAACCGAGACGTTCCCTTTCGTCCTGGGAACTCCGACGTGTCGTCGGGGGAGTTCCCTGACGAATTGGGATCCCTAATAAAGCGCCATGGTGCTGGCCCCTTCCAGCGCCCGGCTAAGCTACCCTGCAGCAGTTTCTTGAAATAAGTTGCGGGAGCTAGCACGGGAACCACACTGCTGTTCCGCAAGACCCACACAGTGGACATTGGATAACACTGGGAAAGCGTTCCCCAAGAGAGGGGGAAAGCTGCGGAAGGCCCAGCCTGACTGACCAGGAATACACATATGTACTAGCCCAATGGAGTAGTGAAACATATGGCAGTCCCTGAGGTGGTCCCAATCCAAGGGACATGGGAGCGCACTCAACAGGGATGACGAACGAGTCCGTCAAGGGGAAGACACGGCTAAACTGCACGTGGCATGATGGTTCACAGTAGAGATCACTGGAGCACCCAGTCTACTAACAACTCCTCACTAGAGGTAGCAGACCTGGCGCCGGGCGGTCCGCCACGCCCAGCACCGGAGGGGTGAAGGAGGAACTCACGAGGCTCACCAACGTAGGGCGCCATACGGAGCAAGAAAGCACGTATCCGCTGTTCGAGGCGGAGTGGCGTAGCAAGCCGACACAACTTATTCCCTCGACCCACTGGCCGTAGCCAGAACTCGGGAGGAAACAGGTTCCACACGAAGGCTATAGAACCTAGCGAACGTGTTCGGTGTCGCCCAGCCCGCAGCTCTACAGATGTCTGTCAGCGAGGCGCCTTGAGCCAAAGCCCAGGAAGCGGCAGCACCTCTAGAGGAGTGAGCGCGCAACCTGGGAGGACAAGGCTCACCCAGAGACTCATATGCTCGGGTGATAGCATCCACTAACCAGTGGGCTAACCTCTGCTTGGAGACGGCCCTCCCCTTCTGCCGGCCTCCGTAACAGACAAAGAGCTGATCTGAGGTTCTGAAGCTTTGCGTTCTGTCAATATAAACCCGCAGGGCGCGGACAGGACAGAGAAAAGCTAGGGCTGGGTCTGCCTCCTCCTGGGGCAGCGCTTGCAGGTTCACTACCTGGTCCACGAAGGGAGTGGTAGGAACCTTGGGCACATATCCGAGCCGGGGTCTCAACACAACGTGAGAAAGGCCTGGCCCGAACTCTAGGCACGATTCGTCGACCGAAAAAGCCTGCAGATCCCCGACCCTCTTGAAAAAGGCCAATGCCAACAGGAGCGCTGTCTTAATGGACAGGATATTAAGCTCTACCGTCAGCAAAGGCTCAAAGGGAGGACTTTGAAGAGCTCTAAGTACCAGAGCAAGGTCCCAAGAGGGTACCGAGTGCAAAACACGAGGTGGATTTAACCTCCTGGCACCCTTAAGGAATCTGATGACCAGGTCGTGCTTCCCCAAGGACTTACCTTCCAGTGCATCGTGATGCGCGGCTATTGCGGCGACATACACTTTGAGGGTGGAGGGAGACAGCCTTCGCTCCAACCCATCTTGCAGGAAGGAAAGCACGACTCCGATCGGGCAAGTTCGGGGGTCCTCCTGACGGGAGAAACACCAATCGACGAACAGGTTCCACTTCAACGCATAGAGGCGCCTCGTAGAGGGGGCTCTAGCGGAAGTGATGGTGTCTACCACTGCCTGTGGCAGACCTAGAACCTCCGCGTCCCGTCCAGGGACCAGACATGGAGTTTCCAGAGGTCTGGACGCGGGTGCCATAGAGTGCCCCGTCTCTGAGAAAGAAGGTCCTTCCTCAGAGGAATCGGCCAAGGAGGGGCTGTCGCGAGGAGCATGAATTCGGGGAACCAAGTCCTGGTGGGCCAATACGGCGCCACAAGAAGGACCTGCTGCTCGTCCTCCCTGACCTTGCACAGAGTCTGTGCAAGAAGGCTCACTGGGGGAAACGCATACTTGCGCAGGTCCCGGGGCCAGCTGTGAGCCAGGGCGTCCGTGCCGAGGGTCCCCTCGGACAGGGAATAAAACCACTGGCAATGGGTCGTGTCCGGAGAGGCAAACAGGTCTACCTGTGCGACTCCGAAGACACTCCAAATCAGCTGGACCGACTGGGGATGGAGTCGCCATTCTCCTGGCAGGGGAGGCAGCCGTGAGAGCTCGTCTGCCACACGGTTGAGCTCCCCTGGAATGTGAATGGCACGAAGCGACCTCAGATGCTTCTGACTCCATAGGAGGAGGTGGGAGGCGAGTCGCGACATACGACAGGAGCGTAGACCACCTTGATGGTTGATGTACGCAACGGTCGCAGTGCTGTCCGTACGGACCAGTACGTGCTTGTGTCTGAGAACCCCTTTGAGGCGACGCAAGGCTAAGCGTACCGCTTGCAACTCTAGGCAGTTGATATGCCAATGCAGTTGAGGCCCCGTCCACAGACCTGAAACTGCATGCCCGTTGTACGTGGCCCCCCATCCGGTGGCAGAGGCATCTGTGAAAACCACAGCATGCCTGGAAACCTGGACTAAGGGCACTCCGGCCCGTAGAAACGCAGGATCCGACCACGGGGAGAAGGTTTGGCGACAGTGCGGGGTCACTTTGACCCGGAACGTGCCGCTGTGCCACGCCCACCTCGGGACTCGATCGTGAAGCCAGCGCTGAAGCGGTCACATATGTAACAGGCCGAGCGGCGTTACTGCGGCTGCGGCTGCCATATGCCCCAGGAGCCTCTGAAATTGTTTCAGTGGAACCGCTGTCCTGCCTCGAAAAGACCTGAGGCAGGTGAGCACTGACTGGACGCGTTCCTCCGTGAGGCGCGCAGTCCGGGCGACCGAGTCCAGCTCCATACCGAGATAAGAGATCCTCTGCACGGGGCAGAGTTTGCTCTTGTCCCAGTTGACCTGAAGCCCCAACCGGCTGAGGTGCCGAAGCACCATGTCCCTGTGATCGCACAACACATCTCGCGAGTGAGCTAAAATGAGCCAGTCGTCGAGGTAGTTGAGGATGCGAACGCCTTGTTCTCTCATGGGAACAAAGGCCGCCTCCGCGACTTTCGTGAAGACGCGGGGTGACAGGGCCAGCCCGAAGGGTAGGACTTTGTACTGATACGCCCGACCCTCGAAAGCAAACCGAAGAAACGGTCTGTGTCGAAGGAGAATCGAGACGTGAAAGTACGCGTCCTTCAGGTCGATCGCTGCAAACCAATCCTGGGGACGGATGCATTGGAAAATGCGCTTCTGCGTGAGCATCTTGAACGGGAGTTTGTGCAGGGCCCGATTCAAGACCCGCAGGTCCAGGATTGGCCGTAACCCACCGCCTTTCTTGGGTACAATGAAGTAGGGGCTGTAAAACCCGGACCTCATCTCGGCAGGAGGGACCGGCTCGATCGCGTCCTTCGCCAGCAGGACATCGATCTCTTTCCGCAAGACAGGGGCGTCCACCGACCGCACACGGGTAAAGTGGACGCCCCTGAACTTGGGAGGCCGGCGTGCAAACTGAATTGCATAGCCGAACCGGATGGTGCGGATGAGCCATCGGGACGGACCCGGAAGCGCTTCTAGCCAGGCTTCCAGATACCGTCCCAATGAACCCACCCGAACCACCGGCGTACCCGCGGAGGGGCAGCGAGGTGGAAGACAGGGACCCGGCTCTGGTGGCGTTGTAGCGACCGAGAGCGGGGGTCTGGGTGCGCCTGACACCAACCTGCTTCCACCGAGGGGCAGACGGCAGAGAAGGCTCGTGGGCGTTCTGCTGCGGACTGCCCGGTGGCGAGGGGAGGGGGAGAGACGAGGAACGAGGCCCTGACTCCTCGTATGCTGGTCTCTGCGCCTCCGGGCCCAGCTGCAGACCGGAGCGACGCAGCTGAGGCTGCGTCACTGCTATCTGCAAGCTGGGGAGAGGGGAACGGGAGTGGTGCAGCTCGGGGGCGGCACGCACTGCCATTCTGACCCTCTCGGACGGAGGAAACTGGTCTTATTATACTGCCAGTCTCGACCGTGAGGGGAAACGAGGGACGAGGCCCGGGGGCATCGAGTCCTGGTTTCCCCTCACCCAGCGAGAGACGAGAGTGACAAGGCCGTAGCCCTCACTGCCATCTGAGCGCTGGGGCCCGTGAACGACTCAGAGGAAGTGGACTGCTCAAACTTTGGGTACCGCTGATTACTGGATAACCAGCGGCGGAACAGAAACTAAATTCTCCACCCGGCCCTCCCCCGGGGGAAGGAGTGGTGATGACACGCACTCCCAAAGAGCAGATCGTCACATACTCTGGGTCGCTCCTCTCAGGGTTGCTTCCCTTCCCTTGGGAAAAACAAACTCCGAGCGGGCTGGTTTTGAGGTGCTTCTGGACCACCAGTGTGGACATCGTCTAACCGAGGGCCAGCGCTGTGACTAATCACGGTCAGTCACTAAGCACAGCTCAACCCCGAGTTAGAACTACGCACGTGCAGTGGTAGTGAGAGAGGAAAAACTTCTGCAGATTTAGGCATGTTTGGCTTGCCATATTGGCACCAAAACGCTTCCATACTGCCAAAATTCTTCACACACATCCAGGCGCTTTAGAACAGCCCAGGAAAGTGTGGCTGTTAAGTCTGAATCTTCAGCATGAGAACACGACATTATAGTAGGAACTCAGCATCATTTTCAGAGTATAACAGCCCTCTCTCCGATGTAGCGATCGACATCTGTCCTCCCTGGGGCCCCGAATGAAATGCTTGGTCCCTCATGAGAAGGACCAGAATCCCATCCGAAAGCCTCGACGGCACACGGCACGCTGAGCGGCTCAAGCCTTTACGAGAAAGGGGAGACGAGCAGCACGCCGACGTGGTCATGCACTCCTGAGAGAACATGAACCACCCACGAACGCAGTCTCAACACACTGATTAGGCATGTGAAACAGTGATCGTGGCCGTCAACCAGGCATGCAAGATAGTGAACGTGGCCATCGCTTCGATGACACACGGCACGCTGGGCGTTCAAGCCTTCAGGCAAGGCGAACAACGTGCCGACGTGGTCATGCTCTCATAAGAAAGCATAAACCACCCACGAACACAGTCTCAGCATGTTTGCGATGCGCTAGAGGAGTGAGTGGTTCGTGCTCACTGAAACCCTCAGATCACCAATGTTATTCGCCAAAGTAGCCCTCCTCTGGTGCACCAGAAGAGAAACTAGATCGGGAAATAAGCAAAGGGACTCACCTCATAGAGGCACGCGAGTCTTGATCTTGACCACGCATCTTGAGCGCCGAATGACGCGCGCTGGGTTGCCGTGACAACCCGCGCTGCTCACGCACGCTGAGCGGCTCAAGCCTTTACGAGAAAGGGGAGACGAACAACGTGCCGACGTGGTCATGCACCCCTGAGAGAACATGAGCCACCCACGAACGTAGTCTCACACACGGATTAGGCATGTGAAACAATGAACGTGGCCGTCAAATAAGGACAGGGAACGATCGCATCCAGAAACACACGAGTGAAACGTCATCCTGAAAAGGACGCGATCTTCACTCGTGTTGCTCTTTCAGGAAGAAAGTACTCTCTCTATCGTGCTGAAGCACACAGGGACCCAACGCGGCAACACAGCGGGGAAACTGCAAGCCCGCTGTGCGCACTCAACCGTTTACCAGCTGTGAAAACAGCTTTTGAATTAACAGCATATAGACGCAGCCGGCAGACAGGAACCGCGCGGTCGCTGAAACGCCATCTCACCAACACAGAGAGATCCCCTCCCGAAACAGCAGACTCGTAGCAGTAAGAAAAATACAATCTTAAAGCTCACTCACTCAGAGAGGACACAATCGGTCGGCTCCGAAGCTAAAAGCATTGCGCAATGTTTACTTCCGCCTTTTATACCCGCGCTGGTAGGCGGGTCGCGGAATGCAAATCTTGCATGCCAATTTTCATTGGCTCGTTTTAATTCACTCGAAGGCAATTGGTCTCCCTAGCGTGATCCCAATTCGTCAGGGAACTCCCCCGACGACACGTCGGAGTTCCCAGGACGAAAGGGAACTCATTTTGTAAGCTGCATCAGACCCATTCAAACTGGCTCCCAATTTCCTTTTATACATTTTCAAATATAAAATACGAATTATACTATGGCTTGGCTCTTGTACTATTTAACTAGTGAACTAGTAATGCAGATATCAGTAATCCCTGTGAGTGATGACATCATTGATATCAAGAATTAACTTTTGTACAATGAACATGTAATTCCTGATATCAAAAATAGACATTGGTAGATACAAATATAACTTAGGGGCCCTACTAGTAAAAAAAATCAAGAATTCACATTGCAAGTAGTAAAAAAAATGTAATTCTTGATATCAAAAATGCATAAACTGTGAATGAATAAAGGCTAAAATGGCTTGCCATAGCACGTTAAAGTTTTTTTTATTTTTTATTATGCATGTTGAAGCAATTCTTGATTTATGGTTATTATTTACTGAGAGATGTACATCCATATTGACCAGTATGTACAGCTAGCTAATCAACATTTGAAATTCAATATAGCCTATAAATCAATAGTCAATCAATGTCAAATTGTCAATACATTGCTGCATCTTGCACAATTAGTGCAGTTGTTTCGAGTTTTTAACTACACATTGACTGAGACTAGATAATTAGTGTCTTTTTTTAAAAGTATGTATAATGTGTACTTTGATGAGGAGTGCCATCATTCACGCCCATATATTGTACAGTATGTCTGGTCGTGGTCTCCACATATTTCTGCTTGAAAAATGCGCGTTTCATTTCGTGCACGCGCATATGAACGCATGATAACACACGCGCGACGCGGTTATCTTTTCCGAGCTGCAGTAAACACACACCGCTGCACTTTGTCGTTTATCAAAAACAAAAGTAATAAATAATTGTATCTTACTCTCACTTTTGTCAGGTACTAAAACAGTTATTGAATAATAATAAAAAACAAATAAAAAAAACTTTTTGTCAGGCACAAAGTGATGCAAGAGATGCACTGTCTGCCTGCCCAGCTAGGTTAGCAAGACCGAAAAAACACAATAGAAATGCACATAAACTTAACTTTACTTTGCTGACATCAAACTTGGAGGGGAGAGAACACAAGTTTACCTGATTGTTGTTCCCGCTATTCACTTTCATGTTTTGTTTTTTTCCCCCTCTTTTCGTGACCAGAAGAATAGTTTCGCTTAATTTTGTCATGGATGTTGTAAACATTAATTGACGCGCTATGACACGAGGGGGAGGCGGGGCATTGAGTAATTTGCGGGGCCCTACGCAGCTTGCGTAGTGAGCGTATAGGGCGGATCGGCTCTGTGTGTGCAAACCGAGTAGCGCGCGCATGACAGAGAGGGAGAGAGCGGAAGACTTTGCGTGTGTGTGCTAGTGTGGCTCATGAAGCGCATGTAAGAGAAATGGTGCAACGTTCCTCCTGTCCACTGTGTTCAGATACAGGAAATATTTAGTGGAAGTTACTGCAGCCAGAGCAGGAACAAACATTTACAAAACCATGCTCTGAAAATATATCTTTTTGTATCTGTGTGCTTGATCGTTGACTGTTATTTATTATATTAGTCTAATAGCGTTTTAAAGACGTATATTACTTTTTGCTTCCTTTTTTCAGCATGAGCTGATTGTAACTTGTTGTGGCAAAAACAATTATTAAACAAACAGCATCACAGCGTAAGAGACATCAGGATTCAAATTGTACTTTAAAAGATTTTTATTCTTTTAAAGGAGGGTTGTTAAAAAACAGCTTTTTTACCCCCTTTTGACAAAGTCTCTTCTTCTGTAATTTTCCGCTTACCCCAGTAAAACCAGATCTAGCAGGTTTTAGAAATACAATGGTCCTTCCTAACCCCCTTCCTGGGCTTTTACTGTCCCCACACCTGTGAGGTCAAAAGGCTTTATAATACAGTGGTCCCTCTGACCCCCCTGGGCTTTACTCTCTTCACATCTGTGAGGTCGAAAGGCTGAATACCCCTTAGTCTTTCTGAAGAAGGTGAGCCTCCCACCCCCCTGGGCTTTACTGTCTAAGAAAATGAAAAAGAAAAAGTAAAATATAAAATTTCCACAACAAACTAATTATTGTAACTAGTTATATTAAACTGTCTTAAAACAAAACAGGGTTCACAAACTGTCTAAATATGTCCACCTTGGTCCATTTATGTACACAATAAACTATATAATCGCATCTTAGTAAGATAAAAACATCAACATTTGAAATGCTTTATATATTTTTTTATATAAATTAGATTATTAGAGTAAGTTGGAACCCAATACTCAGCTACATTTAAATGTGTAATCCTTCACCGGCACGCAATGTGAGTAGGAGTGAGTAGGGAATAGGGATGCTCACTTCTGATTGGAATTTGCCCTGGAACAGCCTTCATCGTGCAGCAGTGTTGGGGGTAAACAGTTAAAGAACCAGAACCAGATATGATGAATGAAGACCCGGAGTCAGAATTATAATAAATTAAAGAAAAGATTTACTGAAGATAGTTTGCAGTTTCATCAGCCGAAGTCAGCTTCAAGACTCACACAGGAGTTTGTAGGCCGTCCCGCTCACAGTTACAAAAATCACAGCAATTATACCCTTCACCAAGGTCTAGGCTACGTCATTGCTTACAGGTTGCAGTTTCTGATTGGCTAAGAACACATATAGTCTAAGTAATTTTCCTCACATACAGAAAGACTGAAGCATATCTCCATCGATTATGCGGCTGACACTCAGACCCTGAAGTTAGGCACGTCATGACCTTCCAGGTATCAGATTTGGGTTTCTGGGCGCCAGCCTGTCCCAAACAACAACTCAGTCTATCTCCAATAATGCCAGTGGTCCCTTAACCTGTAACCAAGAAGACTAACACACACAACGACACAGCTTTTCCAAGGTTGGATTTGGCCAGGCTCTCACTATAAACAGGAGAGTCCTCTCAAAACATCAAGATAATGCGTTCTTTCTCTCAAGGAGAGCTATAGTCTAACTGGAAAGTAAGGCTTTAACAAAGAAATGGTCCCTTAAACTATTGGCTTCAATGACCCCTATTATGTTTTAACACATCAAAGAACTTTCTCAAACACAAAACAAGCCCCTATTTCATCATTTCTGGATGCCAGGTTAAATGAGGAAGCACTGTTGCTGCATTCAGATAACAAATACAGACATTAGAGAATACATGAATAGAGCATTTCAGTAATCACACTGGTAACTTCTATAACAAAGTAAAATCTCCAGAGAAGTAATTCAACTCATTTGATATTTAGAAGGAAAAATATTGATTAATACCTTGATTATAATTATATGATTATATGATTTTCCTCGAGTGTGTAAACACTCAAAATGTTTACTGTACGCTGATGACACGGTTATATTTATCTCTGATTCAAATCCTACTGTCATAAATTCCAAACTACAAACTGATCTTCATCTGATATATGACTGGCTGAAAAAGAACCATCTGACCATCAATGTAAAGAAAACGGAATGCATGTATTTTCACTCAACCAGAAAAAAACTTTTTTTAACTGATTCCATTACTTTGGCAAATCAAGATCTTGCTGTCACTAAGACCTATAACTACCTGGGTGTATTACTTGATTCACATCTTACATACCGGGAACACATCTCGAAATTAACAAAAAAGCTGAATCAGAAACTTTACGTATATAACAAGATTAGACCACATCTCTCTTTCTCAGTTTCTGAAACGTATTTACATGCTATTGTATTCTCAACATTGTCATACTGTCTGCCAATCTGGTCTCTCACCACTAAGGACATCACGGAACCTATAGCACGACTGTACTACAGAGCACTTAAGATTCACAGTAATCTCCCAAAATGGTCACATCACTGCAGTGCGCTCATACGCACAAATGCTTTGACTTATCAGAACTTTGTAAATACCATGCTCTTGCTTTTTATTTTCGTATTCAAAATAGCTCTTCACCTGCACTTATAGGTCTTCTCCCGACACAAACTTCGAGACCTCTACGCCTTACTAGGTCTGTCTCGCAGGCACTCATTCCAGTTCCACAGTACAAAAATAACTATGGTCAGAAATCGTTTTTCTATACTTACACTAAAATCTGGAATGACACTCCTTATCATATTCGAATATTATCGTCCTTCACTTATTTCAAAAAGTCATATAAACAGTTTCTTCTTAGTAGTCAAACTTGTACACACTGACTGCTCATGTACAGTTTTTTGGCTTGTTTTTTTTTGTATTTAATGTCTTGTTTGTATCTACCTAATCAATTACAATGTCTTGTATACATGTTCTGAATTTCTGTGTATTGTTTTTATGTTGCTGCAGAACAGGAACCTGCTGTAAACCAGTTTTTAAACTGAGCCAGGCCCGTTTTTTACTGTAACTATACTGTTGCTGTTGAATTTTCCTGTATAATAAATGAAATGAAATAATCACTCATTCAATACAAGCAGCAGTGGATTCCAATCCTCCCCCTTCAACTGTGATGCAATCAGCCCTCGGAGGATCTGCCTCTGATTGGTACGGGGTATTGACTTCACTAGACTCACCTGCCTTTTTTACTAGAGCGAACAGTGCGGTGTGCTGCATTCAACAATTAACAACTTCAAGGCAACCTATTCTGTAAAAAAGGCAAAAAGAACTTATCATACACAAATATTTTTAATACATTCCTAAAGGAATATATTTAAGAAAACATTTAGAATATAGAGTGCAGCCTTCGGGTTCCAGAAGTAAAAACTAATTTTCTCCACAGTGAAATTGACTTTTAACAATAGCTGATAAACCTTTATAGACAGAGCTGATGTGAGCTCCAAGGTTGTTAATCAATTGTATTCGATTTTTTTTAAGCCATCTTGTTAATTGAACTTATTTTTTAAAATAATTGTATTTAATAGCTGAATTCTTGGTGAAAACTCCATGATGCGGTACAGAAAATTCCACCAATCAGAGAGTTGCAGCGAGCGAGCAGCAAAAGAGGTATATATTCATATTTTGCATATTTATAGAATTAATGTTGTTTCTATAATAAACAACTTTAAATTAATAGTTTTATATTTCTCAAATATATGATTGTAGATCTTTCCCTCACCAAAGACATTGGCCTGCTCAATCTATGGTTTAAAAAAAATGTTTTGCTTAAAATAATAGTTAATAATAATAATAATGTAAGGTTGTGATTCACCTCGTGGCTGGTTGGCTTGGATCATTATTCGCTTTAACGAATACTTTGGATGCTGAATAAAACAAAATCTTTTTAAAAAACTTTTTTTAAATTCAGCCCAAAAACAAAATCTGGTATATGTTGCCTATAGTCACATTAACAACCATCACAAACCATCTATCTCTTTCCAAGAAATGTTTGACAAAAACTAAAACTAGATTAAAGTTGTTCCGGAGAGAACGAGAAATGTTTAGTTTCAGAATTTATAGCTTCGGCTATATAGGCTACTAGTATATGAAACATATAAGTTAAAAGACATTAATAGTCGTTAAAACGTTGTTCAAATTTGTAATCAGGCACTAAAGCGATTACCCAAAACATGCTTTGAACCAATCGGATTGCTTGGGTCCTTCGCTGGGACTCATCATCACTTCACCACTACACTACACAAACAACTTCTTCTGTGCTACTTTCTGTTGGTTTAGAAGGCGAACGCGTCGATTATAAGCAGCTTTCAAATGGCTGGGCAGGAGTCTAAAAGAACCCTCTTAAACGGTAATTCGTGGGTAATTTAGAAACATTTAACTAAATATCTGAAGAATCTGGGTTAATAGAGACGATTTAAGGTTTCCCCTTTCTTTACTGTTTACAATCTACTGTTCCACACTCCAGTCCGGTAGGTGGCGGTAATGTGACACATTTGCTGTATGCCAATCATATCAACAGAAGAAGAAGCGGCCGTGTCAGGGATCTTCAGCGCTTTTTTTACTTTCAGAATAACAGAAGGTAAACACCCGTAAATTCTCTCAGCAGTACAGATATAATAAAAAAACTTCATCAATACATTCTCAGTCGATATAAAGTCTCTTCGCTGATCTTCAGTCTGCAGTCTTTTTCAGTCAGTTATTCTTTCTGTCGATCGTGTGCGACTCTGACACGCCCAGAAACTGAAGATCATTACAAATAATATCCACCGATCATCTTTGGAATCCCCTAATTTACTGAAATCTACATCAATATGGAAAACATTTCGTTGTTCTTTATGTCCGTAGTGTTTATGGAAGGTAAGGATTATGTTTCGTTCTTAAACATTTTTGGTTTCTCTTTTGTAAAATACGGAATTGATCAATTGTCTTTTTTAATCTTTATTAAAACCTTAACTATACAAATAGTAAGAGCATACAAAAAGAGTCATTAATACAGAAAACAAAATATCAGACAAGAACAGAGCCAGGGGGAGTTACGCCTCCTTACCAAATTACTAAATTTGGCTTTGTGAATATGATATATTTCCCTAAAATGATAAATAGATTAATTATGTATATTTCTTTCAGTTTTTTACCCTTGTTAACATGGAGACCAAACAGCACATCCCTCCATAACAAAGAAAAATCAGCAATAAGTTTAACATTAATGTATTGGGAAAGATCTTTCCAGAAAGTGATGGTGTAGGGACATTTCTAAAACAGGTGTACCAATGTTTCTGGACATGATCCACATAAAGAACAGTTAACACATATGTCAAGTTTAAACCTAAGGAGATATTGCTTAGCAGGATAATACCTATAATTGTGAAAGAGACTTCTCTTACTTTATTCGTAAGAAGGTGGTGATGGCGCAGTGGATAAGACACATGCCTTTGGTGTGAGAGACCCGGGTTCGAATCCACTGTGAGACACCAATGTGTCCCTGAGCAAGACACTTAACCCCCAGTTGCTCCAGAGATGTGCAACCTCTGAAATATAGCAATTGTAAGTCGCTTTGGATAAAAGCGTCAGCTAAATGAATAAATGAATAAAGGTTGCGAAACATTTACCAATTGAGGTCAACCTAGGGTCTAAAACAGGTAGGCAATCAGGTTTTCCAGTCCCTTTTAATAGAGTTACAATACCAGATGGGATGGCATCCATAACAATTGCAAACTCTCTTGGGGTGATTGGAATGCCAAAAGTGTGAGGGAATAATTCATCAATGAACCGTTATCGTTTAATAGTTGGGATACTAGAATTATGTTATTATTGAATCAGGTTTTATAAAATAAGGATTTATTCTTGAATTTAATAAGCCGATTATTCCAGATGAAGCACCTATGTGGGGAGAAATTATGTTTGTAGATTAAAGACCATGCTAAGAGCATTTGTTTGTGGAATTTAGATAAAATTAAAGGAATTTTTTCTAGTTTATGATCACATAAAAGTAAAAATTCTAGACCACCAACCTTGGAGAAAATATAGTTAGGTATAAAATTCCATGTAGGTGTTGAATTTTTTAGAAAATGCTTTATTTTAAAAGTATTATTGAGGGTTGTAAAATCAAGAAAGTTTAGACCACCACGTTCAAATGTGTTCATAGTAACAGAGTTTTTCACAAAATGCATCTTGTTTTTCCAAATAAAATTGAAAGTGAATTGTCAATGGAATTACAGAGCTTTTTGTTGACAAACAAGGGGATAGCAGCATACGTAAGACGGGATAAACCTTCTGCCTTTGTCAACAAAACTCGTCATTTCAAAGATAAATCCCTCTGCAGCCATCGATTTAACTTCTTCTTTGTCTTATCACTAATTAAGTCAAAGTTTACAGAGCATCTTTCCTCCTCATTTTTATAGTAATCCCTAGATAAGTGATCTTATCTTTGATCGGTATGCTACAGATCTGGGAGATGTCGCTTTCTTTAAGGGGAAAAAGTTCACACTTCTTCAGATTTAAGCAGAGTCCAGAAGCTGCGAAAAATAATTCTATTGTTTTGATAGCAATTGGCACTGGCTGGCATTTTTTTAAAATAATGTAGTATCATCTGCAAGTTGGGTGAGGATAACTTCTCTTTCTGCAATTGAAATTCCTTTTAAAGCACAATTTTTAATATGGGTGGAAAGAAGTTGAGTAAATAAAATGAATAGGTAGGGGGAGGCAGTGCAGCCCTGTCGGATGCCTCTTTGCAGCTCAAATCTTGGCGATGTCCCATTTTTTAGTCTGATAGAGCTATTGCCTTTGAAATAAATTGTTCTAACAGCTTTACAGAAAGAAAATCACCAAAACCAAATTTCTCAATAGTTTGAAATATAAAGTTATGTTCTATTGCGTCAAAGGCTTTATAGAAGTCCAAGAAAAAAATAAAACTATCATCAGGACATAAAAATGAATAATCAATTATATCTAAGACAAGCCGAATATTGTTTGAGATGTCTTTTTCTCATTAATCCTGATTGGACTTCATTAATAATAGGGTCTTAGGGGGTAGAGAACCTTTTTCAACACTTTCTAATATTACTTCAAGTAGAAAGGGAGCTAAATCTAGTGTAAAAGCCTGATAAAATTCTACATCAACCATCAACTTGAAAAATAAAATGACCTGATGTATCACTGACAGATAAAAGAATAGTCCCTGGAAAATGATATTTTCGAGTCGCAACACCAGCAGAATGTTCAGACCCATGAGCCTTTCCCCATTGGGATCTCCATAATCTACCATCGTCTGGAATTGAGTGTGACTCTTGAATGAAACAAAAATCAGATTTGTGCTGCTTGACAAACAAAAATAACGCCTTGCGTTTAACAATATTCCTTAACCACCTGGCATTGAGAGTAGTGATAGATAAAGACGTATTAACAACAACGGATAGAACAATGTAAAAAATAAAGTTTGGATGAAATTAGACTTTAACTTTACTGTAAGGAGCTGCACCAATTCACTTAAATAGAATGTGCATAGTGAAACTTAGTGAAACAGTGAAAACTAAGGAGATACCTAGGTTTTCAGTCGACAAATTACACATACCAGTTATTAGCAATTAATAGACATAAAATGTTAGCCTATTGAACATTGCAAATAATTTAACAGGATGTAAAAGAAGTTGTCTTGTAAGCATATTCAGTCATGTCATTCAAGTGCTCAACAACCCTTATAAAAAAAAATTTTGATTTTTTTTTTTGAACAAGATAGAGTTTCTCAGAACAAATAGAAAAACATACACGCAGTGAATGACAAGCATTTTGGATATTATGGCTTAACTCGACTTAAAGGAGAACTCCGGTCAATTTAAAAAAAAATTAAATTTGGAGTGCTGTCAGAGAACAACGACAAAAATCGGTGTTGCCTACACTGTGTTATCCTCTTTTTAATATTTGCACCCTGTTGACTTAAATGGGGCAAGTTTTAAACCTGATTTTAGCCTCTTAACATCCTTGATGTGTCATTACATTGTGAGTGATTCCTTCAGAGTGAACACGGTGAATCTGACTGCAGTAGATGTGAATGATATGAATAAAATTGATGTTAATTCACCCAGCGCACATACCTGTATTTACTTCCTGTTTTCGGTCGAAGTCCACAGTAGTCGATTGTCGAGTGCGCACGGTGGTACTTAATTACGTTATAAATTAACCTATATAACCTCGAGAGCATGTAGATGTGAATTTGAGAACTTGTACAACAAATATTCGTACTTGTACGCTAAAATTTACGCTCACAGCTCCGATGTGAAAACCTGTAAAATAAAAATCCGAGGTTGAATGTTGAGATTTGCACTCCAGACAATAGTCACAAACCTGTATTCTGAATTTGAAGCCGCAGGGCGCAAAGGAGTTTTTTTTTTTTATTGGTTGGCGCCTGGCCAATGAAATGGGACTTCTTTTGTACGCGATGATGTCGCGAAACCCGCATCCTCCTCTGAGACGTTCTGAACTTGGCTTAATGCATTAGACAGTGATATTAAAAGAAATATATTATCAAACTCATTAAACACCATACTAATAATGCATTTTCTTACTAATATTTTGCAATTTCTATGGGAGGAAAACGCTTAACATGTAGGCTAATTAAACGTGTTGTGTTCATATTCTAGACTCATCTGCTTTTCTGTACATAGGTATGCATTATTAGTATGGTGTTTACCGAGTTTGATAATATATTTATAAGTCCTTCCAAAAAGTGTAAACAAAACAATTATTAAAAATCATCTGTTAGACTATGTATCTGAAAAGGATTTCATACTGAGCTACTAGCAATCTTCTTTATTTATACAAGTGCAAAAAAGTGCTCAGTGCATTTTAAAAATTTAACAAACGTTTTGGTCACGCAGGACCTTCCTCGGTACCTTTAATATTTCAAAAATAATTTTATGGAATTATTCAATAAATAAAATCCATTTTTGTTGTACAAATTAACAATGTGCATGTTACATAATCTACTTTATACTCAGGCAGACAGCTGCAGGTGCCACAACATAAAGAGACATGTCAGTTTTAGTGACACAGGACCCTAACCTAACCCTAAAACATGCGATGTGCCAATTAGTGATGCACGATATATCGACCATATATCGATATCGGCCGATAAATGGTCTTTTTTGATGTTATCGATCCGATAAGAAAATTTGGCCGATATATCAAAGCCGATAGATAATAGATTATTTACTTCAGTTGAGAGATGCGCGCTGTTCGCCATGATGGTTCTGAATGATTGGATTCACTTCGAAAAGGAAGATACAGTTCAGTGCAACATGTGCAGCACAAATCTGTCACATAGGCTTCATAACACTATAATAAAAACGCCTGTAAAAGAATGTTGTGAATTCTTGTTCGCCAGTGTTTCAGCGCGACGAGCGCGTTGTTTTGGAAAGAGCGCATCTATGGAGTTAAGCCTTCATGACAAGCATAGTCAAGTTCTCTTGAGCATTCGCAGCATTCTGTGCCATTGTAAGTTGTAATATGTTTATTTTGTGTATATATATCTGTATTATTATATATATTATATATAATTATATATATTATCCTATATTATTAATCTAATATAGGATGCGTTTGGTTGAGTTAATGAACGATGCAGTAGCGCTTCATTGTACCGGTGATCATCTTTATAGCCTATTTAGCGTGCGCGCAGCTCAAACAGCAATGCACATTCCTAACTATAATTGGGACTGTCATATACATGCCATTATAATGAGAACACTATTGTAATAAAACATTGTGAATTCTCTGGGTTTAGTTGCCGTGTTTCAGCGCGTTGTTGTGGGAATAGCGCGTCCAGAACAGGGATTACTACAACATTGTGACCAGCACAAGTTCGATTGTGCATTCACGTCATTTTGTGCAAATAAGTCATAATATAAAGTTGATGTAAAATAAATATCTGATTAATCTCACATATGATGCGTTTCGTGGATTTAAACAGCCAGCTAGAAAAGTTCTTCAGTTTCCCAGTGCTCGTTCTCTTCAGCTTAAGCACGCGCAGATTGAACAACAATGCAAAACATTAAAAGCTATGATTGGGACTGTCATATAATTATAATTGTATTCACTATTGTAATAAATTTGTAAATTCTTTGGGTTTGCATTCTTCAGCAACCGTTGAGTTGATTAACCTTCTAGCAAAGCGATTCGGTTTTAACGTTCGTTCTCTTCAGCTTCAGCGCGCGCAGCTCACACAGCAATGTCATTTGAAACAGTAAGCTATTAAAGTTTTTTACTATCACTGTAATATTAAAAATGTTTAATTTTTTTCAAAAACATTGTGTTATAATTAATAACTACCATTATTTTGTTCTCGTATTTTTTCATCAACGATATGGTTTGATAAAAATAATTTCCTTATTGTCCGTGCAGAGGCGATTCCATTTTATTGATCCATTTTGTTTCTTTATATGCAGCCCAATGTTATCCAATGACTTGTTTGCATTATTTAGGTATTTAATTTTTTGTTAGGCAATAGATTTTTTGATAACACTTTACAATAAGGTCTCATTTGTTAATGCATTAACTAACAGAGAGCAATAGCCTTTGTTATAGTAGTTAATAAAATATGTGTGTTCATGTTAGTTCACAATGCATTGACAGATGTTAACAGATACAACTTTCTTAAAAATGTCTTATAAAATTGTTGGTTCATGCTAACTAATGCTAACAAAATTAAACCGTATTATAAAGTGTTACCATTTTTTTAATAAAGAAAGTTGCCCATAGGAGTGTAAAATTTATTTTAAAAGTTAAGGAATCTTACACTGGTTCAAACTAGGCTGTACTGTATTGTATATGTTTGATTTATGTTAAAAGTGTTTGAGACGAGGCTTTTAATGGTGAGCCTTTTGTTTATGTATACAGGCTATCAAAGTATATACATTTTTTTAATTTAGATTTATCGGCCAATATATCAGTTATCGGCTTTCAAATGTAAAGAATTATCGGTTATCGGTATCGGCCAAAATGTTCATATCGGTGCATCCCTAGTGCCAATTGCGTCATGTGCCACTTACATAACAATTTGCTTTATGCTGTCAAACAAATGATTTATTACATTGCTGAGTTAATGTGTACAACATTATTATACATAATTCGATAATAATTATTTTTTAAATATTAAAGCCACAGATGAGAATCTTGCGCTGGCCAGCATTACTCACTTATACTGACACCTACTGGCCGGACGCGACATTATTCGTAGTGACCCATGATAGATTTATTTTATGTCTTTCCTAGAATGGGCAGTTTGTGACTTTGCAAGATAAACAAAGTAGCACTGGAATTACAAAACATTCAGTGGCACAAACCAATATCAAATAGCTAAAGACGTGACACAAAGTTTGAAAAAATATATCGATAAATAAAACGACTTTAATGCGTTTAATTGATATTTAAAAATATCACAAAATTAGGCTATTTATTTAGGATTTTGTGTCATAATTACGTCAGTATTTGTCAGTCACTGGAGGTGTCACAACATACAGTGACGTTCCGCGACTCAGTGTCGGTCAGGTGTCATGTCAGTGTCAGTGTGTCGCGATAATGTCAGTGACACATGCCACTATCCACTGGCACATGCCAATGAAGACCGTATGTGCCACCGGATGTGCCAGTATGCAAAGTGACATATGCCATTGGCTTCTGTGCGTCAGATGCCGTGTCACTTAATGTTAATGCTGCTGCTGGAGTTTTATGTGACAGGTTTTCACATTGGAGCTGTAAGTGTAAATTACATGCTCTTGAGTTTTGCTGCTCTTTTACCTTCATAGATATAACTACAGTGCCTTCAAAATGTGATCAGAGGAAGAATGTGGCCTATTGCAGCATTTTACAGCTTTCAGATGCATCCAAAGAAGTCAAATGAGATTTTAATTTAATTTGTTTCTCTGTGTTTTCCAGGTGTGTTTAGTGAAACACGGTCAGTGAAAGCGGGAGAGTCTATCACGCTACACACTGGTCTCACTGAAATACAGAAAGATGAGGTGATGGACTGGACGTTTGGAGCTGAACAAAATCTCATAGCTAGAGTAAGAAAAGAAAATAACCCCACAATATATAATGAAGAACTTAATGGGAAATTCAACGGTAGACTGGAACTGAGTGGTCAGACTGGAGATCTCACCATTTTAAACACCAGATCCTCAGACGCTGGAGTTTATGAAGTTTCCAACAGCATCAACAGCTTTAGGAAGAGTATCAGTGTCAGTGGTGAGTGTCTAATTCATTTCAATGTTATTATTCGCTTATTTACATTGTTTCTCTGTACTTAATTACTCTCAAATTGAACTCTTAAACATATAAGATGTACAAAGTGTCCATGTGTCTTAAAGAATCTAGACATTTGTAAGGCAGATTTCCAGTTATAGGAAATGACCTGGATGTAGTTTTAATTGTTTTAGTCAGTTGCGTTTCCTTCGAGGAGGCATGGAAGGCAGTGACTCCTTATTAAAATTTATGAGAAAATAATCCGTATTACAAAACTAAAACAACGCAAATCCCTAAAAGCATCCCTACAACTTCTGACTTGTGATTGGGACATGAATTTACCATTTATTTATATATACTGTGAGGAACTTACCTCTTTTTTTCACTTCACCACCGCACACCACTGGTTTTAGTGTAATAATATAATACAACTATGTGGATGGGTGACTGGATGATTCCTCAAAAATGAAATCTGCATGACCTCACAAAACAGAAGTCATGTGATCATCACTGACAAGTCAACAGTGTGTTTATCTACAGTTCATAGTGTTTGTTATAGATTGGATTCATTCATTTTAAGGGTTCACACTGAGCAAATGTAAGCTGGTGATTTCCAGCAACGGTTTAGAGTTGAACTTTATGCAAATGAGCTGCGAAGAGATGTGATGATAGCCAATGAGAAAGCAGAATGTGATCCGTCACCTGATACACACTGATGGTGGACCACACTGAAAAAATTTGGTGTAACAATAGTTTTCACTTAGAAATTGCTAGTAATTTCACACATGGTTACAAAGAAACAAGTGTGAAATTTAAGTGTGAAAGTTTGAAGTATCTGAAATTGTATTTTCTTGTAAAACATACTATTTGAAAAATCTTTTTTTTTTTCTGTGTAGAAGCGTCTGCTAGAAACCAACAGCTCTGTGATCTCCTTCACTGTGGCTTTACAGTAATGACTCTGTCTTTAGTTCGTTCAGGTCTGTCTCCAGGAGCGATAGCGGGGATTGTTATTGGTGTTATAGTGTTGGTGGCTGCAGCTGCTGTTGGCATTTACTTTGGCTACAAGAAAAAGGGACAAATGTGTAAGTAATTACAGCTGATATAGCATGAGATAAATACTGTGCTGGAGATTAAGTTTGTGCCTTTGTGTTTGTGATTGTATGTGTTTTTATGTTGTTCTTTATCCAGCAGCATTATTAATAACTATCATTAATACTCATATTAAAGATGACAGTGATATGGCAGATTATGAAGATTTAATGAACTGAAAGCAGGACGAAGATGTGGAGCAAATTATTAGTGTTACTTTTGTTCATTTCTGTTATTTTTGATTGTTCTTATAATTTTTGTTCCATATTTCTCTGTTTCTACAGTATGAGTTGTGTTGCTGGTAAGTAACTCAAATATTTCTCTAAATACATTCACTTATCATTATTAACATGTGCTTATTTTAGCAATGTGTGAATTGTTTTGACGAAGGAATGTGAGTTATATAATATATACGTTTCACTGTAATGAGCTGTTTATGAACATGAGAAAGTGACAGAAAGAAATCCTTCGAATTTTGCTCTTTTATCATATCAGTCTCAATCCTCATGATGCTGTGAAATCACACATCGGTGAAGTTTTCATAAACAGCCTTCATTTGAAGAGATCTGATGTATTTTAAATTGTTTTAAATCTAAATGAAATTATTTGATCATGAAAATCAAAATATTTTTCCTAAAAAAGACACTAACTTGAGATATTTAGAAGGTGTTCTTAACATAAGTAATATTAAATTGATATGGTATTGATGTCTAATATATCCACTGATCTTCCCATTTGAGTGGATTCGTCACTGTTATGAACAAACACTTTTGTGTGACACATATGACACAAAACGGCAGTGTTTTGGATTGTGTCTAGTCGTTTTTTTATTGTGTCTGTCTCTTAATATCTTGTTATTGTCAGATTCCACAAAACACAGAAGAAATATGCCAAACGACGCAGAGCCTTTGATAAAGTAAAACTCTCCCGAAAGCTTCAGGACGAAACCAATGTGACATTTTCATTATTCAAAATAAAACATATTTCTCTTCATGTGAGCCTCTGAAATCCTCTGTGTGCAGATACATCTGATCTAAACCTCACATTTCATTCCTGTCACTCAGTGCATATAATGAATACTGGATAAAGCACTTACTGTTTCTGCAATTATTAGACTAAATATCTGATGAGAAATGTCATGTATGGACTATATAGGAATGACATGTGACGCTTTAGTTTGAACACTTTCTAAACGTTTCTAGAAACATGTGTTTGTACCACACTGACAGTTCTGCTCTCTGTACGAAATTTGATGACGCTTTTATTGCAGGGACACATTTATTTCTATTTCTTACATTATAATGTAAACTGTGCCTTATTTTTATGCTATACACTTAATTTCCCTTAGTTTCATCTCTGTTTTGTGTTATCTGAAGTAAATCTGCCCATCTTACTCTCTGATTGTGAATGCAAATTTAAATAATCTGTTACGGGTGGTGATTTATCATTGTTGTGTGAATTTATTGATTTTATTTTAAATTTTGATTGTTACCTTTTTTATTTTTTTTAATGATTTTATTAGAGAAGTTTCAGCTTTGGATTTTTTTTGTATTGCTGTTTTAAGCTTAATGAAAAACCTTTTCACTTCACTGAATAAAATAATAATAAATTAACCAAAACTATATTCGTTTGTTGCTATTGTCTGGTTTGTTCAGTCTGTAAAAATGAGACGAGCAGAATCGTCCGAGAGCTTCAGTAATATGAAGTAATGGATGTGGACTTCTGACAAACAGATCAATGTCCAATGCACTGCTATTCAACTCTTGCTCTCTAGAGACACATTTACTAAACAGGACAGATTATCATGAGAGCTCAGTTTCATTAAAGCGCTGATGGAAGTGAAAAGTTCCAGTAATGCCAAAATTAAAAAATACTGCTAATTTTCATAATGACCAACATATTTTACCAAGAGTTGAGATGCAGTTAATGAAACATGTTAATAGGTGTGGAGCTCACAATGCTATAGCTAATGCTGTTTAAAAAATAAAAAAATCCACCAGATGGAGTCAATTATCATTTAAATCAATATCACACCACTGACGATCAGAGTAGAAAGATGTAAGCATCAGTACATCAGCAAAATCAATTTTTAGTCTCTAGTATTAACCTAAGTAGTATTACTAAGTATAACAGTGTTACTATTTTGTGTAGGCCTAACTGTATAATCCTGTTCATTTCTTTTTTTTACCTTTTGTGAATCGGTGTCTTTAATTAAACAATCAACATTGATGCAGTAAACTTTCACCTTTAACATGTTATTCAACATTTGAGCTTTACTCGCGTTGACCAGCTGTTAAACTCAATCCTGAAGATGGTGTCTAATCGACTGTCATTTAAAAGCTTTATGTTTCATGTTGGCCTATTTATATTGAATGGTGGAGCTAATCTTGGAAAGGTGAATTTCAGGTTAAGAACACTAGATGACGCTCTAGTGTAGTATAAAGGGGGTCGCAGACCGGACGAGAAGCGGAGCGCCGCTCCGTGTCGCGTCTAGGACAACTCTCGAGGTATAGCCTACTTTATAGCCAGCAATATTGTTATGTTTAAGGACATAATGGAATTAAGATAATGTCTGTTCTATGTAATGATTGAACGGTACAATTAAATACAATCGTTGCTAAGTCTGCAGTCTGAACACACTTTATCTCAGAGCGTCCGTTAACTAGGGTTGGGTACCGAAACGCGGTGCCAATAGGGAACCGGTTCCGACGTAAACGGTAGTAACCAGACCGAATAAGAACGAAAATTTCGGTGCCTGATTTCGGTGCCTGACTCTCTATGTCATAAGGCGCACAAACGCAAGGTCTCTCGCTCTCTCTCTCCTTCTCCGCCGTGCGCGCACTACGGTTTGGAGCACAGTCTGTTCTGTCTCGCATGCGCGCTCTTGCACGCTCGATCTAGATTGCGGGAGATTTTAACTAATTTGCGGGCATCAGGGCCGTTATCAATATGCGGGAGACTCCCGGAACGTCTGCTGATGGCGGGGGGATTATTAAAGATGCCAAAGTCAAAACGCTCCAAGGTTTGGCTGCATTTCACGTGTAAAATTACGCGTAAGAACGCCCTCTGGGTGTGCCGATTGTCTGAAGCCATGAATCACGCCAATCCATTGGCTGATGGCGCGGGCGCCGCCTTATTACTGTATATTGGCACGCGCATCATCTGCTCCTCAAATTTCCAGGGGTGGTAAAAGTAGTCAAAAATTATACTCGAGTAAAAGTATATATAGGCCTACCTAAATAAAAAATGACTCCAGTAAAAGTAGAAAGTCCTCCATTCAAACATCACTTGAGTAAAAGTACAAAAGTATCCGATTCAAAACGTACTTAAGTACCGATAGTAAAAAGTAAATATTCAAACTGTAAATATAAATAATTAAACAGATCAATTGTTTTGGGAGTGATATGCAATGTTTTAATTGAACAAATTATTAGATACTGCAATTAAGAATTTGTTAGATTTGCAATCATAAGAGACAATGAAGCACCTTGCATCAATTCTAAACAATTTCATTAACTTTAGTGACAGCATATTATGCTTAATTTTTAAATTAAGAAAATCTCACCTAATTCTGTAAACATGGGCTACAGAGAGCCATGTCAGCTGGTATTATTACATGTTAAAAATACATGTGATTTTTATTATAATAACAACTTTATAATATCTTAATGATATAATTAAAAATATTATAAATATATAGTGCAAATTTAACAAAATACTAATTTATTCTAATATTAAATATATTATAAAATACTAATTTTTCCAGCCAACTAACATGCTATGGTCATTAAATGTTTTTGGTTTTTTTTCCTGAGGTAAATGTAACGTTATATGACATACTGTTCTCCAGCTGTTTTATTGACCTCTTTCCGCGGTTGAAAAACACTGATTTATTGATATTATGTATAAGGTATATACATTTCGGTAAGTTGTACTGTATCTTTCAACATAGGCTACCTATTATTGTTCATTTGTGTTTATTTACAATTAACTAGTAGTAAAGAGATTAACGGCACCCCATATAGCAGGCGCTAGCTATCTGTCACGTCACATTTAAAAGCTCCAAAACGGTATTTATTGTTTAAATTTCGTAATTAAATTGACAGAATCTGAGAGCTGAGAATTTGTTTCATATCAAAAGTAACCTAATCTGTCTTGTCAATGTCCTCTTTGCTTCGCGATTTTTCTCTGCGTGAGAAAGTGGATGTGTGTCGTTAGAGTGTGTGGAAAGTGTCAATTGCGTGAGTCTCACACTGAATGAGTGAGAGTTGGCAGCCATGCAATAGACATGTTCCATAACATTAGCTGAATCAAATAGAAGATGTGCAAGACTCAAGGTTAGCGGAAATCTCGGGATCATTGCTGGGCAAAGCTGCACCTTCACCTGTTTCTGCGGTCATCTTCCACAATGGCGAACTGACTGCTATGTGAGCTTATGCTGGCAAAGAGCTTGCGCATTCTTTTTTTCAAAATAATACCAAGTTTTTCATTGGTTTGGAAAGCCAGTGTAATAAATACTTGGAGCAGGCATGGGGAAATGTAACGGAGTAAAAAGTAAACTTTGTCTTTAATATTGTAGTGGAGTAAGAGTAAAAGTAGATGCAAATGAAACATACTCAAGTAAAGTAGGCTACAGATCCCCGAAAAAAATACTTAAGTAAAGTAACGAAGTATTTCTACTTCGTTACTTACCACCACTGCAAATTTCTCTGGAGAAAGAAAGCTTGTCGGCAGCGCGAGGAGATTGGCAGCGAACGCAGCGTCTCGTTCCCTATTCAGAGAACATACAGTAACCAGAGACGTTCTCTTTCGTAGGTTACTCAAAGCTGCGTAGCTAAGACGCAGTGGGAACGAAACACCAAACTCGCCAAGCTAAGCGCTGCCGTAACTAGTACAATGACCAGATAACTTACATGACTGGTTCAAGCAGACAAAACATGGGAACCTGGAGCCATGTCGATATTAGATTACCCTGGTAGTAATCTCTATTAATCTACAGTAGTATTACATTGTTTGATACAATATTGTTTTATTTGATATTATGTAAATGTGAATTTTTATTTTATATTGGTTTATTTATTATTACCATATGTTACTTGTATTTATATTGTTTAAAGATTTAAGTTAAATTTGTGTCCAGTTTGGCCCTGTAAATAAAATGGTATTATTTTTTGACAAAGTGTGTGCGGTTTCGTTTTCTTAAGTACCGTTTCAAGAATCGTTTAAGCACCGGAACCGTTTAAAAAATACCGAGTAAGTACTGGTGGTATCGGATAAAACCCAACCGATACCCAACCCTACCGTTAACTGAATGAATTGAGAATCTCGTCTGAAAATCCGATAACATCAGCAATTTTCATTCAAGCAGCTGATTTCTGTAAATGAATGTAAAACTAAATGTATATTGCAGCACAGGGTGAAGTCAGTATACATTAACGACAATATGAGAGAAATAAATGTAAATTTAATATAAAACGTAAATGGCGCTCTGTGGCGCGGCAGGGTTTTGAACAAGGTCGTGAGCCGTAGCTGGGCACCGCGGACAGATGCCGAATGGCGCCGCCGGTGTGTGTACACTCATAGAGAATAATGTGTTCGAATTTTAAAGACATGGTGCTGCGCTTCTCGCCTGGTGTGCGACCTATATTTGTAACGGAGTAAAAAGTAAACTGTGTCTTTGATATTGTAGTGGAGTAAGAGTAAAAGTAGATGCAAATAAAACATACTCAAGTAAACTACAGATCCCCGAAAAAAATACTTAAGTAAAGTAACGAAGTATTTTTACTTCGTTACTTACCACCACTGCACATCCTTACACTAATTTATGATGTCTAAACTATGGAAAAAACACATGGAAGCTGCGAAATCATATAGAGAAGGACTTAGTTAGCAGGAAAGAGCGCAGAATTTTGACGAACTAAAGTTAATATGTGGTTAAGATCCGAACAAGCTAGCTTCTCTAGCCCTTACCACTATTCTTCCTTCTATTTCTTATCCCGACATAGGCTACGTTCAGATTGTCAGTCCAAAAAAAGCACATGAAATCCGTTTCAAGCTACATCCATATGTGGTTTGAAATCCTATTCAAATCCAGCAGGAGTCCACAGGCCGGCTACACATTCCCATGTTGTAAAATTTAAATAAGACAACATCTTTACTGCAAATGCAAACCCCTCCATCAATTCAACATCATTGCCATATTGCCAAAGAGCTGCATGAACACACAACTCGGATCTGAACAGTTGCGATACACAGTGTGGACATCATTTTAGATCAGATTCCAATCGGATACAAAGACAATCGGATTTGGACTGACAGTGGGAATGTAGCCATAGTTAACTACGTCAACATTTTAGCCATAGTCAACGCTTCATTTACACATGTGGCTAATGCTGTGCCTCTCTCAACCACAAACGCCTTCTCTCATCTGTTTTTTGCACTCTTCTCTTTAACTTTTGGCAGTCTGTAGAACTCTAAATGTTTTTTCCCGGTGCGAACGATTAGTACAGACCAAAACACGACTATTTTTCAGCAGCAATAATCAGCCAAATATGCTAGTCCGTTCAGTTCAGTGGCATTGTTTACGTTCAGTGCCTTCAAAATGGCCGACTTCCGGATTGATGACGTGTAGTGAAAACCCTCTATAGCACGTCACGTGACAGACAGTGTTTATTCACTCTAGTTTAGTAAGGATTAGAATTAGAAAGCAATGAAACGCAAAGCCTCAGTGGAGAGGACAGATATAATGCAGTGACTGTCACTGAACATGAGCTAATCTGATTAATATCGACAAACAGAAAAGACATTATAACAAACATTATTTGGACAGCGTATTAACGACTACTTACCAACATCTGGCACACGTGACCTGATGCCAAATATCGCGATGTGTTCGGAATGAGACTTCTTCAGCGCTATTTCCTACTGATAAAATTAGCGTCTGTTATTGACGGCACAGGTTTCCCATTGAAAGCAATAAAGTTCCTAATTCGTCATAGAGTGACGCCAAGGGGCGCCTTTGGCATCTTCATTGTGACATAGCTTGACCATGCTTCACTTTTTGACGCTTTTTTGACTCACTTTTTGACTCTCAAACACTGATCCTGGGGCTTTTTCTGATTCAGACAAAGACCCTCATGCTCACC
Organism: Siphateles boraxobius; assembly: GCF_051911475.1. Classification (NCBI taxonomy): domain Eukaryota; kingdom Metazoa; phylum Chordata; class Actinopteri; order Cypriniformes; family Leuciscidae; genus Siphateles; species Siphateles boraxobius. The sequence continues at coordinate 5,510,231 of NW_027508733.1, read as the reverse complement.
CTGATCTTGTCTCCAACACTGACCTAGTCCTGACTCCAACATCCAACATGTACCATGGCTTTTCATCCTGGTTCCTTGCTGATTCAGATTTGGACCCTGGTTGTAATCCTAGCAATGACACTAACAGTTATCTTTGTGTCAATGCTAATCTTAGTCTTGACTCTCATATTTGCCTCTGAACATACTTTCATCGATTATTAAGATTTGTCTGTCCATGGACATGTCTGTGCTTCACACTTTAAATAGTCTCTGCCATTTTCGCCAAGAATATATATCAGAGAAGCTTTGGTAGATCTTTTGCAACTTGAGATTGTAAGGAACCTAGCTATATGAAATATTAATAATCAATAATATTTTGTTATGATTAATTATGAATATTTGGGTCAGTTAATTGGATTAACTTGACATGGCTAAATTAATATTACAATCAATTAATCAGTTCGTCCAACGAACTCTTTTGATTATTAATTTATTCTTAGAAAAGGGTATCTTCCCTGGCCACAGAAGAATAATTATGTCTTAGCATGTACAGCGTTTTGAGCCTGTAGCAAGAACAAACCGTAAAGGGTCTTCGTATTGCAAGCGAATCAGAACCAAAATACATAAAGTGCATACGCTTTATTAACTAAATCATAAACATAAATAAACTAAACACACATATATACAAAAATACAGAAATAGGATAGTGATAGGATTAAATTGGAAACCGGAAAAAGGGCCAATGAGTAAGGTGACATGTCCGAGAGGGGAAGCGGCTCTTAGTTGATTTATGGTCTTTGTCCCCAGCGTGCTTAGACTGTTCATTCAAGCTCAAATAGACATAACAAATTCACATTGCATTCTAAGAGAAGGTGATGTACATCAAAGTGTGTGTCATTAAATGAGGATTAATTAGGTAGGAATCATGATACAGGTGAGGTTATATTGACCGTTGGGTGGTTGTGCAACCACATACACCCCAATCAAACATACCATGTTGTTATACCTAATAGTACACGAGACAGTAAATCATCACAGTTTCTGTGAGAGATGTTCCTTCATAGATCAGAGTAACACCGCAAAGTTTATTTAATTAAAGATTGTCTCTCTCTCTCTTAAGTATGTGGCGCATGTGGCCACATTCCTTTGAGGTCATAAAAGTCTGTTATCAGTCTTAAAGTGTTCTGTAACCGGACACCCGGCTGACAAAGTAACTTCATTTGTGAGGTTAGTTTTGGGGGAGAGTTTCATAGACCTTTATATTCATTAAATACAATGAATATGAATAATTAGTGTGTGTCTGATTGGTCCAGACCCTACAAGATGGACGAGGACTGTTGCATTAGCATGATGCAGCTGGATGCACAAGTGGCCTTGCTCAAAAACTTAAGAAGCTGATTGGTCAGCATGGATTGTAATGAGACATGTGTTCTTTGGATGGTTTACCATAAAGGACATCTACCTGAAATAAACATCAAACGATTCAATGTTGCATTTCAACATATAACATTCTTTTACTTTTAATATTAGGTTGGGCTGTTGTAGTGTTTGTCTGAAGATGTAGTTCTGAAAACATTTTCTTGCTGTTCTTCAGGACTCCCAGAAATGTTTGTAGTCTATGTACTTAAACCATAGATGTGGCTGCTTTAACTGTTCCAGAGTTATTTTTTAAAGTTTTGAACTGTTTTTTCTTTTACTATATATTGATGCTGTGAGTTATGTTTTACAACATGAGCTATACAGTACTATGTATACAGTGTTGTTAGTGTACACTTTTGTTGTTGAATTAAAAAAATATATATATAAGAAGTAATGTACCATGATAATAATATTATCAACATCAATAATAATGATTATAATAACAATAGCAATAGCAATAGCAATAATAATAATAATAATAATAATTGCATGAATATTTAAATCTGGTGCATTTCATAGGCAGTTTAAGAATAAGTCCAAAAATATACTGTAAGGGAAAACCAATGTTTTTATGTTTAAAAAAACTATTACAATAATGACAATATGACTATTTTTGGTTAAGTTTATAATGTAATACATTTCTCATAAAGTAATAATTGTTATTACATTATGAGCTCAAGATTTTATTACGTTTTAAGACAATTATTACATTATGAGCATTTTATTACAATATTAATGTAATACTTATTACATTATGTGCAGTTATTACATTATGAATTGCGAATCGTAAGAAACTGTGTAATTGGCAAAGAAATATGAATTGCAATTAAATGAAATATTGATAAATTCTAGTTTTGGCCACCAGATGGACACAACATAGACAATACAGTCACTTTGGAGCAAAACATCTAAAATTCATACATGTAAATCACTATTATAGATTAAAACTAGCAAGATTTATGAAATCTGATGGGGTTTTTTTATTCAATGCCCCAAGATAACAATCACATTACTTACATTAGCTGCCAGAAAGAGAAAACAATAAATAAAGCACATCAAATGCACACATTTCTATCATGAATATGAATATCATTAATACTGATTTCTAAATCTTTCCAGAATAGTCTTATAGTAGTCTAATAGACTTACAGTAGACAAAATAAAACAGATTCAAAATAACTGAACAAATTCAATGTTATCTGCTCAATTATTCAGCATCTTTTATTAATTAAGTCGAGTTTATATCTCGCAATTCTGACATATTTTCTCAGAATTGTGAGATATAAACTCGCAATTGCGAGTTATAAAGTCCAATTCTATGGAAAAAATAGACTGACTTTTTTCCCTCAGAATAGTTTAAATCTCATAATTCTGACTTTACAACACGCAATTGCGTCTTTATATCAAACAATTATGACTTTATAACACGCAATTGCGACTTTATATCAATCAATTATGACTTTATATCTCGCAATTGTGAGAAATAAAGTCTGAATTGCGTGATGTAAACTCGCAATTGTGAGAGAAAAAAAGTCGGAATTGTGAGATAAAAACTGGCAATTACCTTTTTTATTTTTCATCCTGTGGCGGAAACAAGCTTCCATAGTTACCAGTAGCCTACAGAATAAAGTGGAGGAAAAATGAAGAAATTAAGCATTTTGATCACCAGATGGCCACATCGTACACCCTATTGAAAATGACCGAGTAACCTTTGGAAATTATTGGTAAGCATCAGTGGTTTGCTGCACCAAAAATACTTTAATGTGCGTGTAATAATAAATGCCATTAAACAGATCTGATTCACTCATAACGGCTGTGTTTATCATAATGCATAGATGTAAAACACTGAGCTACGACGGTAAAACTGTGGTGATATGGTATCAGACACCACTGTCATCCAAACATGAATTAACTGTAGCCTATTACATAGATGTCAAAATGAAGTTTTTTGGAGGCTCTTAAAATAGTTTTTTTTTTTCCTGCTGGAAGAAGTTACATAATTAATAACTATAATATTATACTCTATAATATGTAAAAATGGGATCAGTCACATGACATTTTGACTTGGACGCAGGTTGACAGATGTCGTGTGTTTTTAACAGACAAAAACAGGATATGTTCATAATAAAAAAGGATGTCTGTGATATCAAGAATAGTTGAAACTCCAGAATGAACTTTTGAACTCTTGATAGTGTTGAAACCAACACAGTTTATCTGCAGGATCACTGTATGAGTAGGTATTTTAATATTCAAGTACACAGTATGTTATTTTTATATTTTACAGTAATATCACTTTTATTTGAGATAATTTTATTTTCTAGCATCAGCATTCATGGATTATGCATTTAATTTTACATAAGAAAAAGGAAGTTAAGTTGTGAAAGGTTTTTTTTTTAACCATATGCTATTCACACACACGCACACTAACCACAGACGTCCAGTAATAGACATTCTCATGCGGAAGTAGTTTGTCCATCCAACAGATGAAACCACATTTCTTTTCCAGATCTAAAGAACAGACCACAGCCGGTCTCAGTTTCACTCACAAAGTGCAAGTGCTTGCATTCAGTGAATCACATTCATGACACTGATTCAATAGAATAAAATACTGTCAAAAACTCCAAAATCTGCTAATATTTGTATAACATATGTTCCAAATTAAAGGTCTGCTCTATCTCTTCAGATTGTATTGCTAAAGTTTTATATGTAGCTTTAATCTGAATTTGCACCTGCAGAATAATGACCATCATCTTGTTAAATAATGTTTGATCTGAATGCAGTGAAGAGAATATGTTGCTAGGACATATAACATCATGGCTGTTTAAAGTCTGTTCATGTAATATGTTGTTTAAATAGCTTTTTTTTTTGCTTTGCTTTTTTGTGCAGAAAGCCTGCAAGAGCACTTCTTTGTTGCTATAGTCGTTGCTGTTTGTCTTCCCAGCATGCATGTAAACCGTAACTGTGAAGACATCACCATTGATGAGGATTTTTTGATCATTTTTTGGTGACGACGTCTGCGTACACCACCTCTTCGTCCACTTTAACTTCCTGAAAGAAAACAGAATACAGACAGTAAAATAGTGAGATATCATGGTTTTAGGAACAGTTGCAAAGAAATATTTTTTTGTAAAGTGGTAAATTATGTTGTTGTTTTTTTTGCGCAAACAAGCACTAACGTAATTTTGTGTGCTTGATGCAGAGGTTTTCATTTAAATTCGTAAACTTAAAAAGAAAAATTGTGTGATTTTTTTTTAAATCCTTTTAAAAAATAATGTATTGTTATTACTTTCAAAAGTACGTTCTACTGTACAATAGTAATATATTTGTCATTATTTATTCAAGTTAAACAGAACTTTTATTTTGGTGGGTTATCTTGGAGAGGTTGGCATTTCTGTGTGTATCTGACGATATTTTTCTGAAATGAAATGGTGAAATGCTGGTGAAGTGACTCTCAGAGCAGCTCTGGAGATTAAGTTCATGTTTTCATGTCCTCAGACGCTGAAGACACCATGAGAGTCACGCATGCTTGAAAATGTGCCCATGCCCATTCGAATATGAGCAAGGCCCACGCAGACGCCCCTCTTACAGTGTCAAGAAGCTTTTTGTGACCTCTGTAGCGCCACAGACCTGGCCCTGGGCCTGCAATGCCCCTAAAGGCGTCAGAGCTCACTCCACTAGGAGCATGGCCTCCTCCTGGGCATGGTCCAGTGGAGTATCTATTAGTGATGTATGTATGGCGGCCGGCTGGTCCTCACCGTCTACCTTCACCAGGTTTTATAGCTTGGAAGTCCCTGCACTGCAGGCACATATCCTTTCTGTGTCTGGAGCCGGCCACTGTGAGCCCAGCCCATCATATTTACGGCTCTTTCCCTGTTCAACACATCATCTCAAATGGCCCTTGCTTCAGACCCTAATGCAAGCGTCCCAACTTGGGTATCAGAACATGTCGTTGCGCTTATCATAGCACGGCGTGATTGGATTGGTTCCCCATACCATATAGCTACACAAAACGACTGACCGTTCGAAAGGGAAAGACTAAGTTACTAACAGTGTTGGGAGTAACGCATTACAAAAGTAATGCATTACAGTAACGTAATACTTGTTTCTTGTAACACAGTAGTGTAAGGCATTACTAATCAATTTTCAGTAATATTTTACTCTGTACATGTTCAGTAACGCTTGCGTTACAACACACTTTTAGCCCTTTTGTTCAAAGGAAAAAAGAAACAAAACCACAAGACCGTGAAACATTAACGAATGAAAAATGCAAGTAAGTTATTACCTTGTGGTCAGTCAAGAGCAGTGGTGGGCCGTCAGGTCCAACAAGGCCTTCTCTGCTGCCCTAAACACTATCAGAATCACTGACTTGCACTTGAATATATTTTTTCCATGAATGAGTATGAAATTATTCCCAATAGTCCATTCTCTTAATTTCATAGCTTTTCTCTTGGTTGGGCTGCTTCCAGTAGTGTATGTTTATGTTAGAGCTTTTATCCAATCATATTTCAGCTATCGTGTTGTCAGGGTCAAAGAAATCTGCCTTGAGGCCTTCAGAATCGGCAGTGCAGGCGCCTGTTGCTTAAAATGAATGGCAATGTAACTGTTGCTTTAACCAATCAGATAATCAGTCAGATTTAATCAGCCAATCAGATTTTAATTTGACTGCACCGGGGCCATCTAGCAGGCGTACAATAACGTCGCCATTTTCACATCCTTTGATTGGATGTTCAGAGCGCGTACTATTACTGGTAGTCAAAGCTAGCAAATCTGTAGCGAACTGCGTGAACTACAATATATTTCTGTATATTTAATAGTTTTTCAACCCACAAATTAATGTTTTTTTACCTCCTCGACCCCCAGCAGGTTTAAACCTACCGGAAAAAATCCCTTATTCAGCCTGAGCTTAACGCAGAGTCACGGAACTCTATTCGATCTGTCCGGGTAGAAACAGAACTGACTATGTATACTACGAATGCTTTTGAAAGCAAAAGTCCCGCTGATCTCATTGATTTCCTTGAAAACTCTATGAGAGAGCATGGGGCAGCTGTACACATCGTCATGTGTTGCGGTGACTGTCCCTGTGTCCACTGCTTCTGTCGAGCAGACACTCTCAGCCCTAAAGCGAATTAAAACTTATGCCAGAAATATGACGGGACTCGACTTCCAGCTTTAGCCTCGATAGAAAAGACTTATTGTTGGAACAGAAACGCACAGATAACCTGTACAATAGAGTAATTGAAGTCTTCTTGAGGGATACAAACTGAGAAATAAGGATTGATTTTGTGTAAAAAAAAAAAATCAGTAGTTTTGGTGAGTATAATGCTTTTTTGTCCCCGTTTTTTCCATGGTGTATATGATTTTCTATTTAATTTTTCTTTTAAATTTATGATCAAAACCTTTTTTTTTTTCAAACATTCATATTATTTTAACGTCTGAAAAGGGACTATTGTAACCCTTAAAGGACAAGACAAGGGAGGCTCAGTTTCTGAATTTATAATCTGAACGCAAGAACCACTGTAGCCTAACGTTACACTAACGCACACGCCAAACTCACTCGCCTCGTTTCTCTCTCCCGGCCTTTTCCAAACTCACCGTATTAACCCAATAACTGCTGGTGCAAATTAAAACAGCAATTTCACAACAATTATAGAGAGTCTATGCGCTACTACACTATTAAAAGTTATTAATTAAGGTAGGACACCACTGAATGCCTAGGTGTGAAATGCACGGCCCACCACTGGTCAATATTCGCGCGTGGTGTCCAAGTTTGTAAATAAAGACTATGACAGCTTCTGATATATTTGTATAGAGATTTATTTCATTAATCTCCCTCTTGCTGGTGTACCTTAGTATTGTGTGAAAGTGAAGGCGTGATTAGGGCGGGTTTAACAGGATTGCCGCGAGGCATGATTTCGGCCTCTGTGCTCACGCTGGCCAGTGGAAAAGCGGCTAATGGGTGAAGATGGCAGAAGAAGACTGTACATTCGCGAGATGGACGTATGCGCATTACTTCAAGTTTGGCCTAAGGGTCTCTATTTGTTCTGTGTTTTCTTAGGCTATGTTTAGCCAATATGACTGAGGCTGAGGGTTGGTCCTCCAATTGCACTTTATACTTCCCAAGAAAGCAGCTATATGTTCATCAGGTGCACTTTGTGCATGACAGTTTTGTGTTGTGAACCTCTTGAATTCAAAGAGAATAAAATAATGGCAACATTAAGAAAATAACAAATGTGCACCTTGTCATGGCATTAGAGTTTACATAAAGTTCTGTTGTGTCTAATATGAATAGGCCCACGCTTAGGGATGAGTCACGATTTTCGAATATTCGATTAGTTGATTTCATTATAAAATATCGAATAGGTTGTGCGATTATTGTCTTTAAAAAAGCCACATGTTTTGATGCGGTGACACGTTCATGTAAACAAAGTGTGGCGATGCCAATAATGCATCTAAAAGCTGTCAATCAACTCTCAGACAACAGAAGAAGATACACATTCTCACGTAGCCTATACATGCATGTGGTGGAGGGGTGCGATTTTCGAATAATAATCGAATTATACTCAGCGATCTTCGAATATTATTTTTGCTTGAAATGCCCATCCCTACAAGCTATTCCCAGATTTTGCCAAATAATCACTTTACCTGTACCATACTTTTAACAAACTTGGATTGTTTGTGATTCTGTCTGTCATCCTTTCTTGCATTGTATTGAGCCTTCACTTTGCCAATTATATGCTATATTGTTAGTAGCCTGGATAGCCCACAGTTATTATGCTACATCATATCGCCTTCTACTGGATGTAAAATGCTCTGTGGTACATTTAGTCATTTTAGGATGTTAAGTTCTACTTCTGTAGTAATTTTGGTGAAAGTAATTCAAAAGTAATACATGAGTAATGTAACGCATTACAATTCTGAGACAGTAATATTGTAAGGTAAAGAATTACTTTTAAATAACAGTAACAAGTAATCTATAATGTATTACAGTTTGGAAGTAAATACTTTGGTTACTAACGTAACCTCAGTTCCCTGAGAGGAGGGAACGAAGTATTGCATAAGCTAGTTTACGCTGTGGGAAAACTCCTTTTCTCGAGAATACTGAAGCAAAACTTTAAAACGCAGTGAAGCTGCACAGCAGACACAGATGAGCGCGAGTGCGGTCATTGGCTGTGCTGCGGCAAACTGCTCGAACCTATGGCGAGGCAGCTCTGACGCTCGAACCAATCAGGGCATTTCGCGCCCTGACACGTCAGAGTCCGAGGTCCGTGGTCCGAGTCCAAGGACCAGGTCTCGTTTAGGGAGCTCAGCTTTAATCAACTGAAGCGGTACACAAACACAGTACAGTAGCACGGTGGGTTACGCAATACTTCGTTCCCTCCTCTCACGGAACTGAGGTTACGTTAGTAACCAAAGTAGTTCCCTTTCGAGAGGTCTCTCGTATTGCGTAAGCTAGCTTACGCTATGGGAACCCCATTCAAAACGCTGTGCGTGTTAACTTCGCCCTAATATAGCCCGAGGCAACTGCCTGAGACTTAACAGAGTGAATATATGAGCCTAATATAAGCCAGTCAAAGACGAGCTTCATATAGGGAATGTAAATGTAAGAACTTAGTTCAATGGCCAACCAGACATATGTCGAGCCTTATGGCTGGGGAATGTGTGTACATTTATACTGAAAGAACCTTTGCTTGCAAAGCTGGCACTTCTAGATTATAAAATTTTATAAATGTGGACGGCGAGGCCCAGCCGGCCGCCGCACAGATATCTTGAATAGGTATTCCACTCGACCAAGCCCAAGCGAAGCCATGCTTCTTGTGGAATGAGCTCTGACGCCTAAGGGGCAATGAAAACCCTTAGACTCATAAGCCAGCGCGATAGCGTCCACTATCCAGCGCAATAATCTCTGCTTTGAAACGGCAAGCCCCTTAGTGCGGCCGCCAAAGCAAACAAAGAGCTGTTCTGACTGTCTGAACGGGGCAGAACGCTCCATATAAATTCTGAGAGCCCTGACAGGGCAGAGTAAATTCGCGTCTCCTTCGTCATCCGGCGAGGAAAGAGCAACCAGCGAAATAATCTGTGTTCTGAACGGAGTCGAGAGTACTTTTGGAACATAACAATGTCTTGGTTTGAGGACGACTCTGGAGTCATTTGGGCCAAACTCAAGGCAGGAACCGTTTACTGACAGCGCTTGCAAATCACTTACTCTTTTGACTGACGCGAGCGCCAGCAGAAAAGAGAGATGCTTCAAGTCAGCAGATCTGAGCGAACCCTTCATTGCCTCCAGGACCATAGAGAGGTCCTAGATGGGCACAGAAGGGGGTCATGGGGGGTTCAACCTTCTTGCCCCTCTAAGGAAGTGCACAATGAGGTTGTTTTTCCCTTGTGGCTTTCTCCTTGAAATCACACCCAAACACACGCAAGACTGATACCAGTCTGTCACCTTCCATGGAGCCAGGGCTTTGATGCAGCCGTGGTTCGCTCTGATTCATAGTTGGCCAGATCGCCACGTGTGAGCTGGTACACGTTGGTTTAACAAGCGTTGAAGGTGACGCATGTTTAGCAGTCCTAGCTGGAGTACCGATGATGCTGCAGCCATCAGACCTAACATCCTCTGAAATCTTTTGAGGGGCGCGCAGGCACCCGCTCTGAAAGATGCCGCTAGGCGCTGAATGACGAGCGCGCGCTCTACTGAGAGGTGCGCTCTCATTTGTACAGAGTCTAACACCATGCCCAGAAAAGACATTTTTTGGCTGGGAAACAGTGTGCTTTTGGAAATGTTGATCCTGAGACCCAGGCATTCTAGATGGCTGAGGAGCCAGGATCTGTGCATTATTAACTGTGTTTTCGACTGAGCTATGATAAGCCAATCGCCGAGGTAATTTAACACTCGTACTCCCCGCTGTCTCAGGGGGGTAAGTGCCGCATCCATACACTTCGTAAATGTACGGGGTGCTAAAGATAGGCCGAACGGCAGTACTGTGTACTGGTAAGCCTGCCCTTCGAAGGCGAATCTGAGAAATGGCCTGTGAAGGGCGAGATCTGAATGTGAAAGTACGCATCCATCAGATCCACTGAGAAAAACCAATCTCCCGGGCGGATATGCGCGAGTATTTGTTTGGTTTTCATTATCCTGAACGGGCGCGTCATTAGCGCTTTGTTCATGTGTCTGAGGTCTAGGATGGGCCTGAGACCGCCATCCTTCTTTGGGACGAGGAAGTAGCAACTGTAAAAGCCTGACTCACTTTTTGAAAGGGGAACTGGCTCTACAGCTCCCTTTTCTAACAGTTTCGACACCTCTGAGCGGAGAACGTGAGCCCCGCCCCCTTCTACTGTCGTTATGACCTCGGCTGAAAAGCGCGGGGGTCTGCGAGCGAACTGTAGTGAGTAGCGTTGTTTTATTATGTTCAACACCCATTCTGGCACGTGATCTACATTTATAGCATGAGCTGGGGGAGCAGATACTGTGGAACCGGTGCTTGTGTGAGGGCGCGCGCACTTCATAGTGGGCACGTGACCTACATATGACGCAGATAGAAAATAGCTCTTTTTGTGCTTTATTTGTGTCGCCGAAAAACGGCATTTGTTTGCAGGTGTGCGTGTTTTGTTGCAGACCCATTTACTGCAGTAATTACATTTCCAGTCGCCTGAGAAGAGGGAACTTGGAAATGTTTTAGAAACCTTTTGGAGCTTGGTCCGCCCTCGGCGGGACTTAAGCTCTGTCTCTTCCTTCGTCAAGACTTGCGAGGCTCGGGGTCCAACACAATCTTGGGTCGGGGACCACGCCTCTCAGGGAACTGTCAGTGCTTAGCTGAGCGAGAGCGGTGACGGACTTCAGCCACTGGTCGGGGCTGAGAGACCAGCGGTGCTGGCTTTACCTGACGGGGAGGTGGCCACAAGGTGGCCTTCTTGTGGTGGCTCGTGGCAGAGCTGCAGCGCTTCGGAAGGAAGTGGCGCATCGCTTGAGACGCCTTCTGAGCCTCTTTGAAGCGCTCTGCAAACCCTTTAACAGCCGGCCAAACAGACCGGAGGTGGAGATAGGGGAGTCCAGGAATGCTGCCTTGTCCGCCTCTTTCATGTCAGTCAGGTTCAACCACAAGTGGCGCTCGAGTACCGTCAAACTTGCCATGTTACGGCCGATCGCTTGGGCTGTTGACTTTGTGGCTCGCAGGGCCAGGTCGGTGGCGCTGCGTAGATCCCTGAAAGCCTCTGGATCAGGGCCAGACTCGTCCATTGAACGGAGAAGTTTGGCCTGAAATACCTGAAGTACCGCCATTGTGTAGCGCTGATGCAGCCTGACCAGCGGCGGTATAAGCGCGACTGGCCAGGGCTGAAGTAGCGTGGCAGGGTTTCGACGGATGAACAGCCTTAGCTTTCCATCCTGTGGCTGTGGGTGGGCAGAGGTGAGCGGCCACCGCCTCTTCGAGGGGGGGGGGGCTGACTGATAGCCCTTTTCACCTGCGCCGTCGACAGAGGAGAGCGCTGAGGAGAAGGAGGGTTTCAGACGCGCCGAATACGGCGCAGTCTTCCATGACTTGGTCAGCTCGTCATGTACCTCTGGGAAGAATGGAGCGGGTCTCTGTTGAGGGGCCTGCCGGCGCCCCTGCAAGAAACACTCGTCCAGCCTGCTGCGCGTGGGCTCCTCAGGCGAAGACCACTCGAGCCCGAGGTCTTCGACTGCCCTGGTGAGAACGCGGAGAAGCTCAGCATCGATGCTCGTGCCTGTGCAGGCCTGCGTAGATGGCGTGGGGCCGCAACCGAAGCCCATCCACTCCTAACAGTCGGATGTAGTAATGGAAAAACTATCATCCTTCCCCTCCTCGTCGTCTGAAGCCCCGAATGAGAAGAGACCCGCTGCTCGCTGAGAGGAGCGTCGGTTTGCCTGCGTGAACAGGGCCGGCGTGGGGAATTCCTGAGGAGAAAGCGAGGCACGTGGGGACTGGGCCGGCGTGGGCTCGCTTGTCTCCGTCCGCTCTGGCATCCTTTGTGAGCGGCACTTTTTCTTGCGCGGCTCAAGCAAAGGGAAAGAGGTAGCAGGGGCAGGATCGTCGTTGGTTAGGATAGCCAATCGCTCCCGAAGAGAGGTAAGATCCATCCTGTCACACTCAGGGCAGCCGCCCTTGGTGAGTGTGGCCTCCGCGTGGTCGTGGCCTAAGCAGGAAGCGCACAGGATGTGCAGATCTCCGCTGACGAGTGGGCCTCTACACGAGGCACAGGTGGTGCGAGGCATTTGAAACAACGCCTCGTTTGGAAAATTCTCTTTTAGATAGTGTGAACGTGGTGGCGAACACACTTGCGTTTAAAGGATATTAGTGCGCCGGATGGCACAGCAGAACGACGGGCTGAAGGCGGCGAAGGAAGCCGACGTCCTCAGAACTGCGATGCAGCTGCTCGTCCCGCTGGAGGCTCTTCAACGGCGGTGAATGCTTGTATCCGGAGGTCAGCGAAGTGGAGATTCGCTGAAAGAGATAAATCTGAACTCCCTAGGCGAGACCTGGTCCTTTATAGACTCGGACCACGCCCATTTTGGCAGACTCTGTCGTGTCAGGGCGCGAAATGCCCTGATTTGTTCGAGCGTCAGAGCTTAGCCATAGGTTCGAGCAGTTTGCCGCAGCACAGCCAATGACCACACTCACGCTCATCTGTGTCTGCTGTGCAGCTTCACTGCGTTTTAAAGTTTTGCTTCAGTATTCTCAAGAAAAGGAGTTTTCCCATAGCATAAGCTAGCTTACGCAATACGAGAGAACTCTCGAAAGGGAACTTGCACAACACTGGTTACTAACGTAACCTCGGCTCCCTGAGATACTTTTTCTGTCACATTTTCTGTCACATTTTCCTTCTCACTCACATCCATGCATATAACAGCAGAAATATTTGCATATTTTTTCTCACACTGGTTTTCTGAGGACCTCAGTTTCCAGTTAGACAGTTTAAGAGTGCCTATTTAGTAAAAATGCATGACCATGATGTTAATCTTTTGGTCTGTTACACTTTATTTCGATGCTACACTTTAGACAGTCTGTTGACTATAAGTAATATTGCATTTACATGTCAACTAATAGCTTAATAAAACCGTTTAGAAATCATTTGGATGGTTTAATAACCTGTTCTGGTGAGAATGGTGACTTTCCCCGCTCCCCCCAGTGTTCCTAGGCGGAAAACCAACCTTGCAACATGGGGATTTACGTCCCGGTAAGTTGGAATTAGGAAGTCTCGTGGGAAGCGAGAACGAGCAAGAAACAAACTGCTTTATGGCAACTCGACATAAACACACACGCCGCCCTCAATGTGTATGATGTATTACCCACCTCGGTAGACATAGTTGCACACGATAAAGTTGGCCGGCTCCAATAATAACAAATGCACATGAGCAGCGGTAGAAAGGGGGAGAAGGGTGCCGCAAGTGAGTTTTTTTACGACTTTGTTGTGAAATATACACCTCACAGCTGTAGGGGGAGCTCGTTGAGAAAACATGCGACAACAAAAGTGAAAATCAGCGAAGAAATAGCTAGGGTTGCCGAATGCCGCTTTAAAGCGACCAAAATTATTCAGTCAAGAGCAGTGAGTGATTTTCTTTTTCTTTTGTTGTTTGATTAACATTAAAGGGATATGAAAACCCAATCTCTTTCACATAAGAAAAAAATCATGCTTTGGTAAATCATAATTATGACATACATACCCATGTGGCAGAAATGGGCTTCCAGAAAGGGCCCCTATGCATTTACATGATTTTGTGTATGGGGTTTACTAGAACGTTTCCATCATTTAATTTAATTTTTTTTAATTTTTCTTATAATTTACATTGTTGCAGCACCTTTTTCCCCCTCTGTCTGAACGCTCTGCTTTACTTTCGACTACTTTTAAACCCGCCTTGCGCAGTCTGCTCTGATTGGTCAGTCAGACCCAGGCTTTTGTGATTAGAGTGTGTGTCGGAAATGTAACGCCTTAACTGGTGAGTATCAGCTCTGGTATATTTCAGTATATTTCATCCGCGACGGTTCAATATAATTTTCATCATCGAGAGGGTTCACGGAACGGTGTGTGTACAGCAGTGCATGCACAAGGTGAATGTTGGGTGGCAGTACGCACAGTTGTGATGTACTGTGCAGTAGTCGATTATTATGCTTTAATAACAGCTCTTAATGTCAAGCCCTTCCTATTCACATGCAAGTTTCTTTGTTGCTCGAACGTGTCAATAACTTTAAGCCATAGTTTGCTATGCGGATAAATATGTACAAATTCTGCCTAATGGTAAAAATAACCTTAAAAAAAACTTTTTTATTTTAAGTTTCTCAGCTTTTTTGTAGATGGAAATGGTCTTCGGTGCTTAACAGCTTCACACAGACTCAAAATTGACTTTGTTCTACAGTTCTAGTCTACAGTTGTAATGTAAACTATTTATTGTTTGCTACATTAGTGCGTATGAATTTATGTTTTAGTGATTATGACCAAGCATGGAGTTGAATTGAGTGCACTGGACTAACTTGTCCCTCAGGCTTGCACATTTACTTTGTGTTCATGGTCTTTACTGTAAGAATTACTGGCATCTTGGCTTGCACTCATTTTTTTTTTTTTTATCACTTCGAGGTCCAGCAGACTTTTTATGTTAACCACCTGTGCGGCACGATATTTTCTCAGAACTAACTTCATCTTTTTGCTAGTTTACAGTACAGATTTTTTTGTGTGTGTGAAGTTCCCCTAAAGTTCCTCAGAATCACACAGATTTATTTGTAGAAATTCTAAAATAAGTCTTTATGTAACATTGTAATAGTATGTAACATGTCTATACATTATTTTTTAATAATAATTAATTAGTATTATTATTGATTATTTTATCATTATTACAGAAAAAAAGGAAAGGGTGAATGGTTATGGGACAAAAACATCTAATATATTAAATTTGCATTAATGGCACAGTTATAAATGATCTTACCGATTTCTGTGCTTTTCTTTTGTAGAATGTCGGATCAGCGTAAGTGATCTCTTCATTACGAGCCTGATCTATTTCAAAAACAACAGTAATAATAGAAGCATTAAAACAACAAAACTAAATTATTTCAAGTAATTAAAGTATGTCCTTATTTAATAAGTTTTTACAGATGTGTCAGCAGTTTGTGACACTTGCCCTGTTGGTTTGTTTTTCTGTGTTTCTTGTAGATGCAGAAGATCACGACTGCAGCAATGAGCAACAGAAATCCAGCGGCGGCAGCAGAGATCAGTGGTGTCAGAAAATCTACAGAGCATGGAGTAGGATGTAAAGAAGTCTGGACTGGTGCTGTAACGGCTAAACAGTTATCAGTATGAGTGAGTGTGTCTGTCTATAACAAACACTGTTAAACAGCAGCACATCTGAGTTAAGTCTAAACAGCCTTGCACCTGCTCCAAAACTCTGAGTGACTCAGATATTTACTTACTGTGCCGCTGCTTGCTAACCTCTTTTTTGAGGTTTTGATGCTGCTTTGTTTTTTTGTTTGTTTTGTTTTTGTGAATGAAATGCAGAACCAGAGTAACCTTGAATGTTGTTGCTGTGGTTATAGTGCATAAATCTCACAATTAATAATTGTGTAATATTTTATTTGTGGTATACGTATTTGTTACTTGCAATCAAAAGGTGGCACATTTTACCTTTCACATACCTGCACATGTGTGACAGTGTGTGTTGATGTCCAGATGTGTGGTCTGGTTGCTGATGGGATTGTTCAGCACACAGCTGTAGGTGTTTTTATCCTGATATTCCACCTCCAGAGGTAGAGAGAGACTGATGTTGCGATCAGACGCATTGATGCTGGACAATACACTGATTCCTTTGTACCAAGAAAGAGTCGCATCACACACTTTCAACACTGATGAACACACCAATGAACAATTTGATGATGATGATGAAGAACAGTGTGAATTACTGATGACTGGAACAGGCAGACGAGCTGGAATAAAGAGGAAATGAATATTTGATTTTGTTCAGTAATTTGAGTCTCTGCGATCAGTTCTCCTTCTATGAGGCATGTTTTTGGAGTTTGACTGCAGTATTGTAACTAATAGCAGTGCAGGCTGACCTCTAGGTCTGTAGATCTCACCATATAAAAACTGTTTCAGTGCTATGACATGGTTCCCAAGTAAATCAAGTAAAGTACATCTGACTGCTCAAGACAATGCAAACATTCATCATATAGTACACACTCTTATGACTTTCTGTAAAGCCACTTTGAAACGATATTGTGACAAGCGCTATGCAAATAAATTAGAAATATGAAATGGTATAATTAATTCATTTCAAATTTAGCTTTATTAAACACACTAAACTTTTCATAGTTTGTAAAAAGATGCCTTGAGACCACCAGCTTGGGATTGTAAACCCAAAAATACTGTGATATTTTCTTGTATTTTCATTTCTCTAGTAAGTTGTGGGAGTGATGGAGACCTGTCAAGTGTTTTTGAACTAAAGACCAAATCATCATAGTAACACTACTGGTAAGAACCTTGTCTTAAGATTAGTTTTACTAATAAACAGTGACAGAACAAGCACACCTGTAATTGTTGACTCACCATAGACAGTAACAGTGAAGTTGTATGTGGTCGGGTTTGATGTGCGTTTGATGATTACTTGATAAACTCCAGTGTCTTCAGTTCTGGTGTTTGTGATGTTCAGAGATCCAGTCTTCTCGTCCAGCTTCAGTCTGTCTCTGAATCTGCCATCAAGATCCTCAACGAGTTTTCCATCCTCTTTATTGATTTCAGCTATTTTAGTCCCTGGATCTCCAAACGTCCATGTTATCAGATCACGATCCTTTATTTCAGTAATACTAGAGTTTAGAGTGACTGAATCTCCCTCCATCACTGACTTCACTGCATCTGTATCAGCAAACACTGGAGAACAGAGAGTTTCTCAGTCACACATTCAAGTTCTTAAAGTAAAAATAAATATTTTAACATTGGTTTAATCAATCTTTAACTTATAAGTTTGTAGTGAAATTATCACAAACTTTCATTTTGACTTTGGCATTAAAGTGAGACTCTGAACACTGTGGTGAAGTGAGATGCTTTTTTTAGAAAAGGTGAGTATTTGAACTGATTTTAGTTCAGCTCAGGCCAGTCTGTGTGTGAAGGATCTTTAACACCGCCACTCGTTGAACTTAAACATCAGGAGTGAAATAAAGCCACAGGCAGCCGTTACAAAGAACAACATGACACATGACAGATCTGTTTTGAGAACATTTAACTGGACATCAGCATCTCTGGTGATGATGATTTTTAGACTGTAGAATTACTGACAATAAAACCTTTGTCCATTAGACCCGGGCATCGTGAAAAACTGCAAAACTATATCTTCATCAGTCGTGACTCGTGATCTAATATAGTATATATTAAACCGTTTGTGTTTGGTACCCAAAATCAATGAACTGAACCCAAACATCCCGATCTCTGAATTTTCACAAGGGCCAACGTTTCAAAACTCTCAAATGACAACAAACTATTTCTTCAACAGAATGATCTTTCAGATTGGCAGATACACTTATTTCTATAGCAAACATAGTAAGACACTCGTTTCAAAGTAGACATTTAGATTAAGACTTCAGATTTCATCATTTAGGATGGCAATAGAATGCACTGAGACCAAACACAGTGATATCTTAGTTTGATTTATGATTTTGGTACAATTGAAACTATAAAGAAATGTTTCAAACTTACCAACCAGATGCCAAAAGCACAAACAGCAAAAAACAAATGAGCAAAACATTTTCTTCATCAGTTCATAAAAGAGGAACTGTTTAAAAGTCCTTTAGAGAAGTCTATAATCACTGAGATAAAAACTGCTTCAGTCTGTGTCAGTATGTGTGTGTTGTGGGTTGTGCTTCAATTCTACAGTTTTTTCTCCTAAACCACAGTCTGTCATGTTTTTGTTGAGCTGTGTTTCATTGCATTAAATATTGATTTATGACCACTCACACTATTATTTGGACAAGATTAGTAATCTATTTCAGAAACAAATACTGTATCCTCTGATGAAGATGTAACTTTACATCGAAACGTTAGTCATTGTTATGCACCTTAAATAAATGTATTATTTAGAAGACATCTGTGCTGCACCGGCGATTCTTTTTTTCTGCCTTGTTTTGTCCTGCCCTGGTTGCACCGGATTGTTGTGGATTGCAGAAGCGCAGAGAACCTTCCTTTTCATTTAAATACTGCATCCTTTTTGTCTGTTTCCAACCAAAACATATTGCAAGGCAATTTCAAGCCAAAGAAACAGAACTTTGAATGGGAAGCTCATTTACTTCGAAATTTCTGCATAAACCAGTGACAGAATTTTATCTGATCTGCAGTAACAAAAACTTAAATGCTTAAATTAAAACAAACAATTTTTATTCATGACACTGAACAGTGTAACATAAAAAAAAATTACTTTTCCTTTAAATCCTCCCTTGTCTGGCTTATGCTAATGAGTAATGTCTGAACTTTGTATTTTGAGCACTTCTTGCGTTGTTTTTGCCTCTTCACAATGACTTGACTTGTCTTTAGTCCTCAGTTGTAAGTCGCTTTGGATAAAAGCGTCTGCTAAATGACTAAATGTAAATGTTTACAGTACATGGTGGTAAAAGTATGTCTTAAATGCTAACTGGATCAGGAATCTGTGAAAAACAGTATTTTCACACTGCAAGCCTTAGTGCTCAATTCCAATTTATTACTCACATCCGATTTTTTTTTTGTGTGTGTGTATGTTCACAAAGTTGTTTTAAATGTGGCCAATATCAGATTCTAGTTTGAACAGATCATGAGAACTGACCCGCGTGCGCAAAAGAACGATAAAAATATGTCAAGCAACAAACACGGAGGACATTAAAGGATTGGTTCACTTCAGAATTAAATTTTCCTGATAATTTACTCTCCCCCACGTCATCCAATATGTTCATGTCTTTCTTTCTTCAGCTGAAAAAAATTAAGGTTTTTGAGGAAAACATTCCATATAGTGACTTCAATGGGGTCCAACGGGTTGAAGGTCCAAATGTGAGTTTCAGTGCAGCTTCAAACTCAAAAGTCTCGACACAATCCCAGCCGAGGAATAAGAGTCTTATCTAGACAAACCATCGGACATTCTCTAAATAAAATAAACATTTATATACTTTTTAACCACAAATTCTGAAGCGAACTAACTAATCCTTGTTGTGGCAAAAATTCTGTTAAACATCATCACTGCGTAAGAGACACTCAGAGTCAAATTAATAAAAAGAAAAGTATTTATTCTTGCAAGAATAGGTTCAGTCTAGTACACAGAAGTTACGCTGTGCAAGAGAGTTACACACAACAGGAAGATATGAGACAGCCTTTATACTGTTTTCAAGGTTCCTCCTCACCCGCTGTACCTTTCACCCACTCAGATAAGGTCCTTACTGCTGTTCAGTTTCTACTTAAAGACACAAACTGGTACTGAAATAAACTGGCCAAAACTGACCGTCCCTAAGGTCAGAGGTCCTGTCCCATATGTTCCTGAAAAGTCACGCACAAGCACGTACACACATATACTTTTATACATTGAATAGGTTCTTTCTCTTATGATACCTGTTTGGGATCAATGAATATTAAAATTTCCACAACATCCTCATAAAGTAGCCTAAATGATTACTCGTTTAGTGTGATCTGCCGCAGAAGCCAGCGAATTTTATGCGCATAGGCATGCAATATAAAAAAAAACAAAGAGGAGAAAAAAGAGAGCAGAGTTTCTAAACATTTATGATGTTTTGCGTGTATATAGAGCTGTCACTGTAATACTTATGAGTTCTGACACATCACTTTCCTTCACTGACTACCATTCGCAACTGTCTTGATAACTTAAAGGGATAGTTCACCCAAAAATGAAAATTCATCTTCAGAACACGAATTAAGATATTTTTGATGAAATCTGAGAGCTGGATCACTCCTATAGGCTTCTTCAGGGATTGAACTTGCCGGCCCCGAAAAGTTATTACAGACATCGTTAAAATATTCCAAGTGAATACAGTGGCTCAATCTTAAGTTTATCAAACGACGAGAATACTTTTTGTGCGCAAAAACAAACAAAAATAACGACTTTATTTCAACTATTCATTTCCTTCTCTGTGGGCCTCGACTCAGTTCACTAGTGTAACAGCGTAAGCTTCTGTGTTGTACGTCACACGCATCACCCATGTGATGCGTAGAGCTATTACACTAAGTTAACTGATAGAGGCCAACAGAAAAGGAAATGAATAGTTGAAATAAAGTCATTATTTTTGTTTGTTTTTGCACAGAAAAAGTATTCTCGTTGTTTGATAAACTTAAGATTGAGCCACTGTAGTCACTTGGACTATTTTAACGATGTCTGTAATAACTTTTCGGGGCCTGCAAGTTCAATCCCTCAAGAAGCCTATGGAGGAGTGATCCAGCTCTCAGATTTCATCAAAAATGTCTTAAATCGTGTTCCGAAGATGAACGAAGGTCTTACAGGGTTGGGGGGAGTAAATACTGACAGAATTTTCATTTTTGGGTGAACTAACCCTTTAAGGTAGGGCCTATGTACAGTATTTTAAGTGACTCCCAAGAGCGTAGAAATGTGACGATTGTTGTAGAGTGACGTAAGAGTCGCATGAATTCCCATGTGATTGTTCAGAAATGGCTCAAGTCTCATTTACGCTTTCCTCTTTTTCTTTCTGAATTTAACTCTTTTATTTCATAATAAAAACTTACTTATAAAAAACAATAAATGCTAATTTTTTATGCATTGTGACTACTTATTCAAAGATATGTTTAAATTATTGACCTTATTGTGCTTTACTTTTCTTTTTCTTTTTTCTTTTCTTTTCAGAGAAATGATATATTTGAATGTACGCAAATATTTTTATTTTTTATTTTTAATTTTTGTATTTTATTTTTGTTGTTGTTCATTGAAAGAGATACAACTACGCTTGATTTCCCTGATCACATGTGAGGGGGAAAATCGGATTTGGCCCACATTTAGTTCAAACAATGATGGGAGAAGTAGCTGAGTTCAGTTTCAACTCAGTATCAACAGTGAAGTTTGTTGATTTGAATAAAGCTGGAAATAATTGTAAAGAGAAGTTCTCTAGATGCCCTGATGTTGATCAGTCCACACAGTAATGTCTATAAATAGAAAAAGTTCAGCACTGCAGCTCTTATGATGAAATAGCGGCAAATGCTCAATGTTAAGAAGATTCTTCAGCTAAAGAGTCAGTGAAAGACATAACTTTTACATTTAACAGAAGAAAAAAACACATTCTGAAGTTGCCCATATTATAAGAAAATTTCTGAACTGAACCGAAGTTTTGCAAAGAGAAATGGTGCAACATTCCTCCTGTCCACTGTGTTGCAAATACAGGAAACATTTGGGGGAAGTAACTGCAGCCAGAGCAGGAAAAAACTGCTCTGCAAACTTACAAAATCATGCTCAGAAAATCTTTCTTTTTGTATAGATCTATTGTGCTTGACAATTGACTGTTATTTCTTAGATTAGTCTAATACCTCTTTAGCGTTTAAAAGACATAAGGTAAAATGATGACATAAAGAATCACATGCACAGGGTAAGATTGGTGAAAGTGTACATAAGATTGCAAGCGTAAATTAAATTTGCATGTGCAAGAGAAGATTTGTAAAGATGTAAATCGCCCTTCAAGTGAAAGAAAAAAAATATTTGCAGCATTTAACTCTTATTCGTAAGTGTAATTCATGTATTTTGAAGCTGCAGCTTCATGCAAACGCAAAATAAATAAGATCTGTATTCTTCAGACTTTCATTTTTCCGC
The DNA here is from genome assembly GCF_051911475.1 of Siphateles boraxobius. Taxonomy (NCBI): domain Eukaryota; kingdom Metazoa; phylum Chordata; class Actinopteri; order Cypriniformes; family Leuciscidae; genus Siphateles; species Siphateles boraxobius. The sequence goes on along the minus strand of NW_027508733.1, from coordinate 5,488,066 downwards.
GTTTATAGGCTACTTTTGGCACGGTTTTTGCGCACAAATGAGGCCAAAAGCACTGCAAGCCTGTGAACAGCAATTTAATGAAAACAACAGAACTGCAAAACAGATTAATTGCGTAAAATCAAACTTTGTGTAAAAAAATAAACTGTTGCAAATGTCTACATGACTTGTTGTGTGCATGAGGCAAAACGTTTCCGAAATAACCCGATTTGTACAGTTGCGTCTTTCTTTTTCCTGCGCTTCCAGTTTTGGCACGATTCTCTCACTCACCGAGTTTTGCAAGCGCGGAGGGCGGGACTATGAAGGTTGTTTTGTTTCTTTATTGTTCAATAAAAAAAAAAATATTTTAAATGAAAAAAACCTTCACTTCAATGAAAAAAAACTTTTCAATCAAAGAAAAAAAGTATTTGAATCCAAAAATATATTTGAGACTCAAAAAAATACATTTCAACACTGCTTTTCTTTGATTGAAAATGTTTTCTTTGATAGAAGTCAGTTTTTTTGTTTAAAGCAACCTTTTTAATTGAAGTAACATTGTTTTTTGATTGGACCATATAATGGGTAGGACATTTGTGTCTTTATCATTCAATCAAAAAAAAAGTTGCTTCAAACAAACAAACAACAGAATCAATAAAAAAGTCACTTCAATGAAAAGATAAACATTTTCAAATAAAGAAAATCGTTTTTGAATGGAAATAAAATATTTGAGACTCCAAAAATTTCATTTGAATGCAATTCTTGCAATGCAATGTTTTAGAATGACCTTGACCACATCACCACAATCATTGAACTTCAAGAGGCTATACAAGACTTATGTCTGGTGGACCATACTTTCAACCCTCCTGTGAACGCCCCATTTTTACTAATTTTACATACCAGGGGACGGCCAAGGTAATGTTAATTTTAAGTTTGACACAGCAGTTTTGCAATTATTAATTTTGCAAGGCTTTTTCTATAGGTTCATGTAAATCAAAATCTGCTGTGCAGTGACACAGGGGAATCTGTCAGTTGGTCCCACACACACTACTCTTTACTAACACTATTAAAGATAATAAACATAAGAAATGTATGCATTTCATCTTGTCTTTTTTCTTCTTTGTCTTCTGTATAGGGGAAAACTCCTAAACTTCAGCAGAGAACCAATATTTTGTAAGGAAGGAGGGGTTTCTTTATTGTACATTTATTTGCATGTATGTATGGTTTGCGCTGCGCTGTTTACGTAAATTGGTCAGCGCAGCGCTGGTGAGGATTGTTCGCGCCGCGCTGCCCACTGGGTGTCCTTTCGAAACACGTCCGCGCTGCGCTGACGAATCGGCCGCGCGGCTCGGACCATTGAACCGCGCAGATGACATGTCAGCGCGGCGCGAGCTCTGTAAACCCCCGCTGTCTCGTCCCACTTTTTGGTTTGTTTGGCTTCCCATACAAAAAGCTTGCTGGCGAGTGGCGAACATGACTTCTTTGTCAGAAAGATGTCGTTGGTGTAGACACTTGTCAATCAAACATGTCTGACCAATAGAGAAGCACTCGCCCACTGCGGAACGTTTGTGTCAAAATGATTCAATCAAAAAAAATTGAACTTCAAAACTTTTCACCTAAAAAAAAAAGTGATTCAAACGAAAAAATCTGAACTTCAAAACTTTTTGCACCTCAAAAAAAAAAAAAAAAAAAAAAAAAAGATTCAATCAAAACAATTTGAACTTCTACATTTTTTTTCACTTCAAATAAAAAAAACAACAACGAAAAAACACATTCTCTTCAATATTTTTTTTTATTCACGGGGTCATTTTTTTTGGCATTTGAACAGTTTTTTCTTTGATTGAAAATATTTTTTTTGATTGAAACAACTTTTTTGGAATTGAATGATTAAGACACAAATGTCCTACCCATGTATGGCCCAAACACAAAAAAGACTTCAATCAAAGAGAACATTTTCAATAAAAAAAAAAAGTGTTCAAATGCAATTTTTGGAGTCTCAAATATTTTATTTCCATTCAAAAACGATTTTCTATATTTGAAAATGTTTATCTTTTCATTGAAGTGACTTTTTTATTGATTCTGTTGTTTGTTTGTTTGAAGCAACTTCTTTTTTGATTGAATGATAAAGACACAAATGTCCTACCCATTATATGGTCCAATCAAAAAACAATGTTACTTCAATTAAAAAGGTTGCTTTAAACAAAAAAAAACGGACTTCTATCAAAGAAAACATTTTCAATCAAAGAAAAGCAGTGTTGAAATGTATTTTTTGAGTCTCAAATATATTTTTGGATTCAAATACTTTTTTCCTTTGATTGAAAAGTTTTTTTTTCATTGAAGTGAAGGTTTTTTTAAATGAATTTTTTTTTTTTATTGAATAATAAAGAAACAAAACTACCTTCATACGGGTCCACCTTCAAAAAATGGTTCATTACAGTGTCGAAAATGGTTCTTTACTCGAAGCTTCATTCAAATAAAAATTGCAGCACCATCTCCTGGTGAAGTAAATGTAATGCAACAAAGCTGACAACCATAAAATGCAAGTAGGCTTATATGTTAACGCCCCGTTTATCACGTGTTTACCGAGTCGATCAAAGCTGAAACAGTGTTAGTGCTGTGAAACTCATTTATGCAGGTGAATTTTACAGATACTGATGAATTTCATGTGTTCACCTTGATAATAAAACATTAAGCATGATGTGTGTGTGTAATTATTTCTTTAGACAAGGACAGAAGATCAGACCAGCTTAAAAAAAGTTGGAAACCATCACAGAAACTCTAATGGTTTCTATAAAAATACCAATAGGAACCATTGGCTTTTACCATTTAAACCACAACAGAATTATTTTTTGTGGTGTGTTTGGGACATATTCCATTAGGATTTAATGCCCCCACCAATAGAACCCAACAATAGAGACCCACAGAGACCACTATAATTCCCATTACAACTGTTGATGAAGATGATTATTTGCAATTACTCTGTCTTGTGTAATGTCTGTTTTGCTTAGTAGTACCTTTATGTAACCCAAGTAGTAATGCTGAATAAAAATGTATTGGAAAATTATATACAAAAAATAATATATTAAGTAACTTAGAGTAGAGAGCATGTATGTATTAGATAAAAATTGCTTTTAAGAAAAATGTAATGCTGTAGATAAGGTATATTTTACAGACGAAGAAAAAGAGCCAAGAAGAGAGCTGGCAGGCTGGGTCGGAAACACCTTAAAAGGGTCATGGAAGACTTGGCAGCTCTCCAGTTGATGACAACAGAAGAGAGTTTGACTTCAGCAGTGAACTGTTTGAGTATAAAAGACTGATGAGAAGACTGAACAGGCAGATACTGGTTTAGCGGTATCTCTCGACGCCAGAAAACCAGCTGATTGTACCTTTGATTTAGACCCTGCTTTATATTGTAACTTTGCTATTAGTTTTTGGTTAGACTTTTATTTTTGGAATATTAATATTAATAAATAACTATTATACTAATTGCAAGCAATTGTCTACCAGTATTGTTGTTAATAAACCTTGAGCAAGAACTAACCACAGAGAAGTCTTCTGAACAAGTTGTAAGTAATGCTTATGATTTAGGTCAGATTTGACTTACTCTACCTAACCTGAGGATAATAAATAATAAGGTTAAAGGTGTAAGGTTAAAGCACACACCATAAAACACAACCAATAAAATTCCCATGAAAACCATTAAATCCAATATAATTTCTGTAATGGTTTCTATAGTTTTTTTTTAGCAGGGCAGTATCATGTGTGAAAGCTTTATCTTGTTTAGCTGTGGGAAGCAGAACTCTATAACTTGTTAACTATAGTGGGACTGATATTTTTGTATATTGAAAAGGATGTGCTTGTGTAACTGATTGTACTTGTATAATGTAGCAGAGGGTTTTTGAAGTGTCTGTCTTTGATGCATGTTTTTATGTAACAATGTTCATATGTTCTCAATTAATAATAATTAAAAAAAAAACATTTGGCAGAGGGTGTGCTTTGGGTACATCATGCAGAAGGCTTAGACAAAGTGTTCATTAAATGGTATGGTTTTTATTCAGAAATATTATTTTCTCCACAGTCTTTGGTGAAAATTGCAGTCAGTGTGAAGCAGCACAGTGCTCATTCAGTAAATGCAGAGTTAAACAGATGTGTGCAGATGTTAGCACATATGACGTAAAAGCAATTCATTGTACTGTAGTGCTCCATATCATTCACTACATATGTAAAAATATTTGTATGCATTAATGTCAAAGAACTAACCTTATTCGGGGAAATAAGTTTAAAGACTTCTCTTTCTCGCTGGCTCCATCACAACACTGAAATAAACTCAATCCACTCCCCTCAACAATATCGCCAATCCAAACACCGACTACTACAACCCACGGTGTTGCCATGGTTTGGGTTCACTTTTATAAGAAATACAGCCGCCAGGTTTCAAACCTGTCAACACTGGATTGGGCTGTCAAAGCAGTCAGGTGGTTCACTACAGGAGTGAACCGATGTGTTTGCTTCAGAAATAATTTTCACGTCACTAGTGACATAATGATACAAGCTCCGAAGCAGTGGTTCATTGCAAGGACCGTTCGAGTTTGAAGCAAGCTTCGGAGCGTCGGTGTCAGACGTAACATCACCACTGATGAGCACATTGGCTGTAGGCCGTGACGGTTGGACTGAGTGTTTTTAAAGGGGACGGTCTAGCGTACGTAGGACTGTTCTTGTCGCCTAGCAACTGTGAAAGCTGCCGTTGCCCGTTGATGCGTGGCAGTATAGCCTAGAAATCGTACTCGGTTACTAACGTAACCTCGGTTCTCTCTAGAGAGGGAACGAGTACTGCGTAATATCTTACGCTATGGGGAAAACCTCTTTTCCACGAGATATTGAAGCCAAAAATTATCCTTTAATTTTGATTAATGTAAAACGCTGTGCGGCAGCGTGCAGACATAGGCAAGACGGCTCGCGCGCCTATTGGCTGCCCTGCGGCCACAGCAGCAAGCCTATCGAGAGAGGCCCTGCGTGACGTGACGTCCAATGGGGGTACTTCGCGCCCATTTCGTCGCGTCCCGCCAGAATAGGCGTGGCCTTGGCCTATAAATACGCTCGACAGGCTGATACAAACTGGTTTTCAACGTTGAAGCGAACCAGCGCTGTTGTATGCACGGCAAGATACGCAGTACTCGTTCCCTCTCTAGAGAGAACCGAGGTTACGTTAGTAACCGAGTACGTTCTCTTACGAGAGTATCTCTCGTACTGCGTAATATCTTACGCTATGGGGAACACAATGTAAGACGCCGTGCGTACTGGGATCCGACACCAAAGTCCCAAGGGCAGTAGCCCGGGGCTCATATAGTGCATAATCACCGTAGACTCACAGAGAGTCGGAGAAGAGAGGCTACCAGCATCATTCCCCACGTAATAGCATCCCATAGGAGCTAGTTATGTCAACAATATATCCCGCAGACAGGGTGAACGCGTTCAGCCTGAACTGGGCAAAAATACGGGCCATTCAACACCCATGGAGGTGTTCCATCGATCAGTGAGTGATACTCAATCAAAACTCAGCATTTTGCGCCGGCGCAGCGGGACAGATAGTACTGAATTCTAGACCGACAGCAGCTTGGCCTGTAAGGCGGGAACTTCTAGGTTATAGAACCTTATAAATGTAGACGGCGAGGCCCAGCCTGCCGCCATACAGATATCATGCAAGGAAATCCCACTAGACCACGCCCACGAAGAGGCCACGCCTCTCGTGGAGTGCGCTCTGACACCCAAAGGACACTGCAGGCCCTTAGAGGTGTAAGCCAGCGCTATGGCATCGACTATCCATCTGGATAGGCTCTGTTTTGATGCGGCCAGTCCCTTGGAGCATCCGCCAAACAAAACAAAGAGCTGCTCGGTCTGCCTGAAGACAGACGAGCGGGACACATAAGCTCTCAGCACCCTGACGGGGCAAAGGAGATTAGCATCCGCTTCCTCATTGTTCACCGGGAGGGCGCTCAGGGAAATAACCTGGGCCCTGAACGGTGTGTTGAGGGATTTTGGCACGTACCCGTGCCTTGGTTTGAGTATGACTTTTGAGTCATTAGGCCCAAACTCAATACAGGACGCGCTTACTGAAAGCGCTTGCAAGTCCCCCACGCGCTTCATTGAAGCAAGAGCCACAAGAAATACCGTTTTGAAAGACAGGTGCTTCATGTCTGACAAATGGATTGGCTCGAATGGGGCACCTTTCAGGGCTTCCAGAACCGTAGAAAGGTCCCACATAGGGACTGAGGGAGGTCTGGAAGGATTCAGCCTCCGCGCTCCCCTGAGGAATCGCACGACAAGGTCGTTCTTCCCCAGTGACTGGCCAGACGTCGGTTTTGCAAACGCCGCTATGGCCGCCACGTATACTTTGAGCGTGGACGGGGTTCTACCCTTATCCAGCAGCTCCTGAAGGAAGGAGAGCACTTCCGTAACCCCGCAGTCTACGGGTGTAAAGCCCTGAGCTTGACACCAGGTAGAGAACACTGACCATTTCGAGGAGTAGAGCCGTCTAGTAGACGGGGCCCTAGCCTGCGTGATCGTGTTTAACACTCCCTCCGGGAGGTTAGCGGGTACCCGTTGATGGCCCACACATGTAGGGACCATAACTCCGGGCGAGGATGCCAAATCGAGCCCTTTGCCTGAGAGAGGAGGTCTCTCCTCACCGGTATCGGCCACGGGGCAGTGCTGGCCAGCTGCATCAGGACTGGGAACCAGGTTTGGTTCGTCCATAGCGGAGCCACGAGCAGCACTGGGCATCCATTTTCCCTGATTCGTTCCAGCACTTGGGGCAGGAGCGAGACGGGGGGAAAAGCATAGAGGGGGCGTCGGGGCCATACGTGGGCCAGCGCGTCCCTGCTCTTGGAGAAAAAGTCCGGACAGTGAGCGTTTTCCTGGGACGCGAACAGGTCCACCTGCGCTCTGCCGAATGTCTCCCACAGCAGTTGGATCGTCTGCGGGTGCAGCGACCATTCCCCTGCTGGGACATTGTTTCTGGACAGTCTGTCTGGTCCCAGATTCAGGTGACCAGGCACATGCGCTGCTTTCAGTGAAAGCAGGTTGTGCTGAGCCCAGCCCAGGAGGCGTTTCGTCAGCCTGTAAAGGCTTCGGGACCTGGTGCCGCCCTGGTGATTTATGTATGCCACCACTGACATGTTGTCCGACCGGACTAAGACGTGGCGGCCTTTTATCTGGGGACAAAAACGCCTTAGCGCGTTGTCTACTGCCAGCATTTCTAGACAGTTTATGTGTAGGAGCTTCTCCCGTTCTGACCACTGGCCAAAGAACGGTCTGCCCTCGAGCAGTGCTCCCCACCCCGAGGTGGAGGCGTCCGTGGACACCACCATCACACTCGAGGGAGTCCCCAGACTCACGCCTGACTGGTACCAGTCGGCTTTTTTCCAAGGTTTCAGAGCCGAGACGCATTTCCTGTCGACCCTGAGGCGAAACAGACCAGCGGCCCAAGCCCCGGGCGGAACTCGTGCTTTCAGCCATAACTGCAGTGGGCGCATGCGAAGCAGGCCCAGCTGAAGTACTGAAGATGCTGAGGCCATAAGGCCCAGCATTTTCTGAAACCGTTTGAGCTGGACTATAGAGCCGCGGCGGAAGGATTTCACGGCGCGCTGAATGTTCAGTCCTCGCTCCGGCGACAGACGTGCTGTCATAGACAGGGAGTCCATCACTGTTCCCAGGAAGGAGATTTCCTGGCTGGGAGACAGCGAACTCTTCGCCCAATTGACTGTGAGACCCAAATTCTCGAGATGCTCGAGTAATGCGGTCTTGTGTTCTATGAGCTCTGATCGTGATCGAGCTAGAATCAACCAGTCGTCCAAGTAGTTCAAAACTCGCATGCCCTGAAGTCTCAGGGGTGCGAGAGCCGCGTCCATGCACTTCGTGAATATACGGGGCGCTGGAGACAGGCCGAACGGTAGGACTGTGTATTGATATGCCTGGCCCTCGAAGGCGAATCTCAAGAATCGCCTGTGACGTGACGCAATCTGTATTTGGAAATAGGCGTCTTTCAGATCTATTGACATGAACCAGTCTCCCTGGCGCACGTGCGCGAGGATTTTGCTGGTTGTCAGCATTTTGAACTTGCGTTTCAGAAGCGCTTTGTTCAATTGTCGCAGATCTAGAATGGGTCTGAGACCCCCGTCTTTTTTCGGTACCAGAAAATATCTGCTGTATACACCCCCTTCGCTCTGAGCCTGAGATAAAGGTTCTATGGCCCCTTTGCTCAGTAGTTTCGCTATTTCGGTTCGAAGTAGATGAGATACTTCGTTGTCCACCGTGGTTTCGACACGCGCCGTGCAACGGCGGGGACGTCGAGCGAACTGAGGCGAATAGCCTCTCTTTATAGTGTTCAACACCCATTCTGATACCCCGGGAAGCATTGCCCATGCATTCGCGTGGATAGCTAGGGGCAGAATGATATCCGGGCTCTGGCCGCGGCACAGCGGCGGCTGCAGAGCTTCGGTGTGCTGAGACATGAACACTGCGTTTAGAGTGCGCGAGGCGGGGGGCGCGCCGATCACGGCGGGCAGGCTGTTCGCACTCGCTTTCTCTATGACACATTGTGGAGAGAGAACGAGCGGGACAAGCCCCGTAGGGTTCAGCGTGTCTGTGAGTGAATGTGGGCGCGGGACAGCGGGCACATTTACTGCACTGAAAACACCGTCAGCTTGCGCTGACTGAATATGTGTTGGTTTCGTTTTTACAGAAACCGTGGGACACGCACTGTGTAGTGTTTGTGGGCACTGTGTCGTGGGCACATTCACTACGTTTGCACAATCGACATGAGTCGATTTTATTTGTGCTAGCCCTGAACTGTGGCGGGCTGTGTCTGTGTGTGGGAATGGGCACTGTGACGTGGGCATTCTTACAACACTCATAACACCATCGGCTATGGCCGGGACACCAGAAAATACACTCTTTATTGGATTTATCTGGGTAGCCGTAAAAACGGCTGTTGTGTGCAGGCAAGCGGGCAAATGAACCGACTTGTTGACTGCTAAATACACTGGAACAGTCACATCGCATGGAACTGGACGAGCGAAATGTTTCGGTGAAAATCCGGCCGCAGCGAGATTTGAACACCGTCGCTTTCCTAGGATGGCTAGGAAGGCTTTGAGACCTCGGGCTTGATCTCAATCCTCGGCCGGGGCCCGCGCTGAGGGGGGCGGCGTCCAGCAGAGCGAGAGCGCGGTCTCTGTTCTCGGGTCTGGCGGCGCTGAGAAGCGGCGGCGGGTGGTGCAGGCTGTGGCTGTGAGCTGCGGGCAGACGGCTGTTTCGAGCGACCTGCTGCGGAGCTAGAGCGCTTCGGGAGGAAGTGCTTCATAGCCTGCGATGTCTTCTGAACCTCCTGGAATCTGTCCGCGAAATCTTTGACGGCAGATCCGAAGAGGCCCACTGGCGAAATGGGCGCGTCGAGAAACACAGAGCGCTCCGAATCCGTCATTTCAGACAGCGTTAGCCATAGGTGTCTCTCAGCCACGGTGAGAGAGGCCATGTTCCGCCCAACGGCCTGTGCAGCAGATTTAGCGGCGCGAAGAGCCAGGTCTGTAGCGCTCCTTAAATCCGCAACGCTGATCGATCCCACGCCTTCCTCGTCCATTTTTCGGAGAAGGTCGGCCTGGAAGATCTGCAGGATGGCCATTGTGTGTAACGCCGACACAGCTTGCCCGGCGGCGGTGTAAGCGCGACCGTGCATGGCTGACGTCACTCGGCAGGCTTTAGATGGCAACACCGTCTGTGCTCGCCGTCCAGCAGAGGGCGGGCAGAGATGTGATGCTACCGCTGCTTCCACAGGAGGAAGAGAAAGGTACCCTCTGTCTTTCGCACCGTCTACAGTGGAGAATGCAGCAGAGACAGATGTACGCATTCTGGCCGAGAAGGGGGCGTTCCAAGACCTCGCGACTTCTTCGTGAAGCTCAGGAAGAAAAGGCGCGGGTCTGGACTGTGATGGGGCGTGGTCCTTCTTGAGGAAACATCCATCCAGTCGGTTGCGCGGGGGTTGTGCGGGCGCCTCCCAGTCGAGGCCGAGGTTGTCGACGGCTTGAGAGAGCAGACGCATCAACTCAGACTCAATGCCCGCTCTTTTCCCGGAAGGCTCGCAAACAGCGGAGGGGAGGTCCACAGAGCTCGCCCAATCTTCGCTGTCCGACGCCAGGATAGAACAAGCCTCGGCTGTTTCGTCGATCTCAATGGCGGAAGCGGTGGCAGACGGCGGCCGCTGTCCATCGGTGAGTGACTCGAGCGATGCCGGCGAAGCTAGCGGGCGAACCGGCGAGCTTAGGCGGGCAGGAGAGGGCTCGGGAACGCGCTGAGCGCGGCGCTTTTTACGGCGCGGCGTCACAGCGGGTTGAAGTGCAGGCTCTGAGAAGGATGCCAGGCGAGTCCTCAGAGTCACCATAGGCATTAGCTCGCAATGAGGGCATCCGCCTTCGACGAGAGCGAGAGCCGCATGATCCTCACCCAGGCAGGAAGCGCAGATGACATGACGGTCCCCGTCGCTGAGTGTGGCTCGGCACGAGCCGCAGGATCTTTGCATCTTTAAAAAGACTCTTGCTCTTTTAGAACAGATAGAAAACAGAGATAGAGTGTGAGTCGCAGCGGCGAACACACACTCAGCAGTGAAAAGGATATGAACGCCGGAAAGCGTAGCAGGTACGGCGGCTGAAGGCGGCGAGGTGCAGGCCAGCGACTTCAGGCTCGAAGGCTCGTCCCGCAGAAGGCTTACAATCAGACGGCGCGGCTTCTCACTCCGGATCCAGCGATGCAGTAGTGCTTCGCTGAAGAGTTGAAAATCAGTTTGTATCAGCCTGTCGAGCGTATTTATAGGCCAAGGCCACGCCTATTCTGGCGGGACGCGACGAAATGGGCGCGAAGTACCCCCATTGGACGTCACGTCACGCAGGGCCTCTCTCGATAGGCTTGCTGCTGTGGCCACAGGGCAGCCAATAGGCGCGCGAGCCGTCTTGCCTATGTCTGCACGCTGCCGCACAGCGTTTTACATTAATCAAAATTAAAGGATAATTTTTGGCTTCAATATCTCGTGGAAAAGAGGTTTTCCCCATAGCGTAAGATATTACGCAGTACGAGAGATACTCTCGTAAGAGAACTAGACGCACCCTAGCGGCAGCAAAAATTATTTTGCAGCCAATGTGGTATAGCAACTCTCCATTGACTTTCGAGCTGGAAAAAACAAAAACTGGTCAGGCCAATCAGATCGTGTATAGCGTTGGCGGGCGGGCTTAACATAATGACGACAGAGTTGCGACGGTTCACTGCTACTTGAAAACAAAGAATGGCTGCTGCTGCTGGCGAACAGCGGTCTTTCGATTCAGCTTTTTCAAAGAACGGCTTTGCTCTGACTCTGACTCCGTCGCTCTGACTACGTCACCTTCTTCGTTGCTCTGGTTGGTTGTAGCGCTATCCTAAAGAGCATCACAGTCCCGCCCACAGCCCGAGAGAGCTTAGGTGCCGGAAGTAAATTTCCCATTCATTTCTCCCATTGACGTTTTGGAAAAATCCGTATCTAAAGAGTTTAAGAGCATGTCTGAGGATACCCAGCAACGGCTGAACTCAAAAGCATACAACATATAATTTCGAGTGAAAAAACGAAGAGAAAATCAAAAAAAAAGGTACAAGACTGTGTACATATTTTCATTTCCGAGCGAAGAAACTACTCACCCCACTGCGCCTCACTGAAGTCGACTGAAGCTACAACCGCAAAAGAGCCTTTTGAGCGACTTCCAAATCTGACGACGGCCACGCAAACTTTTTCCTCCAGTAAATTTGATATAGTGAATGTGCAGTTAAAGGGATAGTTCACCCAAAAATGTAAATTCTGTCAGTATTTACTCACCCTCATGTTGTTCCAACCCCGTAAGACCTTCGTTCATCTTCAGAACACGAATTAAGATATTTTTGATGAAATCTGAGATCTGGATCACTCCTTCATACTAGTCCATAGGCTTCTTCAGGGATTGAAACTTGCCAGCCCCGAAAAGTTATTAAAGACATCGTTAAAATAGTCCAAGTGACTACAGTGGCTCAATCTTAAGTTTATCAATTGACGAGAATACTTTTTGTGTGCAAAAAAAAACAAAAAAAAAACGACTTTATTTCAACTATTCATTTCCTTCTCTGTGGGCCTCGAGTCAGTTCACTAGTGTAACAGCGTAAGCTTCTGTTGATATACGTCACACGCATCACACACATGACCAGCGTCGGCCAACAGTGAGCCTACGTGTGACGTAGCTCTACGCTATTACACTAGTTTAACTGACTAGAGGCCCAAAGAGAAGGACATTAATAGTTGAAATAAAGTCGTTATTTTTGTTTGTTTTTGCGCACAAAAAGTATTCTCGTCACTTGATAAACTTAAGATTGAGCCACTGTAGTCAATTGGCCTATTTTAATGATGTCTTTAATAACTTTTCGAGGCCGGCAAGTTTCAATCCCTGAAGAAGCCTATGGACTAGTATGGAGGAATGATCCAGCTCTCAGATTTCATCAAAAATATCTTAATTCGTGTTCCGAAGATGAACAAAGGTCTTACGGGGTTGGAACAACATGAGGGTGAGTAAATACTGACAGAATTTACATTTTTGGGTGAACTAACCCTTTAATAGCAGTTCTTTCAGTAGTAATCGTGTAAATAATAGAGAGTTGCTGCTCCCCAGCGTTCATTCCTGTGTGTGTGTGTGTGTGTGTGTGTGTGTGTGTGTGTGTGTGTGTGTGTGTGTGTGTGTGTGTGTGTGTGTGTGTGTGTGTGTGTGTGTGTGTGTGAGAGAGAGAGAGTCGCTGCTCCCCAGCGTCCATTCCTCCGTGTGTATTCAGTGTGTAGTTTGTGTGTTTATTTCAAAGCCCTTTATGACACAGGACACTCTGCTGACAGGAGAGGTTGAGGTCCATGCTCATTTTATTCATGAAGTTATAGTTCGTTCATCCTTAATTTTAATAACATTTGATGTATTTTCTTAATATCCACAAGAAGTGAAAATTAAAAAGTGATGGTCAGCAAACCAGAAAGTGCACCACACCACCGGACTGATGCATGGACCGGTGCATGGTCTGCTCTTGGACCACCATCATATTCAGTTTATTAACTTGCCATGAATTATTACACAAATGTTCAGTAAATGCATGAAGAGGTATGCCTAGGCTAAATATTGTTTTGACAGTGGCATCATAAAATGCTTGATATGACTCATACCATATGAAGGCTACAGTAGTCTAGCTAAAGTGAACGATAATGCTAACTAACGTTACCAACCTCCCTGCAAAACTCACCACAACTTTGTAGGTCTTGTCCCTCATGCTGGCCCTTCCAAAACCCACAAGCTGACCCTTGGACACGCTACACTCAACTACATGACCCGATTTGAAGTGGTTTTCACCCCTTTGAACACTTTTGTTTTCCTCCTTGAAAAAAGCCATCATTTCAGCCAAGGAGATCATGATGCACTGATGCACAAGTGTACCGTGCAAAAACGCAACACAGGGTTTTTTTATAAAAAAAAATGATTAATGATCTTCAGTCTTCACAGACTTTCGCGGAGTTTAACCAGACAGTTACACAACTCCCACCAATCAGATGCATCACTGTGGGATTGTGGGATTGTTCAGGATTGTGGGTAATGAAGTACTTATCCAAGACATTGCGAATAAAAGGCATTTATCTCAAAACAAGGTTAGTGCCCCATGAACTTTTGGCGTTTATATGAGCATATACAATCGCTTAGTACAGCCGTAGATGGTTTTAAGTCTACCATGTATGTTTACGTTTTTATGGCTTATGACCCCAACTGTCAATGGAGAAATTGTATTGAATTCTTACTTCCGGCACCGGCTGTGGGCGGGACTGTGATGCTCTATTGCGTGCAGAGGGAATTTGAAAGACAACCGTTTATCCCGCCCCTCGGATTGGGGCATGCCAATGGAGAGTTCCCAGACCTAACATCTTGATGTTGGTCTGGTATGCCAGGCTAGTGGCAGTAACGTTTTTGTCTTGGACTTTTAAAAAAAAAAAAAATTCATATTAAACTGTCTGAAAACAAAACAGGGTTCACAAACTGTCTAAATATGTTCACATTGGTCTATTTATGTAGGCTACACAATAACCTATATAGGGGCGTACTGCTATATATATAGTGTAAAACTAAATTTTAAATGAGACAAATCTGATATTATTTTAATCTACAATATGTTATTTAACAGTTGATATGGTTCTTTAATGTTTCACTAATTAGCAGAAGACACTATAGCCGGGTTTCAATCCCAGTTGTACAGGAGGGGCATGTTGTCACACTGCGTCACAATGAGCCACTATTAGAACTATGCTATTCTTTTCTATACTTTTATGAATTCTATTGAGAAAAAGGTGAATAAAGAGTGGGAGTCAATGTTCAGAAATTATTAATTATTATTATGTTTTGAACTATGTTGTATATCTGTGTTCCCTTTCGAGAGGTCTCTCCTATTGCGTAAGTAGCTTACGCTATGGGCAAACTCCTTTTCTCGAGAATATTGAAGTCTTTATGTAAAACGCATTGCAGCTGACAGCAATGAACGAAGGCAGCTCGGTCATTGGCTGTGCTGCGGCAACTTGCTCGAACCAATGACGGGGCGACTCTGAATGCGCGACCAATGAGCGCGCTTCGCGCCCGCGCGCGTCAGAGCCCGCCAAGATGGGCGTGGCCAAGAGCTATATATTGGGCGCCCCGTCATGAGAGTTCTTTAGATTTAATCTCCTTCAGCGAACACCTTCTTCGCTGGATCCTCCGGATTATTGAAGCTTCGCCGTCGAAAAGCATACCAGCGGGATTTGCTACGAGGACGTCGGCACCTTCAGCCGCCTTCTAACGCGATCCTACTGAGCCATCCGGCGTACTGCTCACGCAAGTATTTACATCTGTTCGCTCTGCGACACTTGTAAAAGAGCAAATTTTCCAAGGCGTTGTTTCAAATGCCTTCCTGCGCGTCGTGCAGAGACCTTCTCCCGGACGGGGATCGTCACATCATCTGCGCTCGCTGCCTGGGCCGGGACCACGCAGAAGCTGCTTTGACCAAGGGCGGATGCCCCGAATGTGACGACCTGGGTCTCTCCGCACTGCGGGCTCGCCTCGCCGCTTTCGCCGTGAACGAGCCCATCGCCGCCATCCCTCTGTTCGAGCCGCGCACTAAGAAAAAGCGCCGCTCACAGAGGCTTCCTGAACCTGAGCTCAGTGACGTCACGCCGAGCCAGTCTCCGCGTGCTTCACCGCCGCTCTTGCCTTCCCCACCGCCGGTTCAGTTCACCCAGCCGGACCCACACCCCTCTAGCAGAGCGGTGGGCCTTGTGACTTTCGGCGCGTCCGAGGACGACGGGGGAATGGATGACAGCTTGTCAATCGACGCTGCATCGGACGACTGGCCTGGCTCCACTCTCGACCCCGCCCCGTCGACGCTAGCTAGCGCGAGCGGGGGCTCCACCATGGATAGCGAGATTATCCGCGTTCTCTCTAAGGCCGTGGAAGACCTCGGGCTCGATTGGTCTTCTCCCGAAGAACCAACCCGGAGCCGACTGGATCAGTGGTTTCTGCAGGGGCGCCAGCAGGCCCCTCGGCAAAGGCCTTCTCCCTTCTTCCCGGAAGTTCACGACAAACTCACCAAGTCGTGGAAAGCCCCCCACTCTGCGCGCCTAAAGCCTTCTTTTTCTTCCTCGCTCTCCTCTGTGGACGGCGCGAAGGAAAGAGGCTACGAGGGAACACCGCCCCTCGAGGAGGCCGTGGCCAATCATCTCTGCCCGCCCTCCACCACCGGATGGAAAGCCAAAGCTTCCCACCCCTCGAAGCCCTGCCGCACTACTTCAGCTCTCGCCGGTCGCGCCTACGCCGCCGCCGGCCAAGCTGCATCAGCGCTTCACTCTATGGCGGTACTTCAAGTGTTCCAAGCCAAGCTTCTCCGCTCTATGGACGAGTCTGGCCCCGAACCCGAAGCCTTTAAGGACCTACGCAGCGCGACTGACATAGCCCTGCGAGCCACGAAGGCCACCGCCCAGTCTATCGGCCGTGCCATGGCTAATTTGACTGTTCTCGAGCGCCATCTGTGGTTGACTCTGACTGAGATGAAGGACGCGGATAAGGCGCCATTTCTCGACGCGCCTATCTCCACCAGCGGGCTGTTTGGACCGGCGGTTAAGGGTTTCGCCGAACGCTTCACTGAGGCCCAGAATGCTTCACAAGCTATGCGGCATTTCCTGCCCAAGCGCTCCAGCTCATCGCAGAGCAGACAGAGGCCGCCGCAGCCGCAGCGGGCTAGAACAGCCCCCACCGCCTCTCAGCCCGCGCCTCAGGCTGACGCTCGACGCCGCTCGCGCTCTCACAACCGCAAGCCGCCTTCTGAGCGACGGGGTCCTCGGCCCAAGATTGTGCTGAACCCCGAGCCTCGAAAGCCGTCCTAGCCACAAGAATGAAAAGAGAGAGTGCGTGTCTCGCAAAAGCCGGACCACTCTCTCTGCAAAAGCTCAAGCATTACCCATTCCCCTTACAGGCGGCTGGATATGTTCATACAGCAGTCAATGGGCCAGTCACAGAGCTCGCTCACCTGCAAACAAACGCCGTTTTTACGGCGACGCACAGAAAACACAAAAAGAGTCTTTTTCTGCCTGTGTCACTAAGGGTTCACATGTCCACAAAGTGTGCATTCCCAGATACTGTCAAAACAGTGCCAAATTCATTCCCAGCTCAAGCTGCGCACCCCATGAATGTAGATCACGTGCCTACGGTCATGTACGCACCACTACACACAAGCACTGTTCACACAGTTATAAATTCATCCCCAGTAAAAGCGGGAAACATTATAAAAGTGACGCGTGTGCCTACCACTGTTTATGCACCCCCACTTATAAACACTGTCCTTACAGTGTCAAACACAACCCCAGCCCAGGCTGCGAGTTTTACAGACACAGCGCACGCTGCTGTAATCACACACGCGCCCATTCACTCAGCTGCTCAGCGCGCGCCCGCGCCTCTGAGAGCTATGAGCTCAGGCGATTCGCTGGCCGGGTCCCTGCGTCACAGCGGCCCGCCCCTAGCCTGTATTCAGCCCATATCTGTACACGCAGCGGCATGGGAAAATATTCCAGATATGCCGAAATGGGTATTGAATATAGTAAAGCACGGATACTGCTTTACTATATTCGAGACGAAAGTGAGAAAAGAGTGCTCACATGTTCTACGCACCGAGGTGCGCAAACTAATAGAAAAGGGCGCTGTGGAAACTGTTCCCCCCTCTCTGAGCGAGGCAGGTTTTTACAGCCGCTATTTTCTCGTCCCGAAAAAGGATGGCGGTCTCCGCCCCATCCTAGATCTCAGACACCTGAACAAAGCACTAATGATTCGCTCGTTCAGAATGTTAACAACCAAGCATATCCTCGCGCAAGTACGCCCAGGAGATTGGTTTCTCTCAGTGGATCTGAAAGATGCTTACTTTCACATTCCAATAGCGCCTCATCACAGGCCGTTTCTGAGATTCGCTTTCGAGGGACAGTCGTACCAGTACACAGTACTTCCGTTCGGCCTGTCCCTGGCTCCCCGTACATTCACGAAATGTATGGATGCAGCACTTTCCCCCCTAAGGCGAAGGGGAGTGCGAATACTGAATTATCTCGACGATTGGCTGATTCTAGCACAATCAGAGAGTCAGTTAATAACACACAGATCTTGGATTATCAGCCATTTAGAATGCCTGGGTCTAAGAATCAATTTTGCAAAAAGCATACTATCTCCCAGCCAGAGGATTTCTTTCCTGGGAATAGTTCTAGACTCGATGCAAATGACAGCGCGTCTCTCATCAGAGCGCGCGCTCACCATCCGGCGCCTTGCAACATCATTCAGGGCGGGCGCGCTCGCCCCCGTCAAGCGGTTTCAGAGGATGCTCGGTCTCATGGCCTCAGCATCGGCCGTACTCCAGCTAGGATTGTTGCATATGCGCCCTCTCCAACGCTGGCTCAAGAGCCGCGTCCCTACTCACGCGTGGCGTTCGGGCCACCTTTTAATCCGAGCGAACCATGGCTGTATAAAAGCCCTGACGCACTGGAAAGCCGCCTACTGGTACCAGTCAGGCGTGAGTCTGGGTGTGAACACAAGGAGAAAGATGATAACGACAGATGCCTCCAAAATAGGTTGGGGGGCCCTTTACGAGGGCAGGCCTGTCTCCGGCTTTTGGTCAAACCCGGAGAAGCGCCTACACATAAACTGTCTGGAAATGAAAGCGGTCGCTTTGGCTCTCAGAGCCCTGCTCCCACAGCTGAGAAACGAACACGTCTTGGTCCGAACGGACAACATGACGGTAGTATCGTACATAAATCGCCAGGGTGGACTCAGGTCGAGCTCCATGCATTCAATGGCCAGGAGACTCATTTTATGGTCCCAGCACAACTTGCGCTCGCTGAGAGCAGCGCATGTGCCAGGTGCCCTGAACCAGGGGGCGGACATGCTATCCAGAGACAAAATTCTCCCAGGAGAATGGGCTCTCAACCCGCTGACGATTCACTGGTTATGGAAAACCTTTGGCAAAGCGGAGATCGACCTCTTCGCCTCCAAGGAGAACGCGCACTGCCCTCTTTTCTTCACGAAAAGCGTGGATGCGCTCGCCCAGAGCTGGCCGAGCCGTCCCTTATATGCCTTTCCCCCGATCGCGATGCTACCGCAGGTCATCAGTCGGGTCAGAGAGGAGAAAAACGCAGTGCTGCTGATAGCCCCACTCTGGAAGAACCAAACATGGTTTCCAGATCTGATGCAAATGCAATCTGCACCACGGCCGATTCCACTGAGGCCAGACCTCCTCAGTCAGGCCAACGGGATGATATTTCATCCCCGCCCCGATCTGTGGGCCCTTCATGCATGGCCCCTCAACGGGTTCCCAGGAACCTCACGAGCGGAGCACTAAAAACCATCGCTGAGGCGCGGGCGCCCTCCACGAGACGCTTATATGCCCAGAAATGGAAAGTGTTCAGTGTCTGGTGTAATGCCAAGGGCCTGAACCCTGAAACATGCGAGATTACGAACGTACTCGCTTTTCTACAAGGGCTTCTGGAGGCGGGCCGCGCCCCCTCCACGCTCAAAGTATATGTGGCGGCCATCACAGCATCACACGACCCTGTAATGGAACGTCCATTGGGAAGAAACGACCTAATTATTCGTTTCCTAAGGGGCGCTAGGAGGATGAACCCTTCACGCCCCCCCTCAGTGCCGATCTGGGACCTAGCTACTGTCCTAGACGCTCTTAAAGGGCCTCCGTTCGAACCACTCCGAACCGTGCACCTTAAACAGCTCTCGCTCAAGACTGCGCTCTTGCTGGCACTCGCCTCGGTCAAGAGAGTGGGCGACCTGCACGCGCTTTCGACAAGCGCTGCCTGCCTAGAATTCGGACCTAACGACTGCAGGGTCGTCCTTAGACCGAAACATGGGTATATTCCTAAAGTGCTCACCACTCCCTTCAGAGCACAGGTTATCTCCCTAACTGCGCTATCGTCCCCAGCAGACGAACACGACGCTAATCTACTCTGCCCCGTTAGGGCTCTCAGAGTGTATTTGGAGCGTTCTGCCCTATTCAGACAGACAGAACAACTGTTTGTATGCTTTGGCGGCCGTACGAAAGGTTCCGCCGTTTCAAAGCAGAGAATCTCTCACTGGATAGTTGAAGCTATAGCGCTGGCTTATGAAGCTAAGGGACTTCAATGCCCCTGGGGAGTCAAAGCACACTCCACCAGGTGTGTGGCTTCTTCCTGGGCATGGTCGAGCGGGATACCGATCGAGGATATTTGTGCGGCGGCAGGCTGGGCCTCACCGTCCACATTTATCAGGTTCTACAACCTACAGGTCCCGACACTGCATTCCAATGTACTATCAGCATGATGCTAGTTGAACTACGAGTTCGTATCTAGATTATGTATGTGCTTGTGTCACACTGAGCGCCTTCTAGCCGCTCTGTATTCTTTCCCACATATAAAGCTCGCCTCTGCCGGCTAGTTGGATGATAACTTTGCTTTTTTAGCTCAGGCACCTGCCTCTGGCTATCATAAGGCGAAGTTCAGCACGCACGGCGTTTTGCATGGTGTTCCCATAGCGTAAGCTACTTACGCAATAGGAGAGACCTCTCGAAAGGGAACGACTCGGTTACTAACGTAACCTCGGTTCCCTGAGAGGAGGGAACGAGTATTGCGTAAGCTGCCGTGCTTGTGCTTGGTTAGTTCGCTTCAGTCGTTTTAACCTAAAGAACTCTCATGACGGGGCGCCCAATATATAGCTCTTGGCCACGCCCATCTTGGCGGGCTCTGACGCGTGCGGGCGCGAAGCGCGCTCATTGGTCGCGCATTCAGAGTCGCCCCGTCATTGGTTCGAGCAAGTTGCCGCAGCACAGCCAATGACCGAGCTGCCTTCGTTCATTGCTGTCAGCTGTGCAGCTGCAATGCGTATTACATAAAGACTTCAATATTCTCGAGAAAAGGAGTTTTCCCATAGCGTAAGCTACTTACGCAATACTCGTTCCCTCCTCTCAGGGAACCGAGGTTACGTTAGTAACCGAGTCGTTTTCCGGTGTGTTCGTTGTCAAACTCAAAATTTATTTTATTTTTAATTATTAAAAAATATAATTATTTTATATGAAAAAGTTAATAATTGTATTTTATTAGAAAATATTTTAGTTTTGTCTTTTATATTTTTTTGATTCGATCAGATAGCATTCTAATTATGGTCATGTTTCAATGTGCTCCACTAATGGGGCATGTTGTCACATTTCACTTCCATTCATTCGGGGTATTTCAAGAACAAAGTATACACTATTAATAAAATAAACCCACATAATTGTACTTGACATGTGGGAAATTAATGTGGGGAAAAAATAAATACTCTGACTCTAAACCCTAAGCAGATTTACACAAACTGAGAAAGTCAAAGTCAACATTTGAACTGCTTTATATATTTTTTATTTTTACATAAATTAGATTATTAGAGTAAGTTGAAACCCAATACTTATCTACATATAAAAGTGTAATCTGGCAATTTCAAAAACATATTGACACGGCAGTGAGTAGGGCATAGAGATGCTCACTTCTAGTTGGAATTTGCCCTGGAACAGCCTTCATCGCGCAGCAGTGATGCAATCGGCCTTCGAAGGATGCAGCCTCTGATTGGCAGGGGGCCATTAACTTCACTAGACTCACGCACCGGTACATGCCTTTTATTAGAGCAAACAGTACGGTGTGCTGCATTCAACAAGTATTCTGTAATATATTCTGTAAAAATGCAAAAAGAACTTATCATACACAAATATTTTTAATACATTGCTAAAGGAATATATTTAAGAAAACATTTAGAGTATAGAGTGCAGCAGTCGGGTTCCAGAAGTAAAAACTAATTTTCTCCACAGTGAAACTGACTTTTAACAATAGCTGATAAACCTTTAGACAGAGCTGATGTGAGCTCCAAGGTTGTTAATCGATTGTATTTGCTTTTTTTTTGTAAGCCATCTTGTTAATTTAACTTATTTTTAAAATAATTGTATTTAATAGCGGAATTCTTGGTGAAAACTACACTACCCATGATGCGGTACAGAAAATTCCACCAATCAGAGAGTTGCAGCGAGCAAAGAGAGGTCTTTATCTCCGCCCACTTCCACTGCAAAAGACATAATAGAGTCAGACTCCCATAGGCTCACAAATTACTTAAATATTTGTGTATATATTCCTATTTAGCAATAGAATTAAAATGTTTCTATAATAAACAACTTTAAATGAATAGTGTTATATTTCTCAAATAGTATAGATATTTCCCTCACCAAAGCCATACTCAGTCTAGGACCTTTTTATTTTAGTCTGATTTTCAAATACTTTTTTGCTTCAAATAATAGTTTTTAAGATTGTGATTTACCTCGTGGCTGGTTGGCTTGGTTCATGAACGAATATTTTGGATGCTGAATAAAACCAAATCTTTTTAAAAAAACATTTTTTAATTCAGTCCAAAAATAAAAACTGGTAGCCTATATGTAGCCTATAGTCACATTAACAACCTTCACAAACCATCTTTCTCTTTCCAATAAATGTTGGACAAAAACTAAAGTTATATTAAAGTTTGAGGTTATGCTCTGACGTTGTTCCGGCAAACACTACTTCTTCTTCTATGCTACTTCCTGTTGGTTTGGAAGGCGAGCGCGTCGATTATAAACGCCTCTTAAATGGCTCGGCAGGAACCTAAAGGAAGCCTCTTAGAAGGTAATTCGTGGGGAATTGACAAACATTAACGACATATCTGAAGAATCTGGGTTAATAGAGACTTAATAGAGATTTAAGGCCCTCCCTTCCTCTCCCTTCTGCTGTTTACAATAAACTGTTCCACACTCCAGTCCGGTAGGTGGCGGTAATATGACACATTTGCTGGATGCCAAAGTCCAATCATATCAACAGAAGAAGCTTCGGCCGTGTCAGGGATCTTCAGCGCTTTTTTACTTTCAGAATAACAGAAGCTAAAGACCCGTAAATTCTTTCAGCAGTACAGATATAATCAAAAAACTTCATCACTACATTCTCAGTCGATTTAAAGTCTCTTCGTTGATCTCAGTCTACTCTGCAGTCTTTTTCAGTGTGTTATTCTTTCTGTCGATCATGTGCGACTCTGACACGCCCAGAAACTGAAGATCATTACAAATAATATCCACTGATCATCTTTGGAACCCCCTAATTTACTGAAATCTACAGCAATATGAAAAATATTTCGTTGTTCTTTATGTCCTTAGTGTGTATGGAAGGTAAGGTTTATGTTTCGTTCTTAAACATTTTTGGTTTCACTTTTGTAAAATAGGGAATTGATCAATTTTCTTTTTAACTTCTTATTCCCGCTATTTTCGGCCATGCTGTTAATAATTAATTATAATTTTTTCTACTGGTGATTAAGTGTTTTATTTTTGGGAATGCAGATGTTGATTGTTTGTCAACATGTTTATCTATTGTTACAGTGCCATAGGAAATATTCTTGTCGCAAATTGTGTGAAATGAGAGATTTGAAATCCGCTGAAGAATTAGCCAATATCAATGCCTTGTTATTTAATAATGTTGATACACAACAGCATTTTTACCTAGTAAGATGGTAAGTTAGAAATGTTCATCCTTAGTGCTACATAAACTAATGTAAATATGTACAGTAAGTTAACCTTACAAAACAGTAAAGCTATTCACAGGCATTGTTCATGGTTAGTTCATGTTAACTAATGCATTAACTAATTGTGCTGTTAACGTGAATTGATGCATTAGTATATGTCTGAGTTAACATTAACAAAGATTAACTAACAGAGGCGTTTTTCATGGTTAGTTCATGTTAACTAATGCATTAACTAATTGTGCTGTTAACGTGAATTGATGCATTAGTATATATGTGAGTTAACGTTAACGAAGATAACTAATGCTGAACAGAGGCGTTTTTCATGGTTAGTTCATGTTAAATAATGCATTAACTAATTGTGCTGTTAACGTGAATTGATGCATTAGTATATATGTGAGTTAACGTTAACGAAGATAACTAATGCTGAACAGAGGCGTTTTTCATGGTTAGTTCATGTTAAATAATGCATTAACTAATGTTAGCTAATGGAACCTTATTGTAAAGTGTTACCGATTTGTTTTATGCGGTTTCTTCATAATCTTATTTACATTACTTTGTCCAGCTGAAACGGTTAGTTATGAATTATTTTTTATACAATTCATGAGCTTAGATTCAGAATCCCAGACCTTTACACTGGTTCAGATTATTATTATTATTATTTAATTTAAACATTTACGGAACAGTGAAATTTAATGACTGCATCCAAAAATCAAAGGCAGTGACTTGTTGCCTCGTTGTCCTATTTGCAGTCACAGCAGGGTTGTGGAATATCACAGATAATGACTGATATATATGAAGGTAAAAGAGGAGCAAAAGTCGAGAGCATGTAGATATGAATTTGACAACTTGTACAACAAATATTCATACTTTTACGCTAAAATTTACACTCACAGCTCCGATGTGAAAACCTGTAAAACACTCGCAGACAATAGTCACAAACCTGTGTCCTGAATTTGAAGCTGCGGACAAGAAGTGATAAGAATGTAAAATGTGTACCTTCACTCTCAGAAAAAAAGGTACAAAAGCTGTCACTGGGACAGTACCCTTTAAAAGAGTTCTGATATGTGCCATTTAGGTACTAATATGTACACTTTTTGTACCGATATGTACCTTTGAGGGACCAATATGCACTCTTTAGGTACAAAGGTGTACCTTTTGAAAGGGTACAGCCACAGTGACAGCTTTTGTACCTTTTTTTCTGAGAGTGTTGAAATGCAAGGTACAAATGCATTACAACCACAATCAGGCACTTGTAACTTCTCAAATCTGTCACTGCAATTTCAAATTTCGCACCTTGACTTTTGCTTCTCTTTTCACGATATATTAGATACAAAACTAACTTGTGCACTTGCAATTCAGTCGCGGCGAGAGAGAAAAGCAGGCGGAGAGGGAGGGGGCGCCCTCTGGGACGTTCTGAACGTGGCTTCAAAATGTGATCAGAGGAAGAATGTGGCCTATTGCAGCATTTTACAGCTTTCAGATGCATCCAATGAAGTCAAATGAGATTTTAATTTAATTTGTTTCTCTGTGGAACTGTTTCTCTGTGTTTTCCAGGTGTGTTTAGTGAAACACGGTCAGTGAAAGCGGGAGAGTCTATCACGCTACACACTGGTCTCACTGAAATACAGAAAGATGAGGTGATGGACTGGACGTTTGGAGCTGAACAAAATCTCATAGCTAGAGTAAGAAAAGATAATATCCCCACAATATATAATGATGAACTTAATGGGAAATTCAAAGGCAGACTGAATCTGGACGGTCTGACTGGAAATCTCACAATCTCAAACATGAAAACCACAGACTCTGGAGATTATGAAGTTTCCAACAGCATCAACAGCTTTAAGAAGAGTATCAGTGTCAGTGTCAGTGCCAGTGGTGAGTATCTAATAGGGCTGGGCGATATGGCCAAAAAATCTCAGTATTTTTTGGTTAAATGGCGATATACGATATATATCTCTATCCAAATAAAAAAAAACGTAGAAAAGTACAAAGAAAATCTGTATTTATTTAAAAAAAATGTTATTTCACATCCTGCTCAATGATATCCAAACAATGTTGATATTCAAGGATATGGAAACAAATATGGGAATGTAATGTAGTCTATGCAATATATTATGTGCAAAAAGTTGGTTAAAATCACATTACATTCTAACATGTAGATTTGTAAAAACAAAAATAATGCCTTTGTTTTTAAAATGACTGAAGGATAAACTAAAAATTAAAATTAAAACAAAAGCACAAACTAATTATATTAGCCTGCATTTGATTACCCCATTATAATGGTCACTTTCAAAAAATATACTTGTAGGTCTAAAATTCCACATATGGCACATTTATTGTCTCAAACAACAAATATTTTAGCAATATGTATATTTTAGTCAGAATTATTGCGCTACTATTCTATTGTGCTCCGTCTGTTTGGCGCGCGTGCGTGGCTGGCGCTCATTAACGGAAGCTTGAATTTTAGCGGAGATTCACTTGCAGAAGCTCGTCCTCTCCTGACAGTGAAATGGACATATTTGTTTGACTTTCTAACATTTACAGACGGAGAATATACATGTGAAATGTAAGTTAAGCACTGAGAAAAGCACCACGTCTCAAACGCATTAAACAGCGCAAGTATTTATCTGTCAGTCAGCAACAGTATCTGTCAGAGCATCTGATAGGCCAAGCTGCTTTAAAGGGTAACTAAACCCCTGGTCAGAGCCTGACTCCACCCACTGGCAATATTTGAAAAATGCTGTAAAAGTGGGCAGAGCCCAGCGGAGGGGGGGCGTGCACCTGAGACGCGTCTTTCTTTAGGCAAGGGTGTGGTTAACTGGTACTCTGAGGTCAGAGTTTAGCACAACTTCCAATAGGAAATTTCAACTGCAGTAGCCACCGTTCAAGCTGAAGAGGGCAGCACTCAGACGTTTACACCATATATTGTAGAATTAAAACACTTTAAACCCAAATGTCAAAAAATTTACTGGAATCAATGAACAGCACTAATAAAGCCCCATTCTTACAGATCATTAACTAAAAAAAGTTGTTTTAGTGTTTAGTTACACTTTAAACTTGTTAACTATGTCTTACCAGTTATTTTGATCATGTTTAAGACAAGTTGTAGTATGTTCTTTCACTGCAGGAGCTCACACTGCGTCCTCCGCTGTTTTTCCAGATGTGCTCGTATCAAACTACTGTATCGATATAAACGGTATTGCCTCATTCCATATCGTTTAAAAAAAAATCAATATATTGTACAAACTCGATATACCGCCCAGCCCTAGTATCTAATTCATTTCAGTGTTATTATTCGCGTATTTACATAATTTCTCTGTACTTAATTGCTCTGAAAATGAATTATTAAACATGACAGATGTACAAGGAGTCCATGTGTCTTAAAGAATCTAGAAATTTGTAAAGCAGAATTCTGAGTAATAGGAAATTAACTGGATGTAGTTTTAATTGTTTTAGTCAGTGGCGTTTCCTCCGACGAGGGGAGGCCGTGACTCCTTATAAAAATGGATGAGAAAATAATCCATATTACAAAATTAAAACTACACAAATCCCGAAAAGCATCTCTGCAACTTCTGACTGGGACATGAATTTACTATTTATTTATTTATTTTTATATATATATATATATATACTATGCATGTCCTCACAAAACAGAGGTCATGTGATCACTGACAAGTCAATAGTATATTTATCAAGATGTCTTTTCTGACAGTTCATAGTGTTTGTTATAGATTGGATTTATTAATTTTAAGGGTTCAAACTGAGCAAATGTAAGCTGGTGATTTCCAGCAACGGTTTAGAGTTGAATGTTATGCAAATGAGCTGCGAAGAGATGTGGTGATAGCAAATGAGAACGCAGAATGTGATCCATCACCTGATACACACTGATGCCGAACCACACGGAAAAAAATTGGTGTAAAAACTGTTTTCACTTAGAAATTGCTAACAATGAAACGGCAAGTAACACATTGAATTAAGTGTGAAAGTTTGAAGTGTCTGAAATTGTATTTTCTTGTAAAACATACTATTTGAAAAATCATTTTTTACAGTGTAGAAGCGTCTGCTAGAAATCAACAGCTCTGTGATCTCCTTCACTGTGGCTTTACAGTAATGACTCTGTCTTTAGTTGATTCAGGTCTGTCTTCAGGAGCGATAGCGGGGATAGTTATTGTGGTGTTACATTAATGTCTGTCTCTCTTCAGTGGATCCAAAACCAGTTCCAAAACCAGTTCCAGAACCAGTTCCAGAATCAGGTATGTCTCCAGGTGGGATAGCAGGGATAGTTATTGTGGTGTTACATTAATGTCTGTGTCTCTTCAGCTGTTCCAGAATCAGGTCTGTCTCCAGGTGCGACAGCAGGGATAGTTATTGCTGTTATTGCGGCGGCGGCTGCAGCTGTTGGTGGCATTGCCTATGGCTATTGGAAAAAGGGACAAATGTGTAAGTATTACAGCTGATGCAGCGTGAGATAAATACTGTGCTGGAGATTGTAAATCTGTAGCAGGTTTAAACCTTTCTGTGCCTTTGTGTTTGTGATTGTATGTGTTTTTGATCAGGTTGTTCTTTATCCAGCAGCATTATAAATAAATATCATTAAAGGTTGTATCAGCGATTGTGGGTGACGTCACTTCTGTTTGTGTTTGAAGCGAGATCCCAAACAAACCAAGTTAGCTCGCCCCTCCCTCCCGTTTCGTGCATTATGAAAAAAACGATCATGCACGCGCATTTATATAAAATCTGCAGTCGAGCCATGTCATATCATACAGCTAGTTTTGCTGGTGCTTCACTGGAAGCAGCAGTATGATAAAACGTACCAGAATCAGTCATATAGCTACAGATCTGACGTTATGGGGAAAACTCAGGATAACAACAGCTATCTGGAATAATATTATAACAGCTTATTATTATTATTATTCGGCTATCGTTAGTCCTGAACGTAGGCTAGTGTTATTGCTAATAGTACAATGTTATGGCTACACATCAAAGTAGACACATATAACAAACGCAACTCACACACTAAATTCCTACAATCTGATATTCGCTAGAGCTATCCAAGTTTAGTCGAGCTTCACTCATATTTTTTAAAGAATTATATTTTCACACACAGTTCACATACGAAAAAGTCAGCACTAGAAACTACTCACCTCCAGAAGAAACAGTGCAACCTCGGCGTCCGATTTAAAAATGTTCAATTCTTTGAGTTCTCTCCACCGTTCAAAAGCCTTCCCGATTATTATTTGTTTCTTTGACGAAGGTTGATAGACGCTGGCTTATTCTTCAGCTCCGACTTCGCGTGCAGGCGCCGTGCACGAGCGCAAAAACAAACAACACCCGCCCCTGTCGGTGATTGGTTAGAACACTGTTTATTTTGATTTTGAGTGGTGGTTGTACCCATTTGTTTTTGTGTGGAGATCTCAGAGCCTAGGCTGCCTACAGAGACGCAGTTTTTGGACGGCATGCTTATGGGGCGGGCAGCTAGCGGATCGTTAGGAAAGATTAGATGAATGTGATAATTTTTGTTTGGGCCTGAAATCGCTGATACAACCTTTAATACTCAAATATTAAAGATGACAGTGATATGACCGATTATGAAGATTTAATGAACAGAAAGCAGGAGGCTGATATGGAGCATATGATTAGTGTTTCTTTTGTTCATTTCAGTTATTTTTTTTAATGTTCTTGTTATAATTTATGTTCCATATTTCTCTGTCTACAGTGTGAGCTTCTGTGACAGATATTGACTATCGCTGGTAAGTAACTCAAATATTTTAATGTAATACATTCAATTATCATTATTAGCAATGCATGAATTGTTTTGATTAAGGATTTTGAGTTCTGTATAAAAAAACTCATTTCACTGTAATGAGCTGTTTATGAACATGAGAAAGTGTCTTGTGTGACAAAGATGCCAGAAATCCTTTGAATTTTGCTCTTTTATCATATCAGTCTCAATCCTCATGATGCTGTGAAATCACACATCGGTGAAGTTTTCATGAACAGCCTTCATTTGAAGAGATTTGATGTATTTTAAATCATCTGCTCATTTAAAAATGTTTTAAATAATCTACATGAAATTATTTGATCATGAAGATCAAAATCTGTTTCCTAAAAAATACACTAACTTGAGATATTTAGAAGGTGTTCTTAACATAAGTAATATTAAATTGATATGGTATTGATGTCTAATATATCCACTGATCTTCCCATTTGAGTGGATTCGTCACTGTTATGAACAAACACTTTTGTGTGACACACAATCCAAAACACTGCCGTTTTGTGTCATATGTCTTTTTTTATTTTGTCTGTCTCTTCATATCTTGCTTTTGTCAGATTCCACCAATAACCAGTATACACCAGAGGAAGCAGAGCCTTTGATAAAGTAAAACTCTCCCGAAAGCTTCAGGACGAAACCAATGTGACATTTTCATTATTCAAAATAAATCATATTTCTCCTCATGTGAGCCTCTGAAATCCTCTGTGTGCCGATACATCTGATCTAAACCTCACATTTCATACCTGTCACTCAGTGCATATAATGAATACTGGATAAAGCACTTACTGTTTCTGCAATTATTAGACTAAATATCTGATGAGAAATGTCATGTATGGATTATATAGGAATGACATGTGACACTTTAGTTTGAACACTTTCTAAAAGTTTCTAGAAACATGTGTTTGTACCACACTGACAGTTCTGCTCTGTGTACGAAATTTGATGTGACGCTTTTATTGCAGGAATAATCTCCACATTTATTTCTATTTGCTCATAATATACACTGTGCCTTATTTTTATTCTTTACACTTAATTTCCCTTAATTTCATCTCTGTTTTGTGTTATCTAAAGTAAATCTGCCCATCTTACTCTCTGATTGTGAATGCAAATTTAAATAATCTGAAACGGGTGATATTTCTTTGTTGTGTGAATTTAATTTAATTTTTTTAATGCGATTAATTTTTTTTTAATGATTTTATTAATGAAGTTTCACCTTTGGATTTTTTGTATTGCTGCTTTAAGCTTAATCCAAAACCTTTGCTTCACTTCACTGAATAAAAACATAATAAATTAACCAAAACTATATTTGTTTGTTGCTATTGTCTGGTTTGTTCAGTCTGTAAAAATGAGACGAGCAGAATCGTCCGAGAGCTTCAGTAATATGAAGTAATGGATGTGGACTTCTGACAAACAGATCAATGTCCAATGCACTGCTATTCAACTCTTGCTTTTTAGAGACACATTTACTAAACAGGACAGATTATCATGAGAGCTCAGTTTCATTAAAGCGCTGATGGAAGTGAAAAGCTCTAGTCATGCTAAAATTAAAGAATACTGCTAAAATTAATTTATAAATTCCATAATGACCAACACATTTTACCAAGAGTTGAGATGCAGTTAATGGAACATTAGTAGGTGTGGAGCTCACACTGCTATAATGCTGTTTTAGCTGCTGTTTAAAAAAAACACCAGATGGAGTAATTTATCAGTTAAATCAATATCACACCACTGACGATCATAGAAGAAAGATGTAAATATCAGTACATTACATTTTTAGTTTGTCTCTAGTATTAACCTAAGTAGTATTTACTTAAGTAGTATTAGTAGTATTACTAAGTATAGTAGTATTACTATATGTTTATAGTAGTTTGTGTAGGCCTAACTGTATCATCAATCCTGTTCATTTCTTTTTTACCTTTTGTGAATCGGTGTCTTTAATTCAACAATCAACATTGATGCAGTAAACTTTCACCTTTAAAATGTTGTTCAACATTTGAGCTTTACTCGCGTTGACCAGCTGTTAAACTCAATCCTGAAGATGGTGTCTAATCGACTGTCATTTAAAAGCTTTATGTTTCATGTAGGCCTATTTATATTGAATGGTGGAGCTAATCTTGGAAAGGTGAATTTCAGGTTAAGAACACTAGATGACGCTGATAAGTCAGGCAAAGTGTCAAGTCAAGTCAAGTCACCTTTATTTATATAGCACTTTTTACAATACAGATTGTATCAAAGCAGCTTCACAGTGATAACATGAAAATAATATAACAGAGTTTGTTTCTAAAAGAAAATTGAGTCAACGTCCACCTTAAGTAAGGCAGATCAATAATATTATTGGATATTAAATGTCCCCAACTAAGCAAGCCAAAAGCCAAGGCAACAGTGGCAAGGAACCAAAACTCCATCAGGTGACAGAATGGAGAAAAAAACCTTGGGAGAAACCAGACTCAGTCGGAGGGCCAGTTCTCCTCTGGCCAACGAAGGAACAGTGCATGATTTATGATTCGGGCAGCATTACAAGTCAGATTGGATCGGAACATTTAGAATATTTATCCATTTCCATCTTTTGGAAGTCCAAGTAATCACGCCGGTGTTGAGACGAGTTGTTGAGGATCAGTGCCGTCCACCATAGAGGGTCCATATCGCCGGTGTTGAGTCGTCTCTTCACAGGCTTTGTGATTGGCGTATCTGAAGTCTCTGTGAAAGGCTGGATACAAGCTGGAGCTGACGAACGCCGTTTTTCTCGGGACTCGCGTCCCGAGATAACAGCAGAAAAGCAAAAAGGGAAAATAATTAGCGTAGCTGCTGTTCATAATGATTTCCATAACACGGCGCGTAAATGATAAAAAACATGAAGACAGTGATTCTTGCGTCCCAGAGTCACCCCCCTCCGTCCCCCACTCAACTCAGCCCTGCTTACTGACCTCTACATCCCTCCTGCTGCTGAGACCCAACCACAATCTCACAATCTCTCCGCAACCCAACCATACGCGCCGACCCGTTTGACTAAGGCTGTCGAGCCCCACTGTCGTCGTTAAAGCAGGTTCAGTGGCAACGGTTCCGTATGGCATACCAACTACCGCAAAACACAATATCTGCCCAACCACCCGTCATTCACGCAATATACACAGGAACGTAATGACTGTAAATACTATGCAACTTATACAAATAACCTACAGACTCTTCAAGTTTTATAATATTAAATGCATTTGATCTGATTCAGCAGTGGTATAAAAGGTAAGCATTATGTAAATGCTTGGCTAAAGAGATGCGTCTTTAATCTAGTTTTAAACTGGGACAGCGAGTCAGAGCTTCGAACAATATCAGGAAGGCTATTCCAGAGTTTTGGAGCTAAATGTGAGAACGCCCTTCCTCCTTTAGTGGACTTAGATATCCTAGGAATGACCAGAAGCCTCGAATTTAGTGATCTTAAAGAACGTGATGGATTGTAGGGCGATAGAAGGTCCATTAAATACACAGGAGCTAAACCATTTAGGGCTTTATAGGTCAGTAATAGTACTTTGTAATTGATACGGAACTTGATAGGTAACCAGTGTAGAGATGATAAAATTGGTGTTATATGATCATATTTTCTTGACCTAGTAAGAACTCTAGCAGCTGCATTTTGCACTAACTGTAGCTTGTTTATTGAGGATGCAGGACAGCCAGCTAATATAGCATTACAATAATCTAGTCTCGAGGTCATGAATGCATGAACTAACTTTTCTGCATCAGAAACAGATAGCATGTTACGTAGCTTTGTAATGTTTCTAAGGTGGAAAAAGGCTGTTCTTGTAACATATGAAATATGATTTTCGAAAGACAAGTTGCGGTCTAGTATAACACCCAGGTCTTTTACTGTAGTGGATAAAGTAACTGGACATCCTTCTATATTAAAGTTGTATGTAAGTGAGTTTGTGGGTAGTTTTTTGGACCAATAAGTAATACCTCCGTTTTATCTGAATTTAGTAGCAGGAAATTACGCGTCATCCAGCATTTTATATCTTTGAGACACTGTCAAATTTGATAAGTTAGTGTTTTCATCTGGCCGTGATGAAATATATAATTGAGTGTCATCAGCATAACAGTGGAAATTAATTGCATGTTTTCTTATAATATTACCAAGTGGGAGCATATATATTGAGAATAGCAGAGGGCCTAACACCGATCCTTGCGGCACTCCATAGTCTACTGACGTTATCTTTGATTTTTCCCCATTTAAACAGACAAAATGATAACGGTCTGATAAGTGCGATCTAAACCAGCCTAATGCCTGTCCCTGAACACCAGTGTAGTTTTGTAGTCGATCCAGGAGTATTTTATGATCGATAGTGTCGAACGCAGCGCTTAGATCGAGTAGAACTAGTATTGAGATACAGCCTTGGTCAGAAGCTAAAAGTAAATCATTTGTAATTTTAACTAGCGCAGTTTCTGTGCTATGATGCGGTCTGAATCCCGACTGGAATTTTTCATAGATATCATTTTCTTGCAAGAAAGAGCACAATTGAGCGGACACAATTTTTTCTAGTATTTTAGACATAAATGGAAGATTTGAAATGGGTCTGTAATTTGCTAAGTTATTTGGGTCTAATTGCGGTTTCTTAATGAGAGGTTTTATTACTGCCAGCTTGAATATTCTTGGAACATGACCTAAAAATAAAGACGAGTTAATAATATTGAGAAGAGGCTCTTCCACTACAGGTTACACTTCTTACAGTAGTTTAGTGGGTATTGGATCTAATAAACATGTTGTTGGTTTAGATGCAATGATAAGTTTATTTAGCTCTTCCTGTCCTATAGTTGTAAAGCAGTGTAGTTGTTCCAGAGGGGATATAATTGAGGCTGAATCATAAGACACCATAAAAGAGTGTACATTTACAATTGTGTTACGGATGCTTTCTATTTTCTCATTAAAGTAGTTCATAAAATCATTACTACTATACTGTAACGGAATATTTTGCTCTGGTGATGTCTGTATATTTGTTAGTCTAGCCACGGTGTTAAATAAAAACCTTGGATTATTTTGGTTATTTTCTATTAGTTTGTGGAGATGCTCAGCCCTGGCTACTTTTAGAGCCTTTTTATAACGTGACATACTGTCTTTCCACGCGATTCTAAAGACCTCTAAATTAGTTTGTTTCCATTTACGCTCTAAGTTACGAGTTTCTCTCTTGATAACATGCGTAGCACTGTTGTACCAAGGTGCTTTAGTTTTCTCTCTAACCTTTTTTAATCTAATTGGTGCAACAATCTCTAGTGTACTAGAGAACATGGTGCTCAAACTGCTAGTCATTTCCTCTAGTTCATCTGTTTGTTTGGGTTCACTGAGAAGCTGAGATAGATCAGGTAAGCTATTTAAGAATCTATCTATAGTGGTTGGAACGATTGTTCTGCCTGGTCGATAACGTGGCGCAACATGACAAATTTCAGCAGTACGTATTATACAAGTTACCATGTGATGATCAGTGAGATCGTCACTTTGCGGTATAATATCTATATCAGTTGGATTGGTTCCATGAATAAATCTAGTGTATGATTTAGACGATGAGTGGGACCACTGACGTTTTGCTTGACCCCAAAAGAGTTTAATAAATCTGTAAACGCAGTCCCTAACGCATCATTTGTGTTATCTACGTGTATGTTAAAATCTCCAACAATTATTGCTTTATCGGTATTGACCAATAGATCTGAGAGAAACTCTGCAAACTCTTTTAGGAAATCAGCATAGGGCCCTGGAGGTCTATATACAGTAGCCAAGGCTAGAGATAATAGCGATTTCTTTCTTACATCTAAGAGCTTAATATTTAGTACAAGTACTTCAAATGAATTAAACCTGTGACCTGTTTCCTGAATAACATTAAGAATATCTCTATAGATTGTTGCAACACCGCCGCCACGACCGATCAGACGGGGCTCATGCTTATAACAGTATCCTGGTGGAGTAGACTCATTTAGACCGAAATAATCATTTGGTTTAAGCCAGGTTTCAGTAAGGTAAAGTACATCGAAGCTATTATCTGTGACCATTTCATTTACAATAACCGCCTTAGGTGTGAGCGATCTAATGTTTAGAAGACCTAGTTTTAGAAATTGTTTTTGTTCACTGATATTTAGATTTTCAGGTTTAATTACAATAAGATTTTCCCTAGATCCTACAGTAGATTTATTATATGGCCTCACTAAACGAGGAATAGACACAGTTTCTATATAATGTTCTACACTACTTATTTCAATTAAGTTGGGACAGCAAAGACTGTGATTTGGACTTTGATTTTCTAGTCATATGGTGTGTAACGTCTTGGAGATGTTGTCTGACAGCACAGCCGCTCCGATTCTGCTGGGGTGCAGGCCATCAGCACGGTAGAGCCTAGGTCGCTCCCAGAACAGATTCCAATTATTTACAAAGAGCAGTTTCTGTTCATTACACCATGACATTAACCATTCATTTAGTGCAAATAATCTACTGAACCTTTCCTGTCCTTGTCGGTACGTGGGAAGCGGTCCAGACACGATGATCGTTGCCTCAGGCGCTGTGCTGCGTACCGTCTCGATCAGGCTCTTGTAGTCCTTCTTCAGAACCTCCGTCTGCCGCAGCCTGATGTCATTCACTCCCGTATGCAGCACAACAGCTCCGACGCGCTCGTCACCGTTCAGGATCTCGGGAACCTGTGCGGCGACATCAAGAACACGAGCACCAGGAAAGCAGTGAGTGCGCACCGTACCCTTACCTGAGGTAGCGCGGACATGACGGACCATGGAACTGCCGATGATCACGGCGTCGTCGCGTTCCGACTCGCGAAGGGGGGAGAAGCGGTTCCGGGTGGAGATCTCGAAGACCGGGAGGGGCGGTGAGGTTCTTGCTCTGGTCCTGGCTCGTGTCTTTCGCTGTGGGATCACCCAGGGTCCATGGTGTTGTGTCGGTGCCGGAGTGAATGATGCCAGAGATGATCGCGTCCTCCTGGGCAGAGAAACGCACGGAGTAGACGAAGTCGGAGTCAAAAAGTTACTAACCACTGACTTATGAGCATCGGCGCGTGACGTTTCAAGCGCTGATCGCCGATCCCGCAGCTCGGCTTGTTTCTCCAGCAGACCACGGATCTGTTTCTCCACCGACTCCAGCTCCAATCGTACCGAAATCAGCTCGAATGTGTCCTCACCTGCACTCAGAGGTAACGTTAGACACACATCCGATATGTTCGCCATTATAACAGATGAACAGTAAATTAGTAGTGATACTATCAATATCACTACTAATTTAGGAGTGAAATGCTGGATATAACCCGTATCCTTTCAGTCAAACGGGTGTAAAATAAGAGGGTCGGTAGGCGCGAGGCCACGCGTGAAATGCTAGCGGACTAAAGGCTAGTAGCCGAGATTCGCAAAGTTGGATCTAAGTAGCGATATCAAAGTAATCCGATTGTTTTTTATAAGGAATAGTAGCGAGGATAAGTTCCCATGATATAAAAATAGAAAGTGCTTGTTTATAAATTATTTGAAAAGAAGAAAAGCAAGGATTAATGAATCAATTCGACGGAGCTCCAAACACAAACACAAACCGCACGCGCATGCGCATCCAAAGTTGTGTCTCTTCACTTTATTCGTACATTTCTTCACGTTTAAAGCTTTTCGAACTCAATATTCATGTCAAGCCATTTCAAACAAGGGCTGTTTGACTGTAGTGCAATTTACAATGGGGAATGCGAACACCGTTATTACAGTAATTTTTACCTCTGTACAAGTATGGTAATGTTTTATCAGACAAAGTTTCTGAACCGTCTAACATAGGAGAGGTCATATTAAAACTGAATATCATGGTACATTATTTGTTTGTTTATGCTAATTTACTTTTAAAAAGGTGGTGTAGCCTACTTTAATGTCTTTATCTACTTTAATCTTCCCTGTGTAAATAGCACATTACATGCGTCGTTTATTCTGTGAGAATATGATTCTTCCCTAGTTATGTTATAGTTTAATTTCTGCGGATGTTTACATCCGCTGTGTTTGGGTTCAAGCTTTGATACTTCCGCCTTACCGACCAATAAGGCGATCCATTTCCCGATGACGTAGGCCTATAGGATAGCGTAGCAGTTTTGCAGTTTTTTAAAAATTATTTTTTATTGAACAATCACAGGGGATACATGTATCACACACAAAAAAATAGGATAATAAACTCAAGGTAATGCAAGGTAGTTGTGTACATACAAGTATATACAGTACGAGATAGTCTAATAAAAAAAATCATAAAACATTTAAAGCGATAGAAATTAAACATACAATACGTGAAAACAAATAAATAGAAATAACATGAAATTAAATAATATTAAAATAATAAAAAATCGACATCATCAGGAAATCAGGAGGTAACATTGAAACTTTTTTTTTAAACAACAGAGCCATTTTAGTGGCTTTCTTGTTAGCTGATAAACAAAGAAAGTCATAGGATAACTTTAAATCAACACAAAAAAGCCTAAAAATAGAAGCTTTGCAGTTGTTCATTGTCAAATACAAAATTCTCCTACTAGCAACCGAATACTAGTGTTGTCTGTGTATCCTACCGTTCAGAGGATCCGTAAGTGTTTCACACACCAGATTCCGAAAACGGTTACTGAGAGGTTTTGATATAATGCAGTGTGATTTTCGATCAATTTAATTTATTTAAATGCGAATGTTTATCATGTGGTCATCATAGACATCAAATCATAGACAGTAAAATCCATAGACAGTAATGTAAAATCAAATCTCCCTGCGTGCCGCCATGTTTGCGTGACGTCTTCTTCTTCTTCTCTTAGTTCATGGCGGATTGCAAACAACTTAAAGTGCATACCGCCACCTACTGCTCAGGAGTGTGTAAATATCATATTAAGGTGCTCTCATATTCTGTTCACCAACCCAGTGTCTTTAAGAAATTTAAATAATGCCTTCCTGGTGATTCTTGTTTGCGGGACGTCACTCGCATCTCTGCAACAACAAAAGGTACGGGCTTCCGCATGATTGTAAATAACTTAAGTGCCATTATATTACACGTGTCTTAGCAGAAGTTGAAAAGTATCACTTTGTGAGTTGGGCAAATTAACATTAACTCTAAAAAAATGAAAAGCATATGTAATTTGCAAGTAGGCTACAAAGTGATCACATTTACTAAAAACACATGGAAAATTCCCACAGACTTGGAACGAATGATGGACCCGAGCAATATCATAGTTCCCTTTCAAGGCGGTCACTTCGACATTACGTCATACTGACTTATATGGGAACTCCTCCCTTCTCCATTTTCACTGAAATCTTATAGGCTAACGCCAGCTGGAGACAGCTGGCCAATTGACGCAAAACATGCAAATGTTGACCGGTCCGCGGGCAGTATAAATAGCATGGGCGCGACAATTACGTCAGAATCTCTTTCTTCACGCTAGAAGTCTTATCTGAAGTCATCGTGGAAGTTGCAATAGAGGTTACTCACCATGTTTTCCTCCCCGCATCCGATGGCTGCTACATGCCAGATATGTGCGGGTCCTATTGACTCGCTCTACCCAAACAAGGATCTACCGAGGCCGCACTCACGGACGGCAGGCATGTGCCGGTCTACCAGTGCACGCCCTCAGGGGAATAAACCCAGGCATCAGCAGGGATGAGGCCCACTGCCGCCAGCGGCCGCTGGTGGGCCCTCTCCCGCCCAAAGACGAGTTGACCCTGCCCGTCGCCACTCCGGTCCTTTTCGTGGGCTCGCTAGAAGGACTCGACGCGATAGGCTTCGTCGAAAAGGATACTTTTATTATTTTACTTTAGCCCGGTATCTCAGCCAGGCTACTTCAAGAAAGACTCCGTCTTCCACGACGTCCTATGGTAAGTCATGCGCAAGACGCGTCCAGAGAGATGAGGCAAGGCCATGGCTCTGTGTCTAAAGGCGCGAAAGTCTATTGCTACGAAGTCCGGCCGATGTCACTCTTCGTCGGTACCTCGTCCCACCTAAATTCGGCTACAGCCCGCCAAACGGTCTGAACCCGAATTAACCGGATCTTCACCGTTGGCAGAGGGCGGGACCGGGAATGTGGCGACACAGGCCACGGAGAGCGCCGCGCCAGACGTGGGTCCTTCCCTGGCTTGCCTTAGACGCCCCGCTCTGGTAATGGAGGTGCACAGCTTACAGCTTATGTCGTCAGACTGCCCTGTATCCTTCAGTGCAACTGGCCATTCTGATTTAACCACGTATTCACAGTTGTTGTCGCTATGCCACTGACGCTGTGTATATGTACACACTGCACACTGATATGTGCTATGATTTAACTGTTATATCCTTATATATTGCCCTGTATCCCTCAGTGCAACTGGCCTTTCTGATTTAACCACGTATTCAGTTGTTGTCGCTACGCCACTGATGCTGTGTTTATGTTGACACTGCACACTGATATGTGCTATGATT
Source organism: Siphateles boraxobius (assembly GCF_051911475.1). Lineage (NCBI taxonomy): Eukaryota > Metazoa > Chordata > Actinopteri > Cypriniformes > Leuciscidae > Siphateles > Siphateles boraxobius. The sequence goes on along the minus strand of NW_027508733.1, from coordinate 5,448,741 downwards.
TGTGCCGTTATATGTTGCCCTGTTTCTTCAGTGCGAATGGCTATTCTGATTACCACACATTCACAGTTGTTGTCGCTATGCCACTGACGCTGTGTTTATGTACACACTGCACACTGATATGTGCTATGATTTAACTGTTATATCCTTATATATTGCCCTGTATCCCAAAGTGCAACTGGCCTTTCTGATTTAACCTCGTATTCACAGTTGTTGTCGCTACGCCACTGACGCTGTGTTTATGTTCACACTGCACACTGATATGTGCTAAGATTTGTGCCGTTATATGTTGCCCTGTTTCTTCAGTGCAAATGGCTATTCTGATTACCACGTATTCACAGTTGTTGTGCGATGAAATGACGCTGTGTTTACGTGCACTCTACACACTGATATGTGTTCATGATTCATGCCGCTATAAATTGCCCTGTATCCTTCAGTGCAACTGGCTATTCTGATTCATCTATGTATTCACAGTTGTGCGATGCCACTGACGCTGTGTTTATGTACACTGATATGTGTGTGTTATGCTTATGCCACGATATTGCCCTGTACCCTTCAGTGCAACTGGCTATTCTGATTACTACGTATTCACAGTTGTTGCGATGCAACGGACGCTGTGTTACGTACACACTACACACTGTTATGTGTATGATTTATGCCATTATATATTGCCCTGTCCCTGTATCCTTCAGTGCAAATGGCTATTCCGATTACTACGTATTCACAGTCGTGCGATGCAACTGACGCTGTGTTACGTACACACTGTACACTGTGTTATGAATTTTGCCGTTGTTGTCCTGTATCCTTCAGTGCAAATGGCTATTCTGATTACTACGTATTCACAGTTGTTGTGCGATGCAACTGACACTGTTACGTACACACTACACAGTGTTATGTGTTGGGATTTAAGCCATTATATATTGCCCTGTAATTTTCAGTGCAAATGGCTATTCTGATTACTATGCAGTACGTATTCCTTGTTGTGCGATGCAACTGACGCTGTGTTTATGTACACACTACACACTACGTGTTATGAATTTTGCCATTGTATATTGCCCTGTATCCTTCAGTGCAAATGGCTATTTTGATTACTACGTATTCACAGTTGTGGCGCGATGCAACTGACCCTGTGTTACGTACATGCAACTCACTGTTATGTGTAATGATTTATGCCATTATATATTGCCCTGTGTCCTTCAGTGCAAATGGCTATTCTGATTACTACGCAGTGCATATTAACAGTTGTCGTGTGATGCAACTACGCCGTGTCTATGTACACTCTACACACTGTATGTGTTATGATTTATGCCGCTGTACATTGCCCTGTATCCTTCAGTGCAAATGGCTATTCTGATTACGTACACAGTTGTTATGCGATGCAACTGACGCTGTGTACACGCTACGCGCTGATGTGCTATGATTACGCCGCTAAATATTGCCCTGTATCCTCAGTGCAACCGGCTATTCTGATTTACTATGTATTCACAGTTGATGTCGCGATGCCTCGAACGCTGTGTTTTTGTACACACTAATGTAACTATGCTATCGCGTTGCCCTGTATCCTTCAGTGCACCTAGCTATCCTATCTAACTGTGCATAGTCACAGTTTGTCGCTACGGCGACTTGCGCTGCATCTGTGTACACACTGAAGCGTTATGCAGTTATGTTGCTAACGTAACTGACCATTATGTGAACTGTGCATATTCATGCAGTTTCGGTCGCTTCGTCGACTTGCACTGCATTATACACACAGATGTTTAAAATGTGCAAACTGATGGGTAATGCTGTTATGTTGCCCGCTATCCTTCAGTGCAACAACCAGCTATCCTATCTAACTGCATATTCAGTTCTTTCGCTATGGCGACTACACTGCACAGACTAGGACGTGTTTTTGCTATTTTGTTGCCCTGTTTCCTTCAGTGCAAAACTAGCTATCCTAATCTAACCATGCATATTCACAGTTTCTGGATGTATGTACGTAAACGGATGTGTTATGCTGTGATGCTGCCCTGTTTCCTTCAGTGCAGCTAGCCATCCTAATCTAACTATGCATGTTAGTTTCTGTCTCTTACACTGCGACTTACACTGCGTTATGTACATGCAAGGATGCGCTATTCCTTACTCACTTGTGTTATGCTGCCAGGTTGTCCTGTATCTTCAGTGCAATTAGCTATCCCAGTCAAACTGTGCATATTCACAGTCTCCGTCGATACGGTGACATGCGCTGCATTATTTACAAATGGATGTGTTCATGCAGCGGTGTTGCCCCGTATCCTTTAGTGCCTAATACTGATCTAACTGCGTGTATTAAGTTGGCGCTACAGCGACCGTGCATGCTGTACGTGCATGTGCTACGCTGCAACATTGCCCCGTTCCTTCAGGGCAACTGGGTATTCTGTGCTAACTTGTATGTTCACAGTTGTAGCTACAGTTACGACTGTGTTTGTTTACTGAGGTGCTATGCTATTATGGGGCTATTTTCTAACTGCGTATATTCACAGTTGTTGTCGCTACGGCCACTGGCACTGTGTTTATGTACATTCAGTTATGTGTTGATTTGCACTTCTGTACATTGGCTATAGAACATCGGCTATGTTCTACAAGATGGCACCCCAACCCCAAGCTGTGGAACCTTCTTGTGTGTCCGCTGCTGGGTCCATAGTTGAGCAAGACACTTCACACTAACAAGTGCTGAGACGGAGCTCTCCCTGAGATGGCCTTACCACCGGCTCTCGGCCCAGCGAAGCACTTGGAGACCTACGCTCATTCTAGTGAATGATGTCGCATTGTCTCGGACCTGATGACTGCAGCGTCACTCTCCGTCCAATACCAAGCTACGTTCCGAAGTCGCTTACACCGTTCAGAGCACAGGTTGATCCCTGCCCGCCTTATCTTCTGAGTTTTCAGCCTCGCATGATGCCGATGCTCAGAGTGATGTTGGCCCTGTAAGGGATTTGTGGATGTACGTGGATCACTAGGCAGCAGTCTACCAGCTGTCTGTGTGCTTGGTGGATGGTACTAGGGACGTGCTGTTTTATACAGAGACTTTCTCACTGAATTTGACGCTTTAAATGGTTGCTTAATGCCTACGGGATTAGGTACGCTGGCTGTCTTCTCAGAACACATTCGCCAGGGTTCCAAGTTTGATGCACCACCTAAGCGTTGTGGGTTCGGTGAGTTTTATTAATGTACTCATGAAACTGTTACCACCAGCTGTGCAGTAGTCTGTATTGCAGAGTTACCACTGCTGCTAACTCTGTGTTATGACTATAAGGTTACATAGCTTTTTCCACATTACGCAGTAGTTTCTAATGTACTGTTCACTCTGTGTGTAGCTATAAGGTTATGCAGCTGTCACCGCTATGCCGTCGACACTGTGTTAACTCTTGTGCTCGAGTGCATATGGTGTTGTGCTGCCCTGTCCAGTGCAGCCTTCGCTTCATTGCAGTGGATTTGCAACTTGGTAAAGCCGGAGCAGACGTTGGTCTAGTTTCGCCTGTCAGTTTTGAGTGCTCCTAGCGGCGCTGCTGGCTCAGAACTGTTGTTTCCTGTGGGAGTGTAGCTTGACCCCGTTCAGGGCTTATCCTCACTGCGCTCACGGCGGGATTTTATACAGTTCCCATATACGTCAGTATGACGTAATGTCGAAGTGACTGCCTTGAAAGGGAACGTCTCCGGTTACTATCGTAACCTCGGTTCCCTGAGAGGCGGGAACGAGACATTACGTCAACCGCCGTGCTCGCCGTTTGATCAGCTGTGCTAGCGTTCAGTCTTTATACTGACGTAAATGTCGCGCCCATGCTATTTATACTGCCCGCGGACCGGTCAGCATTTGCATGTTTTGCGTCAATTGGCCAGCTGTCTCCAGCTGGCGTTAGCCTATAAGATTTCAGTGAAAATGGAGAAGGGAGGAGTTCCCATATACGTCAGTATGACGTAATGTCTCGTTCCCGCCTCTCAGGGAACCGAGGTTACGATAGTAACCGGAGACGTTTATTTGACTCTTTAACCTAGTAAGACAACCGCTATAGCAACCACACGGAACACCCTAGCGACCAAAACTTAGGAAGTCTCTGAAACCTCAGACCACCTTGACAGGTGACTATTGAAAAGCTGGAGAGAGAAAGTGCAGAATGCAGATCTTCATCAGTCCCTGAAGTCTGGAGTTTAACGCCATCAGGATCCCTAAAGGTGAGATTTTGTTTGGAAAACGCCTTTTTGAGACATTTGGGATTGAACTTCATATTTCTGAGACAGTTCTAACGTTACTGCTTGAAAACATGTTGTTGTTTAGCCTATTATTGCTTAAATTAGTCCTATACGTTTAAATACGTAATTTTAATTATGCATTTTCTTGTATATCTTTTTGCGTCGTGAAGCTCAGAATTTAATAAAATTGTTTGTAACGGTTCTTACGTAAATGTCTGGGCATATCATGTAAGTTATGGACCGTTAGGTAGCCTACATAGCAATAAATAGGTTGTAGGCTATTCATGTTTTATGAAAGAGTTACATAAAGTCTGTTACTTATGCAATCTCTGCAATAAACTGGCTAGGGCCTACTGCAAATCACACTCATTTTCTGTGTCACAATTTTAAAATAAATAAATAAAATAAAAACTAGTCCTTCATTTTATAGGCCATTCCTAATTTCAGCTATCATATAATGTGTCCTGTATTTTCTGTCTGGTGTTTAGAATTAGAACCAACCCGATTCAAAAGAATGAATCGTTCTTTTGACTCGGTTATTTTCAATAAATAGGCCCAACGGGTTAGCAGAATGGTTTGAATCGAATCGAGTCAGTCTGAATGATTCATTAAAGGGAGAGTTCACCCAAAAATGTAAATGTTGTCATAATTTACTCACCCTCAAGTTGTTCCAAACCTGTATGAATTTCTCTCTTCTGCTGAACACAAAATAAAATATTTCAAAGAATATGGGTAACCATACCGTTCCTGGTCCCCATTGACATCCATTCATAGTATTTATTTTCCCATACCATGGAAGCCTATGGGGTCATCAACTGTCTGGTTATTCTTGTAGAAGTTAATTTATATTTTGCACACTAGAGAGCGCTAGTTTTACAGTGTAAGCACATGTATTATGACTCTCTAATAACAGGGGCTCAGAGTTTAGCAGGTTAGCATAGCCTTGTTAGGCCCTGCTATTAGATACTATTGTACAATCTTTCATGCAGCCAAAAAGCCTTTTTGGAGGCTTTTAATAGTGTGAAACAGATTTTTGTCTGGTTTTAATATAGTGATCAGTCACATGACATGATACAGGCGTTTGGCGTCTGTCATGATACACTGCTAGTGGTTGTAAAAAAAAAATTTTTTTTTAACTATTGGAAAATGTTATTGCTTTTAGTTAGCAATTCCCCAAAATGGATGAAACAAAATAAATCATCACTTATCATACACAAAGTAAAAAAAAAAAATCATGCATTGCGATGCATTTTTTTTATTATCTTTTTTTTTTAATAAAATGATTGTGTAAAGCCCTATTCGGACAGGTCTAGTTTTACATGGAGAGGTGGGGTAAAGTAATTCTCACCAGAGCTTCTCTGTGATTTTAGTCCCATCCAAATGTGCAATCTCAGTGATCGTTCCGTTCGTTATAGACGCTGGGACAAATCTGTGGCAAAATTCAAGTGTTTTCCACAGACCATTCAGATCAGAAAGAAGGTTGAAAGCACTTGTTAGAAGCAGAAACTTATTTTAGCTTTAGGTAAGTGCCTATTACCAACACAATCCAAGCAGAATTTAATTAATCGTTTGACCAGACCTAACTGTTATATATATATATATATATATATATATATATATATATATATATATATATATATATATATATATATAAAGGTTATATGTGTTTGCGCACATGATATCAGGAAGCAACGTAATACACACATGACGACAGAAAGGTGACGGCGGTGCGTAAATCGAGTTACCTCTCCCACTTCTGCTAGGTTTACTGAGATCTCTTATCCCTTATAATTGATGGCCATTATTAATACAGATGTCCTGTGGTAAAATTACATTACTGCATCTAACCTTGTAAAACTAATCCCGGCCAAATAGGGCAAATTATGTTCTTTACAGAAAAGATATTTGGACCCAGGTGTGATAACAAGAATAGTGGAAACTTCTCAGAAATAATGAAGTGTTGCTTGAGCTGCAAACAACTTGCTGAAACTAACACTTCTTATCTGTAGGATTAATGCATTCGTTTATAAGGTCATGGATATACAGAGAGATTTATATGCTGCAGAATATCAATTTTATATTTCACATACACATAGTAGGCTATGTGATACATTTTAATATTTCACATTCACACATTAAGATCTCACTGAAACTATATTTTTCTCAAACAGTTTGCATTCTTTATTTTGAGGTAAAACTGTTTCTCAAAAAGAGGAAGTTAAATTGTGGAAGTTCTTGTGGAAACCCCACCAGATTCACAAGAACACACACTCACACTATTAACGCCTCAAGACATGCAAACACTGAAGCACATTTACCACAAACGTCCAGTACAGACACTGTCTCAAGCACATGCTCTCAACAGATGAAACCACTTTTCTTTCCAGATCTAAAACTGAGGCCTTCTGTGGTTTGAGTTTATTGAATTCATTACAGTAAAATTACACCAAAAAAATCTGTTTGCTGCTCATATTTATCATGAAATTAAATGTGTACTGTCATTCTGCAGATTTTAATGCATTTGATCTGCATGCATTGAGGAGAATAAAGAATATAAAACTAACAAACAAAACTAAAAAAAACATCCAGCTAAAAATAAATACTTGTGAACAAATATCTGAGCCGTTCCATGTAAGCTTAAACATCAGAACCATAGAGATGGTTTTTATATGTAATTGTGATTTTTACCAGAATTTGTGCTGAATTCAGTCCATTTACAGTAAATATCTGTTACATAAAGATTAGTTATGGGATTGTTGAAGAGCTTCGATGACACTCTGGACTCTAAAACTAAATGGACAGAATCTATACACAAACTCTTTTATCACAAACTCCTGAATAAAATCCAGATATGCCCCATGATGCTCAGCTTTCTCCATATGATATTATGTTTGGCCTTTTGACCAGCACTTTGGTTGTTATTAAATGTGCTATATAAATCAATAAAACTATACTAAAACTAAACCAGTAACTGAAATATGCATTAACATGCAGGATCATCAAAAAAAGCAAAAATGATTCAAAAACATTTTTTAATTACCAATATTTTCTTGAATATTAGTTACGTTTTTATCATCTAAATTGTGCTGCGCATTATTGCAAAGCTATAGTCCTAAATTATGCAATTAACATCAAGTCCAAACGTTAGTACAAAGCCATGTGTACATAACGCATATATATTTACAATAAATAATAGTTTAGCAACTGAACGTTACATCGCAAATATTTGCATTTGGGCTGAATGATAAAGTTAAGTGAGCCCATAAATTTGGATTAAGCAGATCGGCTTTTGTATTGTGTTTTGTTGAGCTGCTCGCCTGCTTTTCTGTGATTTTAGCACTGACTGGTCTACACATAGAAGCCCTCGTCTTCCTAAAACCTCACGCACGTCTATCCCTCTGTATACCCTTATTTAGCCTATAAACAAATAACAACAAATATCTCATTCAACTTTAGCATTGTTTGTGCTTGTTAGGCAAGGTAAGGCAGGTCAAGATTTTTTTTATAGCGAACACAATTTCTATCTATTTACGTTTTGTGAATTGATGGCTAATTCGATCTCATTATTACTATCTGTTTGTGTTAACTTCACCCCAGCAATGGGTATCTACATTTTTGTATATGATTCATATTGTATGAATACAAAATCGCCACCTTGTAAAATAGTTGTTTTTTTCTCTTTGAGATCAGGATATTGCACATTTCCCACACGCCGGTAATTCATTTTGCTTTAAATTGGTTTAGGCTTGAATTTTATGATAAATGTTTATAAATACCCTTGTAATTTTCACTTATGTAAAGTTTGTAAATGTTTTTTTTGTTATTATTATTTCCCAGTATTTTACATTATTTTTACATATTTCTGAAATATATTAATAAAATGTGAGTTATACACAGACTTTTCTCAAACGCAATTTGACACTGTATGATTTCAGGTTTGATTTTCTACCAGAAAATTCTGCCCACATAACACAAATAAAAGTATTTTAAATAAAAGTAATACAAATGTTCAGAGTGACCGTCAGTGACGATGTTAACATGCACTTAAAATCATCTCTTTTGCCCTGAAACATGTAAACCCAGCACTTCTTTTGCACGTTGCAGTTTTGTCGCCATAGTCGTCGTTCTTGTGTGCATGTAAACTGTACTGACTGTGATCACTACATCATTTGAGAGGAACTGCTTCAGCGTCTCGGGACAACAGCTGCGTACACCACCTCATCCTCCTGCTGTAAAACACAAAGACAGAAGATACAAATAGATACATGCTCAGAGATGCTGGAAAAATATTGTCGTTTTATATTACTGTATAAATTACATTTGAATACGATTTTAATTATGCATGAACTTTGACATGAAGGAAGCCCTGTCTGTTACACCTGCAAACTGCTTTAAACTACACCGCAAATCACCCATATTCATTGTCACCATTTTTGTTTTTGTTTTTAATATTTATCCCTATATTATTTAATAGGCCTATTATTTAATATTCCTTTTTTCGGCAATCATATAATGGTCCGGATTCACAGACAGGGCTTAGATTAAGCTAGGGTTAGTTCAATTATGGCATTTAAGTAGCTTTTATAAAAATGCTTTAGAAAAAGATTACTGATGTGCATCTTGAGACAAAACAATAGCACTGACATATTTAAAAATGCATCAGTGCAAGTTGCCTTCAGTTAAAACAGCTCAAACACTTAAGCCTTAAGCCTTTAGACTTAAGCCTTGCCTGTGAAACCAGAGGAACGTGTCTGGTATTTTCTGCCGGCTGTTTAGAATTATAACCAATCATATTCATAAATGAATCACTTTTTTGAATCGGTTCTTTGCAATCAATTAGCCAAACGAGTTAGCAGAATGGTTTGAATTGATTTGCGATTCCGCCCGAATGATGCATTAGAGGTGACATAGTATGCCCCTTTTCACAAGAATGTGTCTGTGAAACTTCAGCTCACAAACCCCCAGATCATTTATTATAGCTTGTCAAATTTGCCCCTTTTTGGGTGCGAGCAAAAACACACCGTTTGTGTGTTTGTATCCCTTTAAATGCAAATGAGCTGCTGCTTTTCCTCCGTTCAGTAGAGGCCGATCCTTTACACGAGCTTAGGATCCAATAACAAAACCCCCGAATAATCTCACTCATCCAAAATCTCAGAAATAACCAGTAGTGGAGTCCAGGCTTACGGGGAAATTCAGGAAGAAGTTTTAACTTTTAGACGCACATGGACGTTTCTGAATGGTTAGTGGATACATTTATGTAGATGTGGAGTTACATTGATTCATCTCATGGACTTGCATGTACCGTCATGTTTAACTTTTACACAAGTTGACAGTTCCCTGAGGTCTTATAAGACAGCTGGGTCATTTTTTGGTCAAATACTGTTCGTCGGATTAGACGTTAAACCGAGGTCCTGACTCTCTGTGGAAGCACAGGCGAAGCACTGCTGCTTTGGCGAAGCACTGCTACTTGGGCGCAGAGATATCACGCAACACATGAAATCCCACGACTTCCATAAACATACCGATGTTCAACGCGTCACAAAAAACAGAAGAAGAAGAACATACCGGCGTGACCTGCACCGAGTGTCTTCGCTTTAGGACTATTTATTTTGAGAAGTTGGTCAAGCCAGCCGCGGTTTGAAAATACACGGTCAAGCCAGCCGCCAAAAAAAATTGTGTGCGCCTATTACTATGAATACGGTAATTTCAGTAACAGACGCGAGAGGGAACGTGCTCTCTCCACTATGGCGCTCGCTCTCTCTCTCTCTCTCTCTCTCTCTCTCTCTCTCTCTCTCTCTCTCTCTCTCTCTCTTTTTTTCTTTCTTTCTATTTCTTCCTTTTTTCTTTCTTTCTTTCTATATCTTTTTCTCTATTTCTTTCTCTTTCTTAATTTTTTCTTTCTTTCTACCTTTTCTCTATTTCTTCTTTCTTTCTCTCTTTCTTCCTTTTTTCTTTCTTTCTATCTTTTTCTCTCTTTCTTTCTTTCTCTCTTTCTTCCTTTTTTCTTTCTTTCTATCTTTTTCTCTCTTTCTTTCTTTCTTTCTTCCCTTTTCTTTCTTTCTATCTTTTTCTCTCTTTCTTTCTTTCTTTCTTTCTTCCTTTTTTCTTTCTTTCTATATTTTTCTCTCTTTCTTTCTTTCTTTCTTCCTTTTTCTTTCTTTCTATCTTTGTCTCTCTTTCTTTCTTTCTTTCTTTCTCTCTTTCTTCCTTTTATCTTTCTTTCTATCTTTTTCTCTCTCTCTTTCTTTCTCTCTTTCTTCCTTTTTCTTTCTATCTTTTTCTCTCTCTCTTTCTTTCTTTCTTTCTCTCTTTCTTCCTTTTTTCTTTCTATCTTTTACTCTCTTTCTTTCTTTCTCTCTCTCTTTCTTCCTTTTTTCTTTCTATCTTTTTCTTTCTTTCTTCCTATCTTTCTTTCTCTCTTTCTTCATTTTCTCTCTTTCTTTCTTTCTCTCTTCCTTTTTTATTTTTCTTTCTTTCTCTTTCTTCCTTTTCTTTCTTTCTATCTTTTTCTCTCTTTCTTCTTTCTTTCTTTCCTTCTTTCTTTCTTTCTTTCTCTTTCTTTCGTGTTAGTTGCACATATTTGTGAGAGACAATGTAACAAGATGCTTTATTTTTTCTCTCTTTTTATAGTTCACATCTCAAGAAATAGTTTTATGTAAATGTTTACAGCACAAGAAGACAAAATAAAGTATTCACTCTTTCTAAATACATTTACTGCATATGGTTTACTGTTGTCTTGTATTCAATGTGCCATACAGTATACAAACCCCATGCGAAACACAATGGACATTTTTGACTTCAGAGGCCCTTAAAGACCTCATTTCTAATAAGTAGAAAAAAATAACAGTCAGGTTTAATACAGGACGTCCCATACAGTACACACACCTCATATCAAACCATTTTACTGTAGCATTTTGGAGATATGCCACTTTAATTGACTTCAGAGGTGTATAAAAACCTCATTTCTAATAAGTAGAAAAAAATAACAGTCAGGTTTAATACAGGACGTCCCATACAGTACACACACCTCATATCAAACCATTTTACTGTAGCATTTTGGAGATATGTCACTTTAATTGACTTCAGAGGTTTATAAAGACCTCATTTCTAATAAGTAGAAAAAAATAAAAGTCAGGTTTAATATACGGGACGTCCCATACAGTACACACACCTAATATCAAACCATTTTATTGTAGCATTTTGGAGATATGTCACTTTAATTGACTTCAGAAGTGTATAAAGACCACATTTCTAATAAGTAGAAAAAATAATGGTCAGGTTTAATATACGGGACGTCCCATACAGTACACACACCTCATATCAAACCATTTTATTGTAGCATTTTGGAGATATGTCACTTTAATTGACTTCAGAAGTGTATAAAGACCACATTTCTAATAAGTAGAAAAAATAATGGTCAGGTTTAATACGGGACGTCCCATACAGTTTACACACCTCATATCAAACCATTTTACTGTAGCATTTTGGAGATATGTCACTTTAATTGACTTCAGAGGTTTATAAAGACCTCATTTCTAATAAGTAGAAAAAAATAACGGTCAGGTTTAATACAGGACGTCCCAAACAGTACACACATCTCATATCAAACCATTTTACTGTAGCATTTTGGAGATATGTCACTTTAATTGACTTCAGAGGTGTATAAAAACCTCATTTCTAATAAGTAGAAAAAAATAACAGTCAGGTTTAATACGGGACGTCCCATACAGTTTACACACCTCATATCAAACCATTTTACTGTAGCATTTTGGAGATATGTCACTTTAATTGAATTCAGAGGTGTATAAAGACCTCATTTCTAATAAGTAGAAAAAAATAACAGTCAGGTTTAATACAAGACGTCCCATACAGTACACACATCTCATATCAAACCATTTTACTGTAGCATTTTGGAGATATGTCACTTTAATTGACTTCAGAGGTGTATAAAAACCTCATTTCTAATAAGTAGAAAAAATAACAGTCAGGTTTAATACAGGACGTCCCATACAGTACACACACCTCATATCAAACCATTTTACTGTAGCATTTTGGAGATATGTCACTTTAATTGACTTCAGAGGTGTATAAAGACCTCATTTCTAATAAGTAGAAAAAAATAACGGTCAAGTTTAATACAGGACGTCCCATACAGTTTACACACCTCATATCAAACCATTTTACTGTAGCATTTTGGAGATATGCCACTTTAATTGACTTCAGAGGTGTATAAAGACCACATTTCTAATAAGTAGAAAAAATAACAGTCAGGTTTAATACGGGACGTCCCATACAGTTTACACACCTCATATCAAACCATTTTACTGTAGCATTTTGGAGATATGACACTTTAATTGACTTCAGAAGTGTATAAAGACCTCATTTCTAATAAGTAGAAAAAAATAACGGTCAGGTTTAATATGGGATGTCCCATACAGTTTACACACCTCATATCAAACCATTTTACTGTAGCATTTTGGAGATATGTCACTTTAATTGTGTCATGAGTCTGGTAGTCTCCTGTCTCCCTCTTCTGGTCACACACACCCTTTACCTCACGCACCTTCAGTACTCTCAGCTGTTTCTAGTTATACCCTCATTACACTCACTCCTTCACACCTGTTCTCTCTTCTCCCTGATTGTTTGTGCTATTTCCTGCTCTCCCTTTTCCCTGTTTCTTTGCCAGATTATTACATTCTCTACACATGCAAGAGACAACTTACTACCTGCTGCATCCATCCTGGCCGAGTCCTGTCCGAGTCTTGTTCGTGTTCTATCCGCCATCCAGCCTGGCTCAGGTCGGTCTTTATTTGCTCTCTATTAATCTCTGCTCTACACTCTGTCCAGCCCGCCTGCTGCAGACGATCGCCCAGAGCATTCATCTCTACTATCTGTAGTACGCTCATTCTCTCGAGGGGATCAGAGAACAGCGCCCGCCGGTTCCTGTTCACAGACTGTTTGCCGCTGTCTACTTTGAGGAGAGACTCTATTATTTTCGTTATTGGAGCGCCAGCATCTACGGCTACCTTTCTGTTGTTTATCTTGAAGGATTTTTCTGTTGGACTGAATTTATCTCTCGCTATTAAAGAGACTGTTATCTGCAAATCGCTTTTGGGTCTTACCTTTCCACATTACAGAATAATCTGGCCAAACATGGACCCAGCGAACACGAGCCCGATTCATACAGCCGTTGAACTGCAAGGAGCCATGCTTGGCAAACATGATGAGGAGATTAGCGCTGCACGTCACGCGGTTCAGACACTGACTGCCCAACTCACTGATCTGTCTCTACAGGTGCAGCAGCTCAGGTGGGATCCTCCGGTTCCTCCAAGGTCATCAGAAGCCCCAGAGCCCAGAGTAAATAACCCCCCATGTTATGCCGGTGAGCCCACTCAGTGTCGTTCGTTTCTCACGCAGTGTGAGGTTGTTTTCTCCCTTCAGCCGACTACTTACTCGAGGGAGCGAGCCCGGGTGGCTTACATCATCTCCCTCTTGACCGGACGCGCTCGTGAGTGGGGCACCGCCGCCTGGGAAGCTGAGGTAGAATTTACCACTTGTTTTGATTTATTCAAGGAAGAGATGATACGTGTGTTCGACCGTTCTGCTCATGGTGAGGAGGCGTCTCGCATCCTTTCATCTCTCCGCCAGGGAAGACGGACTGTTGTGGATTATTCTATTGAGTTCCGCACCCTGTCAGCCACCTGTGGATGGAATGAGCCAGCTCTTGTCGCACGTTTCTTAGAGGGGCTGAGTGCAAACGTCAAGGATGAGGTAATCGCCCGCGAACTCCCTACCCGTCTTAACCCTCTCATCGAGTTAGCCATCCGTGTAGAGAAGCGGTTTGATCTCCGCCGTCGCACCAGAGGATCGGATTCCTTCACTCAACCGGCTGTTTCGACTATCTCCGCTCATCTTTCCACCAACCCAGAGCCAGAACCTATGCAGCTTGGTGGTCTCCGCATTTCTGCCAAGGAAAGGGAACGCCGCGTCATCAATCGTCTTTGCATGTATTGCGGGGCGGCCAACCATTATGTTTCTACATGTCTGGTAAAAGCCAGCGCTTGCCAGTAGAGGAGGGATTACTGGCGAGCGCTACCTCTCTGATCTCTCCATCGAAGTCATGCACCATCATTCCTGTAATCCTGCACTGGTCTGACTCCTCCGTTTCTTGTAACGCTTTGATAGACTCTGGTGCTGAGGGGAACTTCCTTGACGAGACTTGGGCACTTAAACAAGGTATTCCTCTGAAGAGACGCGAGGAGGCCACTCCTCTTTTTGCCCTAGATGGTAGTTCCCTTCCTGAGGTTCATCTGCAGTCCATTCCCTTATCTCTCACTGTGTCAGGCAACCATCACGAGTCTCTTTCTTTTTTAATTTTTCACTCCCCTTATTCCCCAGTTGTACTAGGACACCCCTGGCTAGTTAAACACAACCCTCACATTGACTGGTCCAATAATAATATCCTCTCATGGAACCTGTCTTGTCATGTCGAATGTCTATTGTCTGCTAATCCTCCTGTTTCCCCCGTCTCTGTGTTTCAGGAGGAGCCGGGTGATTTGACTGGGGTTCCGGAGGAGTATCACGATTTGCGGGCGGTCTTCAGTCGTTCCAGGGCCACTTCTCTCCCTCCTCACCGTCCCTATGATTGCAGTATTGATCTTCTTCCCGATACCACGCCACCCCGCGGCAGGCTTTTTTCCTTGTCTGCTCCCGAGCGCGGCGCGCTAGAGAAATACCTTTCTGAGTCGCTTCGCGCTGGTACCATAGTTGCTTCCTCCTCCCCAGCCGGCGCAGGTTTTTTCTTTGTTAAAAAGAAAGACGGCTCTTTGCGCCCCTGTATTGACTATAGGGGTCTCAATGACATCACCGTTAAGAATCGCTATCCCTTGCCGCTGATGTCATCCGCCTTTGAGTTGTTGCAGGGGGCAAAAGTCTTCACTAAATTGGATCTGCGTAATGCATACCACCTTATTCGCATTAAACAGGGAGACGAATGGAAGACTGCGTTTAATACCCCGTTAGGTCACTTCGAATATCGGGTTCTTCCGTTCGGGCTGGTAAACGCTCCCGCTGTCTTCCAAGCCTTAATTAATGACGTCCTAAGAGATATGCTTAATGTCTTCGTCTTTGTGTATCTTGACGACATTTTGATCTTCTCCCCCTCTCTCCAGGTTCACGTACAACACGTACGCCGAGTCCTTCAGCGCCTTTTAGAGAATCGTCTTTTTGTGAAGGCGGAGAAATGTACCTTTCACGCTCGATCAGTCACCTTTCTCGGCTCCGTTATTTCGGCAGAGGGCATTGGTATGGATCCCACTAAGGTGCAGGCGGTCACCGATTGGCCAGTTCCTGATTCTCGTGTGGCGCTTCAGCGTTTTCTTGGCTTTGCGAATTTCTATCGCCGTTTCATACGTAACTTTAGTCAAGTAGCTGCGCCCCTTACTGCTCTCACTTCTGTCAAGTCGCGTTTTAAATGGTCAGAGTCTGCTCAAGAGGCTTTCGATCATTTAAAGTCACTATTTACATCCGCCCCCATTCTTGTGACACCAGAGATTACTAGACAATTTGTGGTCGAGGTCGATGCGTCTGAGGTAGGCATCGGAGCCATTCTTTCCCAGCGCGTTGCTGCGGACGGCAAGATTCACCCTTGTGCTTTCTTTTCACACCGTCTCTCGCCCGCGGAACGCAACTATGATGTCGGTAATCGGGAACTACTCGCCATCCGTTTGGCTTTGGGAGAGTGGCGACAGTGGTTAGAGGGGTCCACCGTTCCATTTGTTGTCTGGACTGACCATAGAAACCTAGAATACATCCGCTCCGCTAAGCGTCTAAACGCCCGACAGGCGCGCTGGGCTTTGTTTTTTGGTCGTTTCGATTTCACGATTTCCTACCGCCCAGGTTCTAAGAACATAAAACCCGACTCTCTCTCTCGCCTCTTCGATTCCACAGACGTCCCCTCGACTCCCGAGGTGATCGTTTCGCCAAGTCGAGTTATTGGTGCTGCTATCTGGGGAATCGAGAGACTAGTTAGGCGCGCTCTGTCCCGCTCCGTCGCTCCGCGTAACGTTCCTAAGAATCTTCTTTTTGTGCCTGTTACTACTCGTATGGCAGTACTTCAGTGGGCTCACTCCTCTAAATTGACTGTCCACCCCGGCGTTAGGGGCACACTCTCTACCGTTCGTCAACGATTTTGGTGGCCCACTCTCGAACGAGATGCTCGACGCTTCATTGCCTCGTGCACCGTTTGCGCACAGACTAAGTCTAGTAATTCTCCACCAGCTGGTCTCCTTAGACCTCTTCCTATTCCGTCTCGTCCGTGGTCTCATGTCGCTCTTGACTTTATTACTGGTCTTCCCTCGTCGGCCAATAATACCGTCATCCTGACCGTCGTGGATCGATTTTCTAAAGCCGCACACTTCATTCCTCTCGCTAAACTTCCCTCTGCCAAAGAAACAGCCCAGATAATGGTCACTCACGTGTTCAAGATTCACGGTCTCCCTTCAGACGTCGTTTCGGATAGGGGTCCTCAATTCACCTCTCAGTTCTGGAGGGAGTTTTGTCGTTTAATCGGTGCGTCCGTCAGCCTCTCTTCTGGTTTTCACCCCCAGACTAACGGTCAGGCTGAACGCACCAACCAGATCGTCGGTCGTCTTCTGCGTAGCTTAGTCTTCCGCAACCCCTCAACTTGGGCCGAGCAACTGCCCTGGGCCGAGTATGCCCATAATTCTCTGCCGACGTCCGCTACTGGCCTTTCTCCGTTCCACTGCTGCTTAGGGTATCAGCCTCCTCTGTTCTCCTCTCAGGACGCTGATTCTAATTTGCCGTCTGTAAAGGCTTTCATCCAACGTTGTAAGCGCACCTGGAGAAGGGTTAGATCAGCCCTCTGTCGTTCGAGGGTTCGCACTCAGAGAGCCGCAAACAAGCGTCGTGTCAGGAGCCCTAGATATATTTGTGGCCAGAGAGTGTGGCTTTCCACCCTCAATTT
Source organism: Siphateles boraxobius (assembly GCF_051911475.1). Taxonomy (NCBI): domain Eukaryota; kingdom Metazoa; phylum Chordata; class Actinopteri; order Cypriniformes; family Leuciscidae; genus Siphateles; species Siphateles boraxobius. The sequence continues at coordinate 5,431,550 of NW_027508733.1, read as the reverse complement.
GCCTCTCCAGGCCACTTCCCGCAAGCTGGCTCCTCGTTTCATCGGACCTTATCAAATTTCTAAGGTCATCAGTCCTGTCGCCGTCAGATTGAAACTTCCCCCTAATCTTCGTCGTGTTCACCCCGTTTTTCATGTCTCTTGCATCAAACCAGTCGTGCGCGCCCCTCCTCGCACCCCCCCTCCTCTCCCGCTTCGTGTCGAAGGAGCCCCTATTTACACCGTTCGCAAGCTCCTTGATATGCGTCGTCGGGGTCGTGGACACCAATTCCTAGTGGACTGGGAGGGGTATGGCCCTGAGGAGAGAAGCTGGATTCCTTCCCGGGACGTCCTGGACCGCTCGCTCATTGATGATTTCCTCCGTGCCCGCCAGGCCCCTCCCTTGGGAGCGCCAGGGGGCGCTCGTTGAGGGGGGGGTACTGTCATGAGTCTGGTAGTCTCCTGTCTCCCTCTTCTGGTCACACACACCCTTTACCTCACGCACCTTCAGTACTCTCAGCTGTTTCTAGTTATACCCTCATTACACTCACTCCTTCACACCTGTTCTCTCTTCTCCCTGATTGTTTGTGCTATTTCCTGCTCTCCCTTTTCCCTGTTTCTTTGCCAGATTATTACATTCTCTACACATGCAAGAGACAACTTACTACCTGCTGCATCCATCCTGGCCGAGTCCTGTCCGAGTCTTGTTCGTGTTCTATCCGCCATCCAGCCTGGCTCAGGTCGGTCTTTATTTGCTCTCTATTAATCTCTGCTCTACACTCTGTCCAGCCCGCCTGCTGCAGACGATCGCCCAGAGCATTCATCTCTACTATCTGTAGTACGCTCATTCTCTCGAGGGGATCAGAGAACAGCGCCCGCCGGTTCCTGTTCACAGACTGTTTGCCGCTGTCTACTTTGAGGAGAGACTCTATTATTTTCGTTATTGGAGCGCCAGCATCTACGGCTACCTTTCTGTTGTTTATCTTGAAGGATTTTTCTGTTGGACTGAATTTATCTCTCGCTATTAAAGAGACTGTTATCTGCAAATCGCTTTTGGGTCTTACCTTTCCACATTACAAATTGACTTCAGAGGTGTATAAATGCCACATTTCTAATAAGTAGAAAAAAATAACGGTCAGGTTTAATACAGGACGTCCCATACAGTACACACACCTCATATCAAACCATTTTACTGTAGCATTTTGGAGATATGTCACTTTAATTGACTTCAGAGGTGTATAAATGCCACATTTCTAATAAGTAGAAAAAAATAACGGTCAGGTTTAATACAGGACGTCCCAAACAGTACACACACCTCATATCAAACCATTTTACTGTAGCATTTTGGAGATATGTCACTTTAATTGACTTCAGAGGTGTATAAATACCACATTTCTAATAAGTAGAAACAAAATAACGGTCAGGTTTAATACAGGACGTCCCATATAGTACACACACCTCATATTAATCCATTTTACTGTAGCATTTTGGAGATATATGTCATTATTCTACTTTAAACACCTATAAAAACCTAATCACTAATAAGTAGAAAAAAACAATGGTCAGTTTCTATACGGGACGTCCCATACAGTGTGCACACCTCATATCTAACCATTTTACTGCAGTGTTTTGGAGATATATGTCATTATTCTACTTTTAAACACCTATAAAAACCTAATTTCTAATAAGTAGGAAAAAAAATGGTCAGTTTCTATAGGGGACGTCCCATACAGTGTGCACACCTCATATCTAACCATTTTACTGCAGCATTTTCGAGATATGTCATATTTTTCTACTTCAGAGGCCTATAAAGATCTAATTTATATATACCCCATTTCTAATAAGTAGAAAAAAATAACGGTCAGGTTTAATACAGGACGTCCCATACAGTACACACACCTCATATCAATCCATTTTACTGTAGCATTTTGGAGATATGTCACTTTAATTGACTTCAGAGGTGCATAAATAACTCATTTCTAATAAGTAGAAAAAAACAATGGTCAGTTTCTATACGGGACGTCCCATACAGTACACACACCTCATATCTAACCATTTTACTGCAGCATTTTGGAGATATATGTCATTATTCTACTTTAAACACCTATAAAAACCTAATCACTAATAAGTAGAAAAAAACAATGGTCAGTTTCTATACGGGACGTCCCATACAGTGTGCACACCTCATATCTAACCATTTTACTGCAGTGTTTTGGAGATATATGTCATTATTCTACTTTTAAACACCTATAAAAACCTAATTTCTAATAAGTAGAAAAAAACAATGGTCAGTTTCTATACGGTACGTCCCATACAGTGTGCACACCTCATATCTAACCATTTTACTGCAGTGTTTTGGAGATATATGTCATTATTCTACTTTTAAACACCTATAAAAACCTAATTTCTAATAAGTAGAAAAAAACAATGGTCAGTTTCTATATGGGACGTCCCATACAGTACACACACCTCATATCTAAACATTTTACTGAAGCATTTTGTAGATATATGTCATTATTCTACTTTAAACACCTATAAAAACCTAATCTCTAATAAGTAGAAAAAAACAATGGTCAGTTTCTATACGGGACATCCCATACAGTGTGCACACCTCATATCTAACCATTTTACTGCAGCATTTTCGAGATATGTCATATTTTTCTACTTCAGAGGCCTATAAAGATCTAATTTATAATAAGTAGAAAAAACTAATGGCCAGTTTATATAGGGGACGTCCCATGCAGTACACACACCTCATATCAAACCATTTTACTGTAGCTTTTTGGAGATATGTCACATTATTCCTATTTATATACCTATAGAGACGTCATTTCTAATAAGCAGAAAAACTAACGGTCAGCATTTTAGGGGACATCCCATATAGTGTGTACAACTCTTATCAAACCATTTTACTGCAGCGTTTTGGAGATATATGTCACTTTATTCATATTTATACACCTATAAAAAACTAATTTCTAATAAGTAGAAAAAAGCAATGGTCAGTTTCTATAGGGGACGTCCCATACAGTGTGCACACCTCATATCTAACCATTTTACTGCAGCATTTTCGAGATATGTCATATTTTTCTACTTCAGAGGCCTATAAAGATCTAATTCATAATAAGTAGAAAAAACTAATGGTCAGTTTTTATAGGGGACGTCCCATGCAGTATGCACACCTCATATCAGACCATTTTACTGCAGCATTTTAAAGATATGTTATATTTTACTACTTCAACGTCCCATACTATATGCATGTCACAGATTGTGTTGTAGAACGCAGATGAACACGATGATGAAGGCAAAGGCGCTACCTCCTGGAAGGCGCGACCTCGCACCAGTAGATGGATAGAGGCGGCTTAGCTGGAGGACAAGGAAGCCGGAGAGAGCCATACAAAACCGTCCAGGGTGTTGCAGATGGTGGTGACAACCAGGGGATGGCCTTGAACAGGGAAGAGCAGACGGAGACCCAGGCCACAGCCAGGACTGCCTCCCACGGCGGTGGCGCAGGAGGGAAAAGCCATGGAGTGAAGAGTCCCGACACCACCATGGGGACTAACGGAGGTGACGACGGTGATTGAGGTGGAGCACACCGCGTAGCCAGAGAAGCGATGAGGCAGTGAGACACAAAGACCTAGGCGACCGCGACTGGGCCGCAGCGTCGAACCCCTGAGGTGGAAGCAGGGATCCTGAGGTTAGTGGCTGAGCTGGAGCGACCATAGGTGGAGGTGTAAGGGGTGGAGCTAGCCAAAGCCGTAGAGGTGGAGGGCCGCAGGGCAGCGAATGGGCTGCAAGTCCATGGCGACGGTGGTCAATGTCTAACCCAAGTGGAGCTGACATACCCTGGGAGCCCGGCAAGGCCGAATGACCGATGGTCCACGCTGGAGTCGAGGGTGGTAAGAGCGCAGGTGCCAGAGGGACAGGTAGAGGTGGAGCGGAGGCGGAGCACTCAGAGGCTGGAGGCGGAGCACTCAGAGGCTGGAGGCGGAGCCACAGTCTCAACACTCGCAGGAGGAGATGGCTCCCAGCAGGCACAAGATGTAGCCGTGCCACTGAGAGGAGGCTGAGTTGCACTGCGGGACTGATGGGAGGAAGAGATGACTGGGTGGCAGGAGTGTCTTGGGACTGCAGAGACAGACAGATGGGGAGAGGGAGGTTGGGCGGGACCAGCTGATTCACTCTCGCTGCTTGCGGTGGGCTCATGCAGTTGATCCTCACAGTCTGGGTGGTCTTGGCTGGGAACTGGGTTGTGAGTGGGACTGGCGTTGTTTGTCTTCAGTTCCGACTGTGAGTGGCGATCCACAAGACTCCAGCACCCACTCCACAAATTCTGAATTTCTACTTATTTGAAACAAGGTCTTTATACACCCCTGAAGTCAATTAATGTGATGTATCTCCAAAATGCTGCAGTAAAATGGTTAGATATGAGGTGTGCACACTGTATGGGACGTCCTTTATAGAAACTGACCATTGTTTTTTTCTACTTATTAGAAATTAGGTTTTTATAGGTGTTTAAAGTAGAATAATGACATATATCTCCAAAATGCTACAGTAAAATGGTTAGATATGAGGTGTGTGTACTGTATGGGACACCCGTATAGAAACTGACCATTCTTTTCTTCTACTTATTAGAAATGAGGTTTTTATAGGTGTTTAAAGTAGAATAATGGCCTATATCTCCAAAACGCTGCTGTAAAATGGTTAGAAATGAGGTGTGTGTACTGTATGGGACGTCCCGTATATAAAGTGACCATTCGTTTTTTCTACTTATTAGAAATTAGGTTTTTTATAGGTGTTTAAAGTAGAATAATGGCCTATATCTCCAAAACACTGCAGTAAAATGGTTAGATATGAGGTGTGCACACTGTATGGGACATCCCGTATAGAAACTGACCATTGTTCTTTTCTACTTACTAGAAATGAGGTATTTATAGGTGTTTAAATTAGAATAATGGCATATATCTCCAAAATGCTGCAGTAAAATGGTTTGATATGAGGTGTGTGTACTTTATGGGACGTCCTGTATTAAACCTGACCGTTATTTTTTTCTACTTATTAGAAATTAGGTATTTATAGGTGTTTAAATTAGAATAATGGCATATATCTCCAAAATGCTGCAGTAAAATGGTTAGATATGAGGTGTGTGTACTGTATGGGACGTACCTGTATTAAACCTGATTGTTATTTTTTTCTACTTATTAGAAATGAGGTCTTTATACACCTCTGAAGTCAATTAAAGTGGCATATCTCCAAAATGCTACAGTAAAATGGTTTGATATGAGGTGTGTGTACGATATGGGACGTCCCGTATATAAACTGACTGTTATTTTTTTCTACTTATTAGAAATTAGGTTTTTATACACCTCTGAAGTCATTTAAAGTGACATATCTCCAAAATGCTACAGTAAAATGGTTTGATATGAGGTGTGCACACTGTATGGGACGTCCGTATTAAACCTGACTGTTATTTTTTTCTACTTATTAGAAATGTGGTCTTTATACACCACTGAAGTCAATTAAAGTGACATATCTCCAAAATGCTACAGTAAAATGGTTTGATATGAGATGTGTGTACTGTATGGGACGTCCTGTTTTAAACCTGACCGTTATTTTTTTCTACTTATTAGAAATGTGGTATTTATACACCTCTGAATTCAATTAAAGTGACATATCTCCAAAATGCTACAGTAAAATGGTTTGATATGAGGTGTGTGTACTGTATGGGACGTCCCGTATTAAACCTGACCGTTATTTCTTTCTACTTATTAGAAATGAAGTCTTTATACACCTCTGGTCAATTAAAGTGACATATCTCCAAAATGCTACAGTAAAATGGTTTGATATGAGGTGTGTGTACTGTATGGGACGTCCTGTTTTAAACCTGACTGTTATTTTTTTCTACTTATTAGAAATGAGTTATTTATGCACCTCTGAAGTCAATTAAAGTGGCATATCTCCAAAATGCTACAGTAAAATGGTTTGATATGAGGTGTGTGTACTGTATGGGACGTCCTGTATTAAACCTGACCGTTATTTTTTTCTACTTTTTAGAAATGTGGTTTTTATACATCTCTGAAGTCAATTAAAGTGACATATCTCCAAAATGCTACAGTAAAATGGATTGATATGAGGTGTGTGTACTGTTTGGGACGTCCTGTATTTAACCTGACCGTTATTTTTTTCTACTTATTAGAAATGTGGTATTTATACACCTCTGAATTCAATTAAAGTGACATATCTCCAAAATGCTACAGTAAAATGGTTTGATATGAGATGTGTGTACTGTATGGGACGTCCTGTATTAAACCTGACTGTTATTTTTTTCTACTTATTAGAAATGAGGTCTTTAAGGGCCTCTGAAGTCGAAAATGTCCATTGTGTTTCGCATGGGGTTTGTATACTGTATGGCACATTGAATACAAGACAACAGTAAACCATATGCAGTAAATGTATTTAGAAAGAGTGAATACTTTATTTTGTCTTCTTGTGCTGTAAACATTTACATAAAACTATTTCTTGAGATGTGAACTATAAAAAGAGAGAAAAAAGAAAGCATCTTGTTACATTGTCTCTCACAAATATGTGCAACTAACACGAAAGAAAGAAAGAAAGAAAGAAAGAGAGAAAGAAGAAAGAGAGAAAAATATAGAAAGAAAGAAAAGGAAGAAAGAGAAAGAAAGAAAAAAGAGAGAAAAGGAAGAAAGAGATAAAGAAAGAAAGATAGAAAAAAAGAAGAAAACGATAGAAAGAAAAAAAGGAAGAAAGAGAAAGAAAGAAAGAAAGAGATAAAAAGATAGAAAGAAAAAAGTTAGAAAGAGAGAAAGAAAGAAAGAAGAAATAGAGAAAAGGTAGAAAGAAAGAAAAAAGGAAGAAAGAGAAAGAAAGTGAGAAAAGGATAGAAAGAAAGAAAAAAGGAAGAAACAGAAAGAAAGAAAGAAAGACAGAAGAAGAAGATAGAAAAAGATAGAAAGAAAGAAAGAAAGAAAGAAAGAAAGAAAGAAAGAAAGAAAGAAAGAAAAAAGGAAGAGAGAGAGAGAGCGAGCGAGCGAGCGCCATAGTGGAGAGAGCACGTTCCCTCTCGCGTGTTACTGAAATTACCGTATTCATAGTAATAGGCGCACACACCTTTTTTTTTGGCGGCTGGCTTGACCGTGTATTTTCAAACCGCGGCTGGCTTGACCGCAGTATTACACGCGTAGCAAAAGGTTGTGAGAACAAGCAAAGAACACATACACGAATGTAATGTTTCACAGAATTCCATCGAATGTGGAACTGAGAAATAAATGGCTAGCTGCTCTGGAGATCTGTACAAGAATGCCTCTCTACAAAATAAAACAGTTTCGTGTTTGCGAAGAGCATTTTGCACCAGAGGACTACTTTGAAAAAATGGAATATGGGCCCAGAAAGACGGTACTACGTCTGAAAGATACGGCCGTCCCATCTATTTTCAAAGCACAGGCAGAACAAAGTGCACATGTAAGTTGTCTTTTATTACTCTCTTCCCTATTTTTATCTGTGTCTTTATTCTGTTGTAAGATCGATGCTGAGAAGCTGTATCTAGACTACGAACCTCATGTTGAATTCCACCTGTTTAGCATGAACAACCTGTTATCGTTACCTATAAATTGAAATGACTGAGGGCTAAGTTAGCTATATTTCTCTCACAGAGTTACACTCAGGAGGTTTAGCATAACTACAAACATTTTGACCAAAGGAGGTAGCAGAACAGTCTTCATTGTTTATGTAACACACACACACACACACACACACACACACACATATATAAATATATGTTTATATATATATATATATATTTTTTTTTATATTATAAATTATATTTTAGCAGGATGGATCAGCGCCGTGAAATCCTCGGTAGCTGTGACACTGCGGGCACGCTCATCTTGATCTAACGCGTTGAGCCTGGTCATCGATGGCAGTAACTGGTCCCACTCTCCACACTCTATTTCAGTCGGAATAGGTTGGCATATTCCCCCACATTCACACCACCAGTTCGTGTTGGCTCTCATCCTCATGTCCTCAGGCTGTTGAGCGATCTCAACCTCCTCCTCCTGTCGGTCTATTTCTAAAGCACGCAGCTCATCTTCTGTAAACTCTGGTTCAAATAGGTATGGCTCTGGCTCTTGACTGTCTGAGAAGTCACCCTCTTCGTCTCTCACAAAATCAGCCATGTTCATCTCCAGTCATGTACTGTAAGGAAAATAGTCAGGCAGCTACTATTCACGCCGGTATGTTTACGGAAGTCATGGGATTTCATGTGTTCACTGTTGCCAACTATTTTCACAGGAAAGTAGCTAACGCCTTCCCTAAAAGTCGCTAAATGTCGCTAGATGACGTCATACGCTAATTAGCATATCCATGACGTCATCGCGTCGTACTTGCGTTCTGCCTGTCTAATGTGTTTTCTCTCTAAATTCATGCTCACATTCTGTATTTTAATATAATATATAATATAATATAATATAGCTGAATGTCCAATAAAGCTGTTCTCATTACCTATATTATTTTTGTCAGACAATAGAACAAGTAGCTATGATATAGTGAATGACTAAATTTTTTTATATGTGTAAAATTATCTGAATTGAGAGAGTTCGGGAACTGGGTGAAAGCTCTGTGATAGTGAGTATTACAAGTAATAAGCACAAGAAAATAAAGGAAATTAAAACGATCAAACAAAACTCTTTAAAAATAAAACAAAAGAGAAGCAAGTGACAAGTCCGTGGGGGAAAAAAAAACTGGCGCGCGCTCAACACATGAATGTGCTGCTGCTCGTCTCAGCCATTCACTGAACAAAGTAGACGAAAGAGTGACGGCAGGGAGAAAGCAAGACCTCGCGCTCGCAGAACAGTATAGGCTACTGGCAACATCTGGAGGTTACTGAGGTTTGTCTAAAAAGTCGCTAGATTTGTCGCTAGTCGCTTTTTAAAAAAAATGTCGCTAAAGGGGTCTGAAAAGTCGCTAAAAATAGCGACAAAGGCGCTAAGTTGGCAACACTGAATGTGTTGCGTGATATCTCTGCGCCCAAGTAGCAGTGCTTCGCCTAAGCAGCAGTGCTTCGCCTGTGCTTCCACCTAATATAGTAGTCCCAAGTCAATATCTGCCTAGGAAATCGCCTAGTGTTAATCTGCATCGCTATTTGTACTCGTTGTGAATACGCAGGCCACAAGAAGTAATTACGTGGTTTTGTTTTTATTTTTTTATCACTTTTACTCAGGACATGCTAGCTGGCAACAAAGGATTCCATTCATTGTGCTAAGCTAAGCTAGCGCCGACCCTGTCAAACTAAAACAATGCATGCACTGAGACAAAAATGCATTTGCACACATATCTAAATGTAGGAAAGAATGTGAATAAGCCCTATTTCGAAAAACGGTGGAGTGTTCCTTTAACAGTAGAGCTTTTGTTGTAGCGGTAAATTCTTATTTTGCACACTAGAGAGCGCTAGTTTTACAGTGTAAGCACATGTATCATGACTCTCTAATAACAGGGACTGGTTAGCTGGTTAGCATAGCCTTGTTAGGCCCTGCGGTTAGATACTAATATACAATCTTGCATGTAGGCAAAAAGCATCTGTTTCCATTGATGTTTATTAAATGGTAGTATTTTTGGATGCTTTTAATAGTGTAAAACAGATGAGTGTTTTTCACTGCTTGTTGAAGGAAGGTTTAGAGTGATCAGTCACATGACCTTGTGATTCAGGCGGTTGGCGTCTGTCATGCTACACTGCTAGTGGTTGTAAAAAAAAAAAAAAAAAGTTTTTAAAACTATGACTATGCTATCGGAAAATGTTATTGCTTTTAGTTAGCAACTCCCCAAAATGGATGGAACAAAATAAATGATCACTTATGGATGATACACATACAACTTGCAAAAAGATCATGCATTGCATTTGCAATGCAATTATTTTTTTAATCATCTACTTATTTTTAAAACGGTTGTGTCTGTCAATAACAGTGGACCCAGGTGTGATGACAAGAATAGTGGAAACTTCTCAGAAATATCGAAGTGTTGCTTGAGCTGCAAACAACTTGCTGAAACTACCACTTGTTATCTGTTGGATTAACGCATTAGTTTATATACAGAGAGATTCATATACTGCTGAATATCAATCTTATTTTTCACATATACATAGTGATACATTTTAATATTTCACATTCCCACAAGATCTCACAGAAATTATATTTTTCTCAAACAGTTTGCATTCTTTATTTTGAGGTAAAACTGTTTCTCAAAAAGAGGAAGTTAAATTGTGGAAGTTCTTGTGGAAACCCCAGCAGATTCACAAGAACACACACTCACACTATTAATACCTCAAGACATGCAAAAACTGATGCACATTAACCACAAACGTCCAGTACAGACACATTCTCACACACATGCTCTCAACCGATGAAACCACTTTTCTTTCCAGATCTAAAACTGAGGCCTTCTGTGGTTTGAGTTTGTTGAATTCAATACTGTAAAAAATACCCCAAAACATCTGTTTGCAGCTCATATTTATCATGAAATTAAATGTGTACTGTCATTCTGTGGATTTTAATGCTCAAGATTTATGTGAAGTTTTCATTTGAACTCACACCATCAGAATAATGGCCATCAAGATGTTAAATAATGACATTTGATCTGCATGCATTGAGGAGAATAAAGAATATAAAACTTAAAAAAAAAACTAAAAAAAACTTATGAAGAAATTTCTGAGCCGTTCCATGTTCAACAGCTTTGTCGCCATAGGCTGTGCTATAGTTATCACTAAGCCAGTCATTGCAATGTTTAATCCGAAACGCTGCAGCTTGTACGTGGCCATTAGTACTCTTAGAAGCATGAAAAACTTTTATTCAAATTCTGAATGGTTTATATATAGCCTAAAAAGTGTGCAAAGAGCACTCACTTTACAATCACTAAAAAATATATCACTCATCTCATTTCATCGCAATCTCATAAAGTTCTGTTATAATCAATGAGGCTGTCTACACCGGACAACGAATCTCTTATTTACCGTACATCGTGTCTACACTCTGTTTGTTATAATGTGAGGATTCGCAAGCATTCAGAACTCAGCATCAGCACTGAGAAAAAACTCGTCGGTATCTTGACCGCTGAGTGGCTAATAGAAATATTTGACATTCTCCAGAGCACAACACAAATACTGATTGGAGCATTTGTCATTAGGCTATTATTACAGTCTCTAATGAGAGTGCTCTTGCTTTCCAGAACAACCGTAGACAGAATTGTTCAGACAAGTGAAAAAACACACCAGAAGGCCTAAATGAGAATGCTAATTTATGGAAAAGCAGAAATACCCTGTTACTCCAGTACACAAAATAGCACTGTGCAACTTTCTATTTCTGACAGCCGCTCATCGTTGAGATGAAAGGAAGTCTAACGGTGACTGAACAGCCATTCAGATTTTTGTATTCGCTATGGTGTTGATCTAACAACATAAAATACAAGAAAATTCAAGACAGCCGATTCCAGATTCTTCGTCTGTTGTTTAATCTGTTCAGGAGTGCCACCAACCCGTAGTTTTACGTAACAGCAGCTGCTCTGCTCTGCATTTCTCTTACAACGATGTAACTCGCTGCTTAACTACCGTAGTGCGATGCGTCATTAAAGAAATCAAGCAGCTAGTCACGAGTCACGACTGTTTCTCGAAACCGTATTGTCACAAAGTGATCATTCATAGGCTCGTTCTTACGCACATGCGCACTCTTCAAAAACGGTGCTTTAAATCTCTTGACAAATTAAAAGATATAAATGACATTTGTATGTATTCTAAATAAAAGACAAATTGTAATGAATGTCAGCTTGATTATTTGGCTCAAGATAATGATTTATTGACTCCGCGTCATGCAAACAAGAAACTCTGCTTCTAACCACGGCTCGAGATCTGTCGTTCCAAACACACAACTTTGCGATGCTGTTTGCGAATGTTCGTTAGAACAATGGTTTTGGGGAACGCCGACTTGTTTATCATCTGTTTAAACATTCACATGAACTGTTTTTAAAGCAGTTCAATTGAGTTTAAATGCAGACTTTATTATCAATATTGAAAGTGCCCCATTATTTTTCAAAAATTACCTTTTATGCAGTGTGTAATATAGAGAATAAGAATAATCGTCACACGTTTCACTCTGCGTCGCCATCTTGGAAGGATACGCTATCCGTTGCCATGGTTACTTAGACAGTGAGACCGAGAGAAATAACGACAGAGAGTTGAAAATAGAGACGTGAATTCGGCCACTTTCTGCTTCCCGTAGTTGAGCTTGCACTGTGTTTGCATATTTGACTACAGCTGAAGTGAAATTAATGCAATATTTGTCAAATACACAGATGTTTCAGATACTTTTCTATTTAATACTTTATGTACTGCTTAATACAGTGTATGATTGTACAAGAATTAAGTTTAACATAAGCCTAAACTATCAATAAAGTGGGATCTATGTTTTTTAATCAGTTTTATTTTGATCGCGTCTAGAACACAATTTCTAACCGGCATGCACTCCTTCATGTCCGCCGCCGATCAGTCTGCATAGCGTATGAAGTCCATCAAGCCTATCTATAGAATGCCGAAGTTATGACGTCACTTTGTAGGACAACTCAGAAGTTAGCGGCGATTGGGTTCCCTCGATCGAAAAGCTATGCATTTTCCCCATAGACTTTTGGAAAATCGCAAAAAATAAGATCTGTGTTCAACAAAGAGTTGTGACCCTTACACGTTTTGTCTACCAAGATAATCTTTACAAGTTAATCCAAAATTTATACATTTTGAAGCCTATATAAAGTTTAAAAAACCACAAGCAGACACAATAAAGTTTAAAAAACCACAAGCAGGTCATAACTGGTATGTTTTATGTCATAGATCAAAACGTGAAAATATTTAGAGGCTTTGTTAACTACAGATCATATTTCAGGCGATTTAGCAAAAACCCATTCAAAAAACCCATAGACTTTAGGGCGAGGGAACCGGAAGTGCTAAAATGCTAACTCACTTCCGTGTTTTGGCCTACATAGTGACGTAATAACTTCGGCACTCTATAGACCTTATGTAGCCCCGCCCCTTTTCAGCGCTGCACTCGTTGTCTTTTGTCTTCCGGTCTGTATTTTCACAGTGCTCTTCCGTATTTATGAATGAACGGCTTGTTTTAAAATCTTCCCTGTCTACTGACATTTGTTAAGACATCTGCTTTAAACATTGCAATCCTCATGATAACTTTTGTTAACTTTACATTAAGTAAATCCACTTCAAAAGCTAATTACTCCTGGAGAGCAATGCCATAGAAATATAGAGCGACCGCAAAAAAACGGAAGTTCAAAGACAATACGCCGGCGCCCTCGTTTCTCTGGCGCATATGGTCTATGGTCTGAACCAAATAAAAAATATTTGAAATATTTGGCCAAACGCACGCGAAACAGTGGCACCCACCATTTAAAAAAAAAAAGGCTGTGTAAACCATAGACATAGGCTAATAAATACATAGACGCCCTATTGGTCACTTTGGAAAGTTGCTGCGATACGTCAACACGTCCACTATTTTGCTGAGGGCAAGACTGCACTGTAAACAAATGCAAGTAAATGGATGAGCTGCGTTTTTTCTGGATTAAAACAAAAATAACGTTTACCTTTATCAACCGATTTCAGTGGTTTGTATGTGGTGTACAAAAAGTTCCATCTCTAGTTATTTAAAATCTTGATAGTTAGACTTATAAAATATTTTTTTTAATAAGGAATTGTCAAAGCTCAGGCTTGTCATGTATTTGGCTTTTTATTCTTGGATAAGAATTGTGAAGATCCCCATACTGAGATATAATTAAATTTTCACATTAAATGAAATAAAGTTTTCTTATTGTGGAAAAAGCATTTTCTGTCTTTAACCCGATTTTAGCTTTTCTTGTGCTTAAAATTGACCGCAATTGAGAAAATGAAACAAATTGTGTAAATATATATAATATCATAAGTACAATAATATAATAATAATAATATATTGATAATAACATATAGTTTATGTATAATACTATAATAATAGCAATAGAATATGAAATATCAATGACAGAATATAGACAATAAAAAAATGTAAATAGTGACTAGTGAATAGTTGTCATGTTTCAATGCGTTTCAGTTCTGTTTTGTGATCTGGTTTCCCCCTGTCTCTGTGATTTTGGTTTAGTCCTGTTATTAGTTCAGTTTTGTGATCTTGTTCACCCCTGTCTTTGTGGTTTTTGGATTAGTCCTGTTAGTGTTTCCCGGTCTGTTTAATTAGTAATTCCCTAAACCTGTGTTCTGTTAATTATCCTATTAGTCCCTGTTCATTTAAGCCTTGTGTTTTCCCACAGTGTTTGTGGGTCGTCGTGCTTGTATGGTTGTGTTACTGAATTCGTGGAGTTTGTTATTTTGTTCCTGAAGTTAATTTTGTAAATAAATCAACAACTTTGTAGTTCCTGCATCCTCGTCTTCAGCTACCTGCACACACCCTGACAGAACGACCAACCAGTACAAAATACGAAGATGAGTAGAAGGAAAAAGTTTGAGTTGTATGATGATATGACTCAGGATGAAGAGGAACTGAAACGGAGTTTCTGGGGTGGTCTGAAGGACACGCTAGCCCAGATTATTCTGGTTAAAGGACCTAAATATGACCTTTCTGGAGTTCGTGGATCACACGCTGTGGGCGTGTGGATCCAACTACGTCATAGAAGATCTCCCACTCCAACCAGTTCCAAGCCCGCCAGCGCCTGAGCCCGTCGCCTGCCCGTCAGCGCCTGAGACCATCGCCTGTCCGCCAGCGCCGGAGCCCGTGTCTGCTGTCCCAGACCCAGTCTTCGAGCAAGAGCAAGAGCCTGAGCCCGTCGCCTGTTCGCCAGGACCGGAGCCAATCGCCTGCCCGCCAGAGCCTGAACCCATCGCCTGCCCGCCAGAGCCTGAACCCATCGCCTGCCCGCCAGAGCCTGAACCCATCGCCTGCCCGCCAGAGCCTGAGCACACCACACGTGAGTCCACACGAGAAGACACAGCGCTGATTGTGATGTCTGCGGCGATTCTGTGTGTGTGGGCTACACGCACATCATCTCTGGCCCATGAGTCCAGTTCCGAGTCTATTTCCGAGTCCCACGATGTGCTGGTCCCGTCCAGTTCCGAGTCCCACGATGTGCTGGTCCCGTCCAGTTCCGAGTCCCACGATGTGCTGGTCCCGTCCAGTTCCGAGTCCCACGATGTGCTGGCTCCGTCCAGTTCCGAGTCCCACGATGTGCTGGCCCCGTCCAGTTCCGAGTCCCACGATGTGCTGGCCCCGTCCAGTTCCGAGTCCCACGATGTGCTGGCCCCGTCCAGTTCCGAGTCCCACGATGTGCTGGCCCCGTCCAGTTCCGAGTCCCACGATGTGCTGGCCCCGTCCAGTTCCGAGTCCCACGATGTGCTGGCCCCGTCCAGTTCCGAGTCCCACGATGTGCTGGCCCCGTCCAGTTCCGAGTCCCACGATGTGCTGGCCCCGTCCAGTTCCGAGTCCCACGATGTGCTGGCCCCGTCCAGTTCCGAGTCCCACGATGTGCTGGCCCCGTCCAGTTCCGAGTCCCACGATGTGCTGGCCCCGTCCAGTTCCGAGTCCCACGATGTGCTGGCCCCGTCCAGTTCCGAGTCCCACGATGGCCCGTTGATCCTGCGCCGGAGCCCGTTGATCCTGCGCCGGAGCCCGTTGATCCTGCGCCGGAGCCCGTTGATCCTGCGCTGGAGCCCGTTGATCCTGGCCAGAGCCCGTTGATCCCACTGATCCTGCACCAGAGCCCACTGATCCTGCACCAGATGCACCAGAGCCCACTGATCCTGCACTAGATGCACCAGAGCCCACTGATCCTGCACCAGAGCCCACTGATCATGCACCAGAGCCCACTGATCCTGCACCAGATGCACCAGAGCCCACTGATCCTGCACCAGAGCCCACTGATCCTGCACCAGATGCACCAGAGCCCACTGATTCTGCACCAGAGCCCACTGATCCCACTGATCCTGCACCAGAGCCCGTTGATCCTGCACCAGATGCACCAGAGCCCACTGATCCTGCACCAGAGCCCACTGATCCTTCACCAGAGCCCACTGATCCCACTGATCCTGCACCAGAGCCCACTGATCCTGCATCAGATGCACCAGAGCCCACTGATCCTGCACCAGAGCCCACTGATCCTGCACCAGAGCCCACTGATCCTGCACCAGAGCCCACTGATCCTGCACCAGATGCACCCGAGCCCACTGATCCTGCACCACAGCCCACTGATCCTGCACCAGAGCCCACTGATCCCACTGATCCTGCACCAGAGCCCACTGATCCTGCACCAGAGCCCACTGATCCTGCACCAGAGCCCACTGATCCTGCACCAGAGCCCACTGATCCTGCACCAGAGCCCACTGATCCTGCACCAGAGCCCACTGATCCTGCACCAGATGCACCAGAGCCCACTGATCCTGCACCAGAGCCCACTGATCCTGCACCAGAGCCCACTGATCCTGCACCAGAGCCCACTGATCCTGCACCAGAGCCCACTGATCCTGCACCAGAGCCCACTGATCCTGCACCAGAGCCCACTGATCCTGCACCAGAGCCCACTGATCCTGCACCAGAGCCCACTGATCCTGCACCAGAGCCCACTGATCTTGCACCAGAGCCCACTGATCCTGCACCAGAGCCCACTGATCCTGCACCAGAGCCCACTGATCCTGCACCAGAGCCCACTGATCCCACTGATCCTGCACCAGAGCCCACTGATCCTGCACCAGATGCACCAGAGCCCACTGATCCTGCACCAGAGCCCACTGATCCCACTGATCCTGCACCAGAGCCCACTGATCCTTCACCAGATGCACCAGAGACAGCTCCGCCCGACAGCTCCGCCCGACAGCTCCGCCCTGGACGCCCGAAGGTCCGACAGCTCCGCCCTGGACGCCCGAGGGTCCGACAGCTCCGTCTTGGACGCCCGACGGTCCGACAGCTCCGCCCTGGACGCCCGAGGGTCCGACAGCTCCGCCCTGAATGCCCGAGGCTCCGACAGCTCCGCCCTGGACGCCTGAGGCTCCGACAGCTCCGCCCTGGACGCCCGAGGGTCCGACAGCTCCGCCCTGGACGCCCGAGTGTCTGACATCTCTGCCGTGGCCATGTCCACAGCCTGCTCCGCCATGGCCACGTCCACAGCCTGTTCCACCCCGGTTTCCCGAGCTACCAGCTCCACCCTTGAGGATTCCCGCTCCTGTGCAACCGCGCCCTCGTCAGCCTCCAGGGCGCCCACCCTCCCACCCCTTTGGATGTTATACGGTGCGAGGACGCGCCTTCGGGGAGGGGGGGGAAGTACTGTCATGTTTCAATGTGTTTCAGTTCTGTTTTGTGATCTGGTTTCCCCCTGTCTCTGTGATTTTGGTTTAGTCCTGTTATTAGTTCAGTTTTGTGATCTTGTTCACCCCTGTCTTTGTGATTTTTGGATTAGTCCTGTTAGTGTTTCCCGGTCTGTTTAATTAGTAATTCCCTAAACCTGTGTTCTGTTAATTATCCTATTAGTCCCTGTTCATTTAAGCCTTGTGTTTTCCCTCAGTGTTTGTTGGTCGTCGTCCTTGTATGGTTGTGTTACTGAATTCCTGGAGTTTGTTAGTTTGTTCCTGAAGTTAATTTTGTAAATAAATAAACTACTTTGAAGTTCCTGCATCCTCGTCTTCAGCTACCTGCACACACCCTGACAATAGTACAATGATTTAACAGCATTACTATAACAGATTGATAATCGCAAGAGGTATAATATTATTATAACAATAATAATAATAATAATAATAGCAAATACAATGTAATATCAATTGCAGAATAATATAGACAATAATAAAAAATAGTGAATAGTACCTAGTACCTACCTGAAACAAGTACTTGCCATAAAAGTTGGTTTTAAGAAAATAAATATGAATATTTGGATTTCAGAAAATGTACTTTATATTATGAAATGTAATACTTAAGCTAAAACTATAATATAAATCAACTTTCACAGCCAAGAGGCCTATTTCACAAAAATGGCCGCCGAGACCAGAAGTAAGGTAAACTCTTTTCCAGTGAAAGCGCTAGCAGTAGCAGTCGGAGAACAAATGCGGAGATTAAAAGCGGTCAGTCCTGTAGCGTACCTTTTTAAGTTAAAGTTAAAGTAAGGAGAAGTTAAATAATGCCAGACACTGACGGAAAAAAGACGTGTCTATGGTGTGAAGGAGGAAGCAGATGTTGAAATGGAGTGTTGATGCCGGGGTTCGGGAGTGATGCCCTGACAAAACATGTTTATATTGCACTTGATTGATATCTGATTTGCAAGTCATGCATTTTTATTTATTATTATTATTAACTGTTGGCAAATTAAAATTGTTTGAAGAAGTTGTTTTCTGTAACTTTCTTTCCTTTTTTCTTTTTACCCTTTCTTTTTTCTTTTTTGCTGTTTGATCTACCTATCTCTGTGTAAAAATTAAATGATGCTGTTATAAAGTCATTTTTACCCCCCTGTAATCTCATGATAAAATTGTCATTTTGACCCCCTAAACAAAAAAGTGGATTAGACAATAACACAACTGCAGTAATACAATATTAAACAACATTTAATATTTTTGCTTTCTTCCTTCATTTATCTTTCACTATAAAAGAAAAAAAGAAAAAGAAAAGAAAAATTGCCAGGGACCCCTGTTGAGTTGACACGGAATGACCCTTATATGCCGTTGAGTGAAATGATCATGTTAGCTTATTTGTGCCTATAAGCAGCTTCTATACACTCCTTCTGGTAACACTACGATCAGATGCTTTCTTAACTGCTGTTTTTTTACCGCTTTTGTTGCATGCTTATTTTGTTATTTAGAGGAAAGCTTGCAGCACATATTTACACATTCATCTACATCACTCTCAGCAGCAATTACGGCGTTGGATGTTCGCCAACAGTAGGCTATATCGCTGCTAAGATATTTCAAACTTCTTTTTACCTTTAATGAAAGAATGAAAAAGAACTTTGCCACGAGTATATCGGGGCCTTGAATATCTAGAGCCATAGGGCACACAGAAACTGCCACTCTCAAGTGCTTGTGAAAGAGGTGTGTATTCAGCTGTTTTGTGAAAGATGTGATGTCTCAGCAGATGTGGTGAAGATTGGAAACTAAACATTTGTTTCACACAATTTGTTTTGGGTGGACTTCCCATTTAACGGTTATCCATATGTGCTGCACGATCTTTTCTTAGAACTAACCTTTTCTCATATTTTTTGCTCCGCGACTTAAACTGCTGCTGAGGCAGTCATTTTTAGTGAAGGTATGAAGTCGACAGAAGTTTAAATCCCAGATTTCAAACCTGTGCTTTTTTAGATTCATATCTTATCTATCTTATCTTAAATTAAATAAAAAATAAAAACATTGGGAAGCATACCCATTCACACTGTAAATACAGTAAACACATCTAAATGTGACTGCTAAAAATAAGACAGATGAGACAATCTTACCGTTTTCGGTGGGTTTCTTTTGTAGAATGTCGGATCGGCGTAAGTGATCTCTTCTTCACTGGCCTCAGCTGTAATATTGTTATTATTATTATTATTAATAGATTAAATAAATCTACAATCTGTAGTCCTTTTTATCATTCATATACATTTAAGGTGCATGATGAAAAATAGAGCTTTGTGTCTATAGGCTATACTTTTTATTACAATAATTAATATATTAATTATTATTATTATATATCAGCAGTAGGTAATACTTGCCCTGTTGGTCTGTTTTTCTGTGTTTCCTGTAGATGAAGAAGATCACGACTACAGCAATAAGCATCAGAGATCCAGCAGCAGCAGCAGAGATCAACACTATCAGAGAGACTGAGTCTGGAGAACCTGAAGGACCTGAAGAAGAACCTGAAGGACGTGAAGAAGAACCTGAAGGACGTGAAGAAGAACCTGAAGGACGTGAAGAAGAACCTGAAGGACGTGAAGAAGAACCTGAAGGACGTGAAGAAGAAGCTGAAGTAGGATGTGATGTAGAGGGCGGGTCTGGTGTTGTAGTGGCTGAAGAGGGACAGTTATTAGTGTGAGTTGGAGAAAGTAGTAGATCTGTTACAAACCGACGTTATTAAGAAACATGTACTATAAAAGTGAATGTCAGTCAGTCATAGTTTATTGGTAATAAAATTGTGTTTATCATAAACTCATTATAGTTTATTTCAATAGGAATTTCCTAATTCAAATGAAATGCTTGGTTTTAGTTCTTCAAAGTAAATGTGAATAATAGCATCATGTCAAATACAGCCGTATAAGGCACAGCATGGCAAATAAAACAGTGAGATGTGTCCCCATAGGTAAAGACCTCAATCAGGTGTGAAAATGGAGCGAATGTGTCTTGTTTGAACAATGCGAAATAATAAAATTTGGTGTGTAATGTGTAGGAATTATGGCTGTCCTGTTATTTTAGCTTCACCTACATGTATCGTCTCTGTGGCCTGGTCATATATGTAGCTGTCGATGTTTGCATGGCATATATTTTTCGAATTAGCTATATTGGTTTGACATGAAAAAAATATTTTGTTGCACAATTATTTGACTCTACCCATGGTCAGAAACAAGAGACTCGTCTCCTGGTCAGTTTTCAATCCCTCTAGACCTAATTAAATTAATATTTGAAATGGAATTAAAGTGTCATTGAAAAAATGTATAAAAGATGTTTAAAAAAATCACCATACATAATTTATTTTATTTTGTAGTATTAAGAATAATTATACATATGCAAAGGCTTTATAATAGAGTGAGCTGTAATTCTCTACTCACCATCGACAGTAACATTGAATTTGGTATTTTTTCCTCTGATGATCACTTCATAAAGTCCAGAGTCTGAGGTTCTGGTGTTCATGATGGTCAGAGATCCAGTTTGATCGTCCAGCTTCAGTCTGTCTCTGAATCTCTCATCAGCGTAATTAGATATGTAGATCTCATCAAGCTCTCTATTGATTCTAGCTAATAGAGACCCATCAGTTCCAAACCTCCATTCAATCACATCATCTTTCTTTATTTCAGTAACACCAGTGTTTAGAGTGACTGAATCTCCCTCCATCACTGACTTCACTGCATCACCACCAGACACACCTGAAAAACAAACAGTTTCCAATTTAGTTACATTTTCCCAATTTAAGTTGATTTAATAAAGCTTTATTTAAAGTTTGAAGTTGTTTTGAAGTGACTACAAATTTTGGAACAATAGAAAGACGCAGTTTATCAGTCACGCATAATGTACGTTAAATCTAGCTTGATTTAACAAAGATTTTATCTTTTAAACAAGTTTTGAAATGATTACAGACTTTAGCAGGAAAGGCAGGAAAGTGTGGAAGGTAAATGGAAGAAAGCAAAACTGTGATCGGAATTCACACATCTTCATATATTATAAGTTTGTAAGTGTTAAGAGTTAAACTTGTAAATAGAAGAGTGGAAGTTCTGAATTTTTTACATGTATTTATTGATGGTGAAACTGAAGTTCATTACAAATCCACAAAAATAACACCTTACTGGAAAATATAAACACCTTGAATCTTCAAATGAGACTGAAAGTACAGAAGTTCTGTTTGGTATCATAATCCACGTTCACACGGCAACAGAATATGGTTGTCTGTCCTGTATTTGAGCATAGAGCCTCAAATTCCTGATTTAACAGGACATTTAGATAAATATGTAAATAATTGGTAAATAAAAGCATTTCAAAGCAGCTAATGATTATTCAAAGTAATATCTGGGTATAAAAGCAAGAGCAAATCTTCTGACTGATTTAATAGTTTTATAAAAAGCTGTAGCCTACTAAATGTTACCATAAATAAAAAAAATAATTAACTTACCATTCAGAAGGCAAAAGCACAGCCAGAAAAAAAAAGATGTTTTTTCTTTAATCATTTTCTTCCAACCACTTAAAATGTGTTTAAAAATGACCTGAGAGCAATGTGGACTGTAGTTAAGTCGTGTAGGAAAACTGTAAGATCTGCTTCTGTCTTTGTGTCTCGGCTGAGTGAGCATGCATGTGGCTTGTTGGCGCTGTCGTCCAGTTTCACAGCAGTTCTGTTTTTTTCTTTCATGTTTTCATTCGGCTGTGTCTGTGTCATTGTGTTAAACTGTATTGATTCAGACGTCACAAACTCAAAAAATGTTGGATTGGAATAAATAACGGGATGCTCTATTGGGTTGAGATCTGGTGACTGTGGGGGCCATTTTAGTACAGTGAACTCATTGTCATGTTCAAGAAACCAATTTGAAATGATTCGAGTTTTATGACATGGTGCATTATCCTGCTGGAAGTAGCCATCAGAGGATGGGTACATAGTGGCCATAAATGGATGTACATGGTCAGAAACAATGCTCAGGTTGGCCGTGGCATTTAAACGATGCCCAATTGACACTAAGGGGCCTAAAGTGTGCCAAGAAAACATCCCCCTCACCATTACACCACCACCACCAGCCTGCACAGTGGTAACAAGGCATGATGGATCCATGTTCTCATTCTGTTTACGCCAAATTCTGACTCTACCATCTTAATGTCTCAACAGAAATCGAGACTCATCAGACCAGGCAACATTTTTCCAGTCTTCAACTGGAACCTCATTTAACCCGTCATTGATTTACAAAAAAAAAAAAAACTTTCACAAGGCGTTCGCTGGAAGAAAAAAGGGATCTCGGACCGGACCAACCCGATTTACAAATCCGGCAGCAGCCAGTGACAGAGGACGAGCTTCACCCGCGCTTGTCATAAGAAACGTGTCGGCACTGAAGTTTTGTGGACAATAACGGGGGTAAGAGACCTCAAACAGCCATCTGACATTTATTTTCGCCCCGGCCTGTCACAGTGTTGGGTTTGTGTTCCCCAGGTGTCCACTAGATGTCCTCCTTCCCCACGGTGTCATCCACTTTATGAACTGCATTCCCCACAATCCTTGTCTGTACCCATCACTGCATCATTGCACTCAGCTTTTCCCCATCATCATTGCACTCAGCTGTTCCCCATCATCATTGCACTCAGCTGTTCCCCATTATCATTGTTAGTTCTGTGTTATATATACCCTGCCTGTTTAGTGTTTGTTACGGAGTCCTTGTTTTTCGTCACCCCACTTCTGAGTTCTGCCTTCTTGCCCGTTTGTATTGTTCTTGTTTCTTTTGGATTGCTACTTTGGTTTTGACCTCTGCCTGGACTGGATGTATGATTATGGATTTCCCCAATAAATTCTTACCTGCAATTGGATCTCTCTGTTTCCCGTGTGTGGATCGTGACACGGCCCCCCAAAAAATAATTATCACAAGCCGCCACTGCAACATGTTGCATTCTATACGACCTGATTAGCCTATGTCATTTTTTAAGTTACATAGCCTGCCTCCAGTTTTCCTCAACTTCACTAATTAAGAGGTGATATTTGACCAGCATATCATCAAAATGTCCGTTAAACGAAACCTCTGTACATATATACAACTTCATTTATTTATTTATTTAATGATATTATATTTATCACAGACACACATAACATAGGATCACAGACACCTTGGCACCTTGTTATGGTTGGTGAGTGGTTTTAAAGATTTGTTAAATATAACAAATAATTGTGTCTGATTTGTCTCCGTCATTACAAGAAAATATAAAAGCTTCTGTATAGGAAATTATAACAAAAGCTCTCTCGTGCACCCCAGATTTGCAGTCTTTGAGATGAAATTAAATTTTTATTAAATTTGACTGTAAATACTGACCGAAGTGCAGAAAGTGATTTGCTAACTGATATACGGCAGAATATGATTTCCTTCCAGAAACAAAAGCTTTATTATTTTCTCTGGAATAACACAAAAACCTGCTATCCAGATACCATTGACATGGAGTCCTGACAACTGTCTTTGTGTAGGAGGTTTAAAACATGAGAGCTGTTTTACCTGTCAATCATTTGGACAGGCCTTGGGGGCGGGGTTTAGAAGAGAGAGAGTGTGGCTGAAGATACGGGGCGTGGTCTAATTCAGTCTGCACAACTTTACTGTCTAAAGGCTCTCACAGGTTTTCAGACTGACTGAAACTATTTCAGACCCGAACTGTTGAAGAAAATGTATCACACATTTACTTTTTGCAGTTTGTGCTGTTGCTGTCTGGTTGGTAAGTGATAGAAAAGATGTATAGTTGCATGTTATTTGTGTGGACCAAAACTTAAAATACAATATATGAAGATGTGTAAATTCAGATATGTTGCATACTGCCATTTATTTTCCACACTTTTATTTTTTTTCTATGCTAGTCTTTCTATTGTGCCAAAGTCTGTAGTCACTTCAAAACAACTTCAAACTTTAAATAAAGCTTTATTAAACCAACTTGTAAACTGTTTGTTTTTCAGGTGTGTTTGGTGGTGATGCAGTGAAGTCAGTGATGGAGGGAGATTCAGTCACTCTAAACACTGGTGTTACTGAAATAAAGAAAGATGATGTGATTGAATGGAGGTTTGGAACTGATGGGTCTCTATTAGCTAGAATCAATAGAGAGCTTGATGAGATCTACATATCTAATGACGCTGATGAGAGATTCAGAGACAGACTGAAGCTGGACGATCAAACTGGATCTCTGACCATCATGAACACCAGAACCTCAGACTCTGGACTTTATGAAGTGATCATCAGAGGAAGCAAGACCACATTCACTGTTACTGTCTATGGTGAGTAGAGAATTGCGGCTCACTCTATTATATATCACAGATGTGGCTCCAAGCCTCACAAAACTGACTGGACAGTTTTGGTTTTCAACATCATTCTGATTCCAGGAAAAAAAAAAAGTGAAGTATATATTGTGTTCATGCACATGTGTGCATGGAAAGTACATGGGAATGTATCGTGTAAACAATTTATTTTTATTTTTGATTCCAAACATGCGAGAGCAACAGTAGTGTAACCCATGCATTTTTTCTACTTTGCATGCCACTTGCATTGGCAATGCAAAGAAGTTGTTGGAAGTGTTGCTCAGTCAGCGGATGGACCGGTGCTCTTAATCAAGATTGTGGGTTCAATTCTGTCATGGTGTTTCTGAAGATCTGCCCCTACATTCATATGGTTATTTGCATTGTGTAA
Organism: Siphateles boraxobius; assembly: GCF_051911475.1. Taxonomy (NCBI): domain Eukaryota; kingdom Metazoa; phylum Chordata; class Actinopteri; order Cypriniformes; family Leuciscidae; genus Siphateles; species Siphateles boraxobius. The sequence goes on along the minus strand of NW_027508733.1, from coordinate 5,406,473 downwards.
TTTACAGTAGGTCATGCATGGCCTCAACTGGTTGAAGCCACATTGTTTTCATATTTCTTTCTATTCTTTTATGTTTTCCAGCTTGTCTGCCTGTTCCGGTTATTATCAGTGAATCCCCACAAAATTCATCATCATCATCATCATCATCATCATCTTCATCATCATCATCATCATGTTCACTGGTGTGTTCAGTGTTGAATGTGAGTCATGTGACTCTCTCCTGGTACAAAGGAATCAGTGTATTGTCCAGCATCAGTGTGTCTGATCTTAACAGAAGCCTCTCTTTACATCTGGAGTGTCTGGATGATTCGTACAGCTGTGTGCTGAACAATCCCATCAGCAACCAGACCACACATCTCAACAACACTGAGCTCTGTCACGCATGTCCAGGTATGTGATATTACTATGTTCACTGGTGACACATATATGGCATGTATTTACTGAGGTGATCTGTTCCCAAACACTGTTCTTCTGCTATACTTTTATCAGTGCTGTATTTTTAACTGTTTTGTTAATGGATGTGGGTTTTGAGAAATTCCATTCTAAAATCCCTTTAAGCAACTTCAACATAATTTTATTGTCAACTTATTTTGACTTTTCTGTTGCTGAGATGCTTTAATTTACATGAAGACAGGGCTGGACTGGCAATCTGGCATACCGGGCATTTGCCCGGTGGGCCGACGTGCTTTTTGGGCCGATAGGCCTACAGATCATTCTTTAAAAAAATATATAAAAACAATTTTTTTGTCTAAACGGCCCATAATACTCGTACATCGGCGGCCCATTCGTTTAGTTTTGCTTAATTGGCGGCCCTGGGATCTTTGTGCCGTTGTAATGCATTGGACAAAAAAAAGTCAGCGTAGGTTTTTTTTTTTTAACAGACCGGCCCATGAAACACGAAGATCAGCGGCCCATTGGTTCTTTTCTTGATTGGCACTAGGGTGTTCCAATCACATCTTTAAACTCCTCCCTCTTTGGGCTCTGAGCGCGCGTGCAGTGTCAGTGTGTATCTGTCAAAATAGTCAGAGATGGAGAAGAAACGCAAGGAATGTGCAGAGAAATAGCGTGAAAAAAAGAAACGGGCCCTTCAAGTGTCTGATGAGGATATTGAGGAGGATCAGGAGAGAATAAGTGAGTGTAGAGAACTGTGGTAAGCAGAACTATAGGCTACTTCCAGAACACTGAGGCGATGAGTGAGGAACCCATTACCCAGATACGCATTATTTACACATCTGCATAGTTGACGATTTCGCATTTTACTAGAATTGTAATGAGACATGTTTGTAAACCATGTTTTCCACCTAAATAAAAGATCATGTTTTTATCTCTTTAAAGCATGGAAATTTCTACAAAACTAATTATGAAAGTTCCTTTTATTTTTCAGTGCATTTGTTTTATATGGCTATAATATTATAACTATTATTGTGTAGTAGTGTAATGCAGACAGACACTATATCTCAGCTAAAAGAGTTTTGAGTTTTTCTTTGTTCAATTTGCACACTGATTATGGGTTGGAGCTCTTAATTTTTAACTCTCAAAGTGCACCAGATTGATGAATTTAACATTAAAAAGCACAATTTTTTCTTACGGGGGGCTCCCTCGAACACCCCCTAAAGGGACAGAGGTACACCCACCAATGATTTACCAAAAATCCTTTGTCAAACACTGGTATTGCTATGCCAATGCATCTTATAGCTTGTTTCAGGATTCATCATTGTGGAGTAGTTCGATTGTATTTTACAATTAGTTGTTATTTCATCTATTAACTCTTACTCATTCCTACTCACTCATTAGGCTACATGGCATTAGTGGTTTTAATAGGAGTTAGTGTACATATTCAGGGGCGTGAAAAGATCGGTTGTGTTTTTGATTATATGTAGTGGGCCAGTCTGGGCCAAAATAACCGGGCCGATTTTTAGTCCCAGTCCAGCCCTGCATGAAGACGATTTGTTTTTCCCTCCCAATAATATTAAAATACTATTATGATAAATAATATTACAATACTTTATAACTAATAGTCTCTAAATCTATTAAAAACTGCCTCTGTGCTCTATATGTTTGAGGTTCCTTATATTGGTACATACAATGGTGTTGTAACATACAGGAATCTGTTATTTTTGTCTTAGTTTGATTTTAATGGACTTTTAGTTTGTTTCTGTTAAGTATTCAGTCTAATTTGTTCTACTTTCCGCCTGAGTTTGTCACTATGGTTACTGATATGATTAGTCATTCTCTCCAGCTGTGTGTCAATAATACTAGTTTGCTTGTGTATTCATCTGCCTGTGTTTACAGTTCTCACTGTAGGTTGACGGTAACCCAAGAACTAAGTTTGGTTATAATAATCTTTCTTTTAATAAAGTCTATTGTTAATTCTTCATCCTCGTCCTCTTCTACCTACACCATACCTATATTTTGTGACAGGTGTGAGTTTTCCCAGCCAAATGAAATCAAGGGGAGTGTTTAGGAAACTTGATTGAACAGTAATGAATTTAGAATTTAGAACGAAATCACAGACTTCACCTTCAGTGCAGTTTCAGAGTATTTTGAGTTCCTTATGTCCCTCTCAGATGAAATATTCATCTTGTTGAAATTCACTTTTCTATTTCATGTTTTTCTTTTATTTCCTCAGATTGTACATTCTGTTGTCTTGTTCTTGAAACTGTGTCCCGATTGGTCATCTCTGCTCTTGTGGGTGTGGCTGCTGTTTTTATTGTGGTGTATGACATCACATCCAGAAAAGTTGAACAAAAGAATTAAGGACAGACATCATCATCATCATCAGACTCTCACAGATGAATCATATATAGCCCACAGTTCGTATAAAAATATCTACACATCCCTATTAAAATTGCTGCATTTTGTGATGTAAAAATGAATGAATGTAAAATCATATGTTATTTTTCCACCTGTTAGGAATAAATGTAACCTACTGAATTCAAGGAACAAACAAATAGAAAATAAATTAAGAAAAATTAAGAAAGACTATCCCTTTAGCCGTAACATTTTTACATTTACACAAGAAACTGGCTGTTAGTTGAAAATTAATGACCATATAGATTAAAGTTCAGTTATTTACCAGCCGTCCTTTTCAAATTAATCTTCCAATTAATTAACTTTTACACATATTTAGTTTACTTTGATGTGTGAATGAGTGTTCAGCAATGCTCTGTTACTGGCATAAAATTAGCGCTACCTGTTTGTTAGCTGTTTAACTTCATTTAGCAGCAAAGTAGAAGTATTGCTGTTTTTGAAATAAAGTAGGGAGCCATTGTTGATGCTTTTTTTCTCTGTCTGTATCCAATTTAGCTTTCACCCATATGCTGAAATTCTCAGGCTCTGTACAGATATCAAAAGTAATTTTGTTTAACTATTATTTTGTAAAGAGTTGTAGTGGCTTTTCTATAAGCCAGGGCAAGTTGGTAAAACAAATAAACAATGTACACACAGCGATGTGTCTATATGCTTTGTTGTCCATTTAATGAAAAATAACTCGTAATAACAATTTAAAAGCATGTGGATCTGTGGTAAGAACCATGGGAGCTTCTCATTTCTTATTTTTCTTATTCCTTTCCGCACATCTCAGCTCCACCCCCTGTAGGATGCGAGGGAAGTCTGCAAGGAAAGAAAAGGAGGACGGAGGAATCGAAGGAAAGCTTATTTGTATTTTAGTAGCCTTTTCCTTGGAGACCTTTGTTCCCTATTTGCTTCTACTGTTGGCTGAGCTGGATATAGCTTGTATAGATGAGGAGTAGAAGTTGATCCAGTTTGTCCAATAACCATTTATTGTTATTGGTGTAGATAGAATGTTACTCAAAACTTGAGGTAAATAAAACAAACAATTAAACTATAGTAGTCTCTTATATGGTAACAAACGGCTAGTCAGGTCATGGAACCATACAGCACACCACCACACGGTCAAAAGACTGTTTGCCCTCTCAGCCACACACAGATACTGTGGCTTCCTGTGTTTAAGGCCTTTCCCTTTGGACTCCACCTTCAGCCTCCCAACCGTCCTTTAGGTGGCGGTAGACAGACCTGTGGTCATATATAATCACTCACTCATTCATCCACAGACACACAAGAAAGAAACATGAAATCAACTCAAAGCTCAATTTGGCTCCTACATATACATTGGAATACTTGATCACTCGAGCATCAATTCACAGCATCATCATCTGAGCTCAAAGGTTCTGCCCTTATGTTTTAAAAGTTTGGTTAAGGAATTCACAATAAATAATAAGATGCCCTGTTGAAATATGTGATATGTATACTCAGTGTTGGGCAGTAGCGTCGCTACATTTCTCAGTAGCGTGGTGGTAGCGTCGCTGTTCTCTTACGAGAGGTTCTCTCGTACTGCGTAATATCTTACGCTATGGGGAAAACCTATTTTCCACGAGATGGATGCCCTCACTGCGAGCTGATGCCTATGGTGACTCTGAGGACTCGCCTGGCCTTTTTCTCGGAGCCTGCACTTCTGCCCGCTGTAATGCCACGCCGCAAGAAGCGCCGTGCTCAGCGCGCCCCCGAGCCTTCTCCTGCCTGCCAAAGCTCGCCGGTTCGCCCAACAGCTTCGCCGGCATTGCTCGAGTCGCTCACTGACGGACAGCGGCCGCCGTCCACCGCCGCTTCCGCCATTGAGATCGACGAAACAGGCGAGGCCTGGTGCTCTATCATGGCATCGGACAGTGAGGATTGGGCGAGCTCTGTGGAGCTCCCCCCCCACTGCCCGCGAGCCTTCAGAGAAACGGGCGGGCATCGAGTCAGAGGTGATGCGTCTGCTCTCACAGGCCGTCGACAACCTCAGCCTCGAGTCGGAGGCACCCGCGCAGCCTGCGCGCAACCGGCTGGACGGATGCTTCCTGAAGAAGGACCGCGCCCCATCAAAGTCTAGGCCTGCGCCTTTTCTTCCTAAGCTTCATGAAGAAGTTGCGAAGTCCTGGAACGCCCCCTTCTCGGCCAGATTGCGTACCTCTGTCTCTGCAGCATTCTCCACGGTGGACGGTGCGAAAGATAGAGGGTACCTTTCTCTTCCTCCAGTGGAAGCAGCTGTAGCAGCCCATCTTTGCCCGCCCTCTGCTGGACGGCGTGCTCAGACGGTGCTACCTTCTAAAGCCTGCCGTGTGACTTCCGCCATGCATAGTCGCGCTTACACCGCCGCTGGGCAGGCTGTGTCAGCACCGCACACTATGGCCATACTGCAGATCTTCCAGGCCGACCTTCTCCGTAAAATGGACGAGGAAGGACCGGAAGCTATCAGCGTGCCGGATTTAAGAAGCGCTACAGACCTGGCTCTACGTCCTGAGAAATCTGCTGCACAGGCCATTGGGCCAAACATGGCTTCTCTCACCGTGGCTGAGAGACATCTATGGCTGACGTTATCAGAGATGACGGACTCTGAGCGCTCTGTGTTCCTCGAAGTGCCCATCTCCTCAGCTGGCCTCTTTGGATCTGCCGTCAAGGATTTCACGGACAGATTCGTCGAGGTTCAGAAGACGTCAAAGGCAATGAAGCACTTCTTGCCGAAGCGCTCTCTTTCCGCAGCAGGTCGCTCTAAACAGCCGTCTGCTCGGAGCTCCCAGCCGCAGCCTCTGCCCCCCGCCGCCACTTCTCAGCGCCACTAGGCCCGAGACCAGAGACCTGGTGCAGTGAACAAGCCGGTACCACAGCCCGCTTGCCTGTGCACAAACGCTGTTTTTACGGCGACCCAGATAAATCTCAAAAAGAGTGTATTTTCTGGTATTCCGGCCACGGCCGATGGTGTTATGAGTGTTATAAGAATGCCCACGACTCAGTGCCCATTCCTACACACAGACACACCCCACCACAGTACAGGGCTCGCACAAAAAAAATCGACTCATGTCGATTGTGCATTAAACGTAGTGAATCTGCCCACGGCAGTGCCCACAAACAATACACGATGCATGTCCCCGGGTTTCTGTAAAAACGAAACCAACACACATTCAGTCAGCTCAGGCCGACGGTGTTCTCAGTGCAGTGAGTGTGCCCGCTGTCCCGCACCCACATTCCCTCACAGACATGCTAAACCCCATGGGGTTCGCCCCACTTGCTCTCTCTCCACAAACTGTCATAGAGAAGCTGAGCGCGGCCAGGCTGCCCGCTGTGATCAGCGCGCCCCCCGCCTCGAACACTGCAAACACAGTGTTTACTTTTCAGCACACCGGAGCTCTCCAGCCGCCACTATGTTGCAGCCAGAGCCCAGATCTCATTCTACCTCTAGCTATTCATGCAAATGCGTGGGCAAAGCTTCCCGGGGTATCAGAATGGGTGCTGAACATTATAAAAAGAGGCTATTCGCTGCAGTTCGCTCGACGTCCCCGCCGTTACACAGCGCGAGTCGAAACTACGGTAAAAAATGAGGTAGCTCATCTACTTCGAGCCGAGATAGCGAAACTACTGAGCAAAGGGGCCATAGAACCTTTATCTCAGGCTCAGAGCGAAGGGGGTGTATACTGCAGATATTTTCTGGTACCGAAAAAAGACGAGGGTCTCAGACCCATTCTAGATCTGCGACAGCGGAACAGAGTGCTTGTGAAACGCCAGTTCAGAATGCTTACAACCAGGAAAATCCTCGCGCAAGTTTACCAGGAAGATTGGTTTATGTCAATAGATCTGAAAGACGCTTATTTCCAAATACAAATAGCGTCACGTCACAGGCGATTCTTGAGATTTGCCTTCGAGGGCCAGGCATATCAATACACAGTCCTGCCGTTCGGCCTGTCCCTGGCACCCCGTAGATTTACGATGTGCATGGACACGGCTCTAGCACCCCTGAGACTTCGGGGCATGCGAGTTTTTAACTACTTGGACGATTGGCTGATTCTAGCTCGATCACACTCAGAGCTCATAGTACACAGGACCATATTACTCGAGCATCTCACTGTGGGTCTCACAGTCAATTGGGCGAAAATTTTGCTGTTTCCCAGTCAGAAAATTTCTTTTCTGGGCACAGAACTGGACTCGCTGTCTATGACAGCAAGTCTGTCACCGGAGCGCGGACGGGACATTCAGCGCGCCGCAAAATCCTTCCGCCGCGGCATTATAGTCCCGCTCAAAAGGTTTCAGAAAATGCTGGGCCTCATGGCCTCAGCATCTTCGGTACTCCAGCTGGGTCTGCTGCGCATGCGCCCGCTGCAGTTATGGCTGAAAGCGCGAGTTCCACCCCGGGCATGGACCTCCGGTCTGTTTCGCCTCAGGGTTGATCTGAAATGCGTCTCAGCCTTGGAACCTTGGAAAGCAACCGACTGGTATCAGTCAGGTGTGAGCCTGGGGACTTTCTCAAGTGTGAAGGTGGTGTCCACGGACGCCTCCACCTCGGGATGGGGAGCACTGCTCGAGGGCAGACCGTTCTTTGGCCAGTGGTCAGAACGGGAAAAGCTTCTACACATAAACTGTCTGGAAATTATGGCAGTCGACAACGAGCTAAGGCGCTTCTGTCCCCAGATAAAGGCTCACCACGTCTTGGTCTGATCGGACTACATGTCAGTGGTGGCATACATAAATCACCAGGGTAGCATCAGGTCCCGTAACCTTTACAGGCTGACGGAACGCCTCCTGGTCTGGGCTCAGCACAACCTGCTTTCACTGAAAGCAGCGCATGTGCCTGGTCACCTGAATCTGGGACCGGACAGACTGTCCAGAAACAAAGTTCCAGCAGGAGAATGGTCGCTGCACCAGCAGACGATCCAACTGCTGTGGGAGACATTCGGCAGAGCGCAGGTGGACCTGTTCGCGTCCCAAGAAAACGCTCACTGTCCGAAGTTTTTCTCCAAAAGCAGGGATGCACTGGCCCACGTCTGGCCCCACTGCCCTCTCTATGCTTTCCCCCCCGTCTCGCTCCTGCCTCAGGTGTTGGAACGAATCAGGGAAAACGGATGCTCAGTGCTGCTTGTGGCTCCGCTCTGGACGAACCAGGCTTGGTTCCCAGTCCTGATGCAGCTAAACAGCACTGCCCCGTGGCCTATACCGATGAGGAAAGACCTCCTCTCTCAGGCTAAGGGCTCGATTTGGCATCCTCGCCCGGAACTATGGTCCCTACATGCATAGGCCATCAACGGGTACCCGCTAACCTCCCGGAGGGAGTGTTAAACACGATCACGCAGGCTGGAACCCAATCTACTAGACGGCTCTATTCCTCAAAATGGTCTGTGTTCTCTGGCTGGTGTAAAGCTCAGGGCTTTTCACCCCTAGACTGCGGGGTTACGGAAGTTCTCTCCTTCCTTCAAGGGCTACTGGATAAGGGCAGAACCCCATCCACGCTCAAAGTTTATGTGGCGGCCATAGCAGTGTTTACTAAACCGGCGTCTGGCCAGTCACTGGGGAAGAACGACCTGGTCGTGTGAATCTTCAAGGTAGCTAGGAGGCTGTATCCTCCCAGACCCCCTTCAGTCCCTGTGTGGGACCTTTCTACGGTTTTGGAAGCCATGAAAGGTGCCCCATTCGAGCCAATCCATTTGTCAGACATGAAACATTTGTCTTTCAAAACTGTGTTTCTTATGGCTCTCGCTTCAGTGAAGCACTTTGGGGATTTACAAGCGCTTTCGGTAAGCGCGACGTGTATGGAATTCGGGCCTAATGACTCGAAAGTCATACTCAAACCAAGGCACGGGTACGTGCCTAAATCCCTCAACACACCATTCAGGGCCCAGGTTATTTCCCTGTCCGCCCTTCCGGTTCACAACGAGGAAAAGGACGCAAGTCTCCTTTGCCCTGTTAGGGCATTGAGAACTTATGTGTCCCGCTCGTCTGTTTTCAGAGCAGCTCTTTGTTTTGTTTAGCGGGCATTCTAAGGGACTAGCCGCATCAAAACAGAGCCTATCCAGGTGGATAGTCGATGCCATAGCGCTGGCTTACACTTCTAGGGGCCTGCAGTGTCCTTTGGGTGTCAGAACGCACTCCACGAGAGGCGTGGCCTCGTTGTGGGCATGGTCTAGCGGGATTACCTTGCAGGATATCTGCACGGCGGCAGGCTGGGCCTTGCCGTCTACATTTATAAGGTTTTATAACCTAGAGGTTCCCGCCTTACAGGCCAAGCTTCTGTCGGTCTAGAAATCAGCACTATCTGCCCCGCTTCGCCGGCTCAGAATGCTGAGTTTTGCTTGTGCATCGCTCATTGATCGATAGAACAACTCCATGGGTATTGAAAGAACCGTACTGCTACCCAGTTCAGGCTGAACGCTTTCACCCTGACTGCGTGGTGCACTGTTAATATGGTTTATTTGCGCAGCGGCACGGATCGAATCGCGTAATCCAGCAACAAATGTAATTTAGCCTACTGTAAAGCAGAACGTCACGCAATTTGGCCATTTTTTTATGAATAAATCAAAAGTAATGATACAATGAATCAAATCTCGATATGTACTAAGTGTCTATGAATATTAAAGCTCAAAAAGACTGCTATTGAAATAAACTCTGAATGTTCTGCGTGTTTCTGTGAATGAGCGCTCAATGTGTGCTCTACTACACACTGACGCGCGCGTGACACTAGTGGTGTTTTCAGTGTCTATGAGGAGGACATGCACACATTTGAACTTCATTGCAGAGCTTTTATGAGAGTCACTTTACAAGAATTTTACCATTTCATTTGATAAAACTATCGTCATTCATTCGTATCATTTACACACTCACAAACTTTAAAGTCTTCATGACAACCTGTCAAAATCAAAGTTTTGTATAACTTGAAGAAAATATAACAGAAATATATTACTATTGCACAGTAGAGTATACTTCAAGTAGGCTTAATAATAATAATAATAATAATAATAATAGTTTATTAAAACACACAGAAGCTCAAATGTCTTTAATTTACAACCCACCAAAATAAAAGTTTGTAGAGATAAATAAAGTAACTCGAGGGAATTATGAAAGAAATTGCATAGTAAGATGTACTTTTTTAAAATAATAATAATCAAATCTATTAAAACATAATTTTAAAGGAATATCACACAAGTTTTTTTGTTTCCCAGCCCTGTTGGTTTGAACCACGAGATCCGTCAAAGCTTACACTACTCCTAGATCTACGTCATGCATCGTCAAGGGTTTATTTGTGCTTATAATGTTTAAGTCTTTTAATTGTCAGCTGATAAAACCTGTGCTTCAGGGACCATATTCATATAACATCTAAGGCTAAATATAGCTCTTTACTGGCTGACTTAGATGGCGATTAACACTAAACAGTAGAAAATGGGTGGTGGCGGCGGCGGCGGCGGTGGGCGGGCGGGGGTTAAGGGGCTGGTATATCACAGTATACTCACTACAAAAAACTAGACTACACCACTGGATAAACGTGTGTATAAACGTCCCAATATTAGCCTAATACTAAATTCTATCATCTGTACTATTGTACCTTTTTAATTTGTGATATGATCATAACACACACTGTTTCCATGTTTTTGTGGGTTTACAACAGTGTAGACACTATTAGTAATATATATCTCATTTATATAGGCTATATTTATTCATATATTATGTGTGTTTTAAAGGTAATATTACTGCCTCTGTAAATCAAAAACCAAAGAAAGGTTAAAAAAAAGAAAGGTAGCCTATTAATTTATTTTTTAACTGGTCTTGACTGATTTTAATTTACCTGTTAAACGTAATGTTTTATGGGTTTCGTTCTGTTTATTCTGCATGTCTCCTCAATCCAAACCATCTGATTCAGATCAGGTCATTAATAGGGACTTAATACAGAAGAGACATGTAAAATATGTGGTGGTGGGGTGACTTCAGGACGTACGCCGGTTTCACACTGCACGCGTTAGCAGAGTGTTAACCCTAAAATCCACTGGATCCGTCTACGGCGCGGAACGTCAGCGTCGCGGATGCCGGAGCTAATCGCGGCCATTATAGTCAATGCTCTTAAGTCCACCAGCTGCGGACGCAGCGCGTCTCAGAAGCGTCCCAGAAGTGTCTCTCCGCTCCGCTCCGCAGAGAATAGGTAGCAGGTCTATTTTCGCCGCTTGCCGTGACAAACATCGTACCGGGCAGGAAGTCAGACACAGAACGGCATAGAGGATCCGGTCGACTTTCAAAATTAAACACCTTGTAGAAGCACAAAGAGGAAGATTGAAAAAAAAAAATCAGTAAGGTAGCACAACTGTCCACTCCGGAGCCAAAAGAGGACAAATGAACAACAAATAAACAACGCTCCGATTCTGAGGAAAAATGAAGAAGTCACCAACGCTCCGCTGCTGAAACGCGTCTGAGACGCTTCCAGTGGACTTTGACGCCGAGCTAGGGACGCATCAAAAACGTGGCGCTGCCGTTCCGCGCCGTACACGGATCCAGTGGATTTTAGGGGTCACACCAGGAGCATTTCAGAAGCGAAGCGACTGGATGCACGAGACCACGTGATTTGCCTGTCCGACGTGGTTTTTCTTGATTTTTGGGTTTCTACCTTACAGTCTATGGAACTATCAAGGACATATTGGTGTGCAATACAATTGGAAGTATGCACAGGGTGTTTATTTTGAAATTGACAGTGTTTTTTTACTTTTGTTTTGTATTTACGGTGTGGCTTGGACGCGGCATCCGTCGAAAATAGACTAGACGCCTATCTTTAGCGATGCAGCGCGGAGAGCTATGGAAGGCCAAGAGGGCCAAAAACACGTGAATTTTAACACGTATTTCACGTGTATTTTACATGTAAAATACGCGTGAAATACCCGTGACATAATCACCGCGTATTTCACGTGTAAAATACACGTGAAATACGCGTTAAAATTCACGTGTTTTTGGCCCTCTTGGCCTTCCATACGCAGAGAGCCGCTTCTGGGACGCTTCTGAAACACGCCGCGTCGCGGCTGGTGTAAACACAAGCATTGACTAGAGTGGCCGCGATCAGCTCCGGTAGCCGTGTCGCAGCCGTAATGCACCGCAGACGTGTGCAGTGTAAATAAGGGGTACGTTATCACACGTCATTGGTCACGGCAAGGTACGTGAACATCGACAGGATGATTGCTTAGTTTGCAAAGTAAATGCAAAAATCATACCTCATAAACTTGACGTGCGAATGAGGCGAATTTGCGTCTACCGCGCCACGCTCTACGCCTCATTCGGGTGCAGGAATTTTTTACGCGCGTAACGCGCATTGACTTACATTGAAATCACTCGCCCTAGACGCTCTATTCGCGTCCGGTGTGAACGCACCATTATTATGGCATTCCGATCGGCTCTTTATTATAACTTTGCAACATGCACTCGTCTCAATGAACGTCTCACTCAAAGTCTTTTTTTTTTATTCTGCTATTTATTTCTATTGAATTTAAGACGCAGACGTGACGCAGACGTCACGCAAATCACGCGTGGCAGTGAAGGTTCGAGTCAGACATCACGCGTCATTCACGTGTGGCAGTGAAGTTATTTATTGTTTTTTTTCGCTAACACATATTTAACACGCTATTTACAGTACAACACGGCTCAGTGCAGTGTGTCAGCGGCGTTCTGATCAGTTCTTTAATATGACTTTGCAAAATGCACTCGTCTCAATGAACGTGACACTTGCGTCTGTGATTTATATATAGGATATGTGTGTGTTCTTGTTTAACCCACATTTTGAGGGCCAAATGCCCCCACAAAGATAGAATTATGAAGAAACCAAATTGATATAGACTATTATATTTTTATAGCTTATTGTTGGGGTTGTTATTGTGTTTTTAATTTTTTATAATTGTAAAAGGCCTAGGCTACAGCACTTTGGGAAACTAGAAAAATGTTTCTGTATATCCTTTAAATAGAAGAATAGAATTGAAAAATAATATTTATATATATAGGCCTATAGCAGAGATGGGCACAAATACATCAAAAAGTATTTAATTAAAAATACTTATTCATCAAATATATTGAAATAAAATACAAAACCCTGCTGTGAAAAATTTGTAATTTGTAATCTGAAAATACAAAAATACAAAAAAATTAAAGCAATCATTTGAAGGTAACAGTGGAGTTAGATGAGATATTTCCTTACAAACTTATTGGAGGTCTTTTGTCCTATATGCATAGCTGTTTAATGTTTGCATTAATGTAGGCTAGTCATCATCCTTACCATGGTGAATAAAAGCTCTTGATATTGCATTAATGTAAACTTAATTAATTACTGGAGGAGCAAAAAGAAACCTGGCTTGGAGGACACAACTCAACGCAAGGATTATCGTTTAGTGCAGAAGATGCGCTTTTAAAGGGATAGTTCACCCAAAAATGAAAATTCTGTCAGTATTTACTCTCCCTCATGTTGTTACAACCCCCAAAGACCTTCGTTCATCTTCGCAACACGAATTAAGATATTTTTGATTAAATCTGAGAGCTGGATCACTCCTCCATAGGCTTCTAAGGGATTGAAACTTGCCAGCCCCGAAAATGTATTAAAGACATCGTTAAAATAGTCCAAGTGACTACAGTGGCTCAATCTTAAGTTTATCAAGCGACGAGAATACTTTTTGTGCGCAAAAACAAACAAAAATAACGACTTTCAACTATTCATCTCCTTCTCTGTGGGCCTCGAGTCAGTTAACTTAGTGTGATTGCGTAGAGCTACGTCACATGTAGGCTCACTATTGGCCGACGCTGGCCATGTGTGTGATGCGTGTGACGTATATCAACAGAAGTTTACGCTGTTACACTAGTGAACTCACTCGTGAATTAGTGAATTTTTACACAATATTGAGTTTCTGGCAGTTCCCCAAACAGCAGTTCATCAACTGCTCAGATTTCAGCAACACACCTCGAGCCGCATAGCCTAACGTGCAACATGTAACGTTAGGCCTACACGTAGTTTTTTATATTGCCATCATTAAAGGGACATTGTGTAGGAATTTCTCCCATCTAGCGGTGAAATTGTATTTTGCATTCAAACGAATTGTGCCTCGCTTTTTCAAATGCTTGTTGCATCTACGGTGAGATGGTCCTCACTGCAGAACATGAAATCCACGGGGAGGAGTCGGATCCAGATCCAACTCCTCCCACCTTACATATACATATACCTACCCATCTCCACCCCCTGATCCCTAAACCCACCTCTAATCCCTAAACCCACCTCTAATCCTACCCATCTCCACCCCTTGGATCTTGATCCGACTCCTCCCCGTGGATCTCATGTACTGCATTGAGGTGCTACTGTCTACGGTAGCCATTATGTACCAAAAAGCTATGACAAACAATGCAAGAACAATCATATGCTCTATTAAAATATATTCTTTTCGAATTTCTAGGTTACATAAAAAGTAAACTTACAAACCTTTTTAGCGCCTTCTCAACGTTATTCAATAGCTGCTATTCATCAAAGAGCCTGTTTAACTTTTAACTATAAATGTTCTACTGTCTATATAATAAAGTACACAACCAAGCAATGAAAAAAAGCATGTCATTAAGACTGTAATATTGATTTAGCCCACCTGTCGAGGAGAAAGCAGGACTTCAGCGTCTCTTTTGAAATATTTCTCCTGCATTAGTTCTTTCCACCTAAAAGCTATCCTGACATTGACTCTTGTTTTTTGTAATCTCCAGTCAGGTTTCCTTTTACGTTCAATTTTTGACTTTTTTGGCGACAAGGATTTCTTCTCCTGTGGCTCAGCATATGTATGCCATTAAAAATAACAGTGCAATGCATCCTTTTAAACTTGCCGGGGCAGTGAAGCGCCTCTCACTGCTCTGCTCCTCCGTTTCTGCTGCTTTCAGTTACTGGCTCTGAACGAAAACGGGTTGTGGAAACGCGTTGGCCTAGTACTTTGGTATTAGTATCTCTGCTATTATAGTTTTTCAAGATGGCAGAAAGACATGGAAGCCTCCGTGGACCTACCAAGAGGGTAATCCATCAGCCGGAAACTGAAGCCTCGCGGGAGCCGCCATTGTAGCAGAACGAGCGAGAAACACAAACTGCTTTATGGCAATTCGACATAAACACACACGCCGCCCTCAATGTGTATGATGTATTACCCACCTTGGCAGACATACCTCCACACGATAAAGTTGGCCGGCTCCTATAATAACAAATGCACATGAGCAGCGGTAGAAAGGGGGAGGAGGGGCCGCAAGTGAGTTTTTTGTACGACTTTGTTGTGAAATATACGCCTCACAGCTGTAGGGGGAGCTTGTTGAGAAAACATGCAACAACAAAAGTGAAAATCAGCGAAGAAATAGCTAGGGTTGCCGAATGCCCCTTTAAGGAGACAAAAGTGGATACAGGCAATAAGACCTGAAGCATCAGCAGGAAGAATGGGTAAATTGTGGGATCCTGACACTCAGTATGTCTACGTGTGCACTAGACATGGTTAAAATTAAGAATGTTTTTCTTTTTTCTTTTTACAATATCATGTCGCATTCCAGTGGGCGTAGTTCTCAGAGTAGTTCGAGAACTAGTTGCGCTCTGTCTCAATTGATCCACTTTTATGTCCTGAAACAAACCGTTTTTTGGGGGTCGACACCTTATAAAAATTTATTTCTGGGTTTTTTAGCTTGTTTGCTGTACACCTTGTCACACAGCAGCTTTTAGACATTGTTTTGTTTTTTGTTATAAGTCATAAATGACAAGGAGGCAGCCTCTCGCAATGCAAAGTCAATGGAGATGGTTGGATTGTTTTCCTCCCCGGTGTGGGCGTGGCCTAAATACGCTCTGTCTCTAATTGAGTAAAAGGGGGCTGCTTTGAACAGTTTCATTGGTCATTGGATAAATGCTGCGATTATGTCCCGCCCAAGGACGCTCAGTGTCTGAGGAGTGGGCGGGGCTGGACTCCGGGCTTCTGCGTGATGATTGGAGGGTTTGTAGAAAAACTGCATCTCATTTTGATTGACAGTAATTTTGTACAATAAAAGTCGCTGACGCTGAAGCTATTCGAGCTCAGTCCAATCATGGATTTTGCAAGTGTAGTCGAAAGACAAACTGCTGCAACCTATTTCTTGGTATTTGCTTAGCGAAATTGCTTGCCAATTTTCATCATACATTTCACACAATTATACACCACATTCCTTATTTCAGTTTAACCTAATTACCACATTTCCTCCATTGAGTTTAATATCTTTTTTTTAAATCTTCCGTTCATTCATTCATTCATACAGTAGCTAGGCTTTAAATAAATGGACATTTTTTATGATGTAGGGCGAAAATGAGCTTCCCCTCTTTGAAAGACGCCACTGCGTCATATGATGGATGTCAAATGGCAATTTCAAATGAATACGAAGATAATTTGCAGCTCAAACCTTATTTATCTGAAGCATTTATCTTAAGGCTCTTTTCATTTATATAATTTATTTCTATATATAATTTTCCTCCTAACCTTATGCTTGCAGTTTAACACACAAGTGTTTGTTTTATTATGCATACCTAAAAAGTAAATGTCTTTATAGAAATGTTATAATATAGTGAAAAATAAATAAAATTGACTTCATTTTAAGTGAAGATTTAAATGTGTTTTATTGGGGTCTACATTTTTTTTTACTTTAGAAGTTTTTGTAATTGTACACTTTTTGACTTTCTCAGTTTGTGTAAATCCACTTGGGTTTCAGAGTATTTATTTCACATTAATTTCACACATGTCTAGTACAATTATATGATTTTGTTTCTTTAATAAAGTGAATGTGACAACATGCCTCATATGTGTTGTAACATGTGAGTGACATAGCTTAAAATATTATCTGATCTTATCAAAAACAACTAAAACTAAAACTAAAATATTTTGTAAATAAAATACAATGATTAACTTTTTAATATAACATAATGGCATTTTTTAATAATGAAAAATAAAGTTGTTTTTTTTTAGTTTGACAACAAACACACAACAAAACAGCTATACAGCATAGTACAAAAGATAATAATAATGAATAATTTCTGAACATTGATTCCGAGTCTTTATTAATGTTTTCTCAATAGAATTCATAAAAGTATAGAATAGAATAGCATAGTTCTAATAGGGGCCCATTGTAATGCATGTGACAACATGCTAGTGTTAGATCAGCATTAAAATAACTCTCTCAACTGTTAAATAACCGATATAAGATTAAAAGAATATCAGATTTGTCTAATTTTAAATAAACACATAAAACATAGAGGCAAAATTAACTTAAGTAAGAAATTTACTTTTGATATGGTTAAATAAATATTCAGTAATATATCTTCCAAAGATTTTTAAATTTTGGCACAGGTTTTTCTCTATACTGATATGGCAACTAGTAAAAGTTTGTCATGCTGTCATGTGTGAAAAGCTTTAATGCCCTGCATTAGTTTGTGCCCTGCTCACCCCTACAACGAAAGTCTGTCAAGTGAATCTCAGTTAAAGACCTAAACAAAAACGAAACTTAAATCAAACAACAATAAACAGCAGCAGCAATTACAGGAAAATAAAGTGCAAATATGTCACTAGCTGGAATGTGATTTTCTTTGTGTGTGTGTGTGTGTGTGTGTGTGTGTGTGTGTGTGTGTGTGTGTGTGTGTGTGTGTGTGTGTGTGTGTGTGTGTGTGTGTGCGCGCGCGCGCGCGGTGCAGCGGGATATAATGGAGGTAGCTCACAGCTCTCTGAAATGAGCTGTTTCTCAGTCTGTGTGTTTTCGTAGCTCTGTACATTTAATTACCTATAGCCTAAGCTTCTCAATGATTTTTACTGTCAGTACACTATAGTTACAATGGACTAAATGCGTTTATTTCCATTCAAATGGATGGAAACCTATAGAGAAAGATTGAGCTTTAACGATACTTTATCCTGTGGCTTCCTCTAGTGGGCAACATTAATATCACATCTTGAACCCCTAATTATAAGATAGTCCTTATAGATCCAGTAAAACATGTTACAATCATATAACATTGATGTGATTTGGTGGGAAAAATTGTATTCAATTAAAGTACAGTATAAATTGCATGAAATATAAGCATAATATAAGGTCGGATGTAGTTCAATATACAGTATAGGCCTATGCCAGTTTTATTCTATCCACAGTATTCCTGCGCCCCATGACGCTTTGCGCGAATTATGGGTGTAACTTCCGTTAAGCTGTAAACAATCAGTGAAAGACTAGCTCTGGACGCAATAATATATTTTTAAACCGTGTACGATGACATTACATTATTCTACTCACCCTTCAACCATTGAACATTAAAAGGACATTTAAAAGTGTAAAAGCATCAACAAGGTAACTTTCAACAGACCATGGATAAGCCCAAAAGCATCTTTCCACAGCAAAATCGGTCGGTTTAATATCACTGTGGTAATCTGTATTATGTGACATACTGTAGAAAAGGCCCCAAAGCAGAGGTGGAAAGTAACGAATTACATTTACTCGCGTTACGTAATTGAGTAGTTTTTTTGTGTACTTCTACTTTTTAAAGTAGTTTTTAAAATCTGTACTTTTACTTTTACTTAAGTACGTTTTCTTTGAAGTATTGTACTTCGCTACATTTGAAATCATATCCGTTACTGAGTAAAAAATAATAATACAAGGGGGGAAAAAAAAAATCACACACTCCGGAAACTACTGAATTGATTGAAGGGCGGGAGAACAAACGCGCAAAAAAGTTGACGCAGACCCAGCTGAAGCTGAAAGCTAAGCGCCAAGCGAATTATGGCCAGTATGAAAAGTAGAAAAAAAGCGTGGTTGTCCTCGAGGATAGATATCCAATTTGCAAAAAATGTGGACACAAAGTGGCTGCAAAAAGAGGATATAGGACACCATCCCTCCTGCAGATAAAGGTATGTCCCGATTTACGTGATGCAAAGGGAATCCCAGAATCCAGTCATGAAAATGGAATTCACTTAATGCAGATGTCACGTAAAACATGCAAAATAATGGATGGATGAATACATGGAAAGTAGAACTGTGCAATAAATCCAATCGCGACATGGTCTGTGGATATTTAAGCTAAGCACAAAAATACTGCAAGTAAATATATAACCCTATTTGTTCTGCTGAGCTGCGTTTGTCTACTACATACTCAAGTACTCGTGACGTTCATGGTGTTTTCAGCGTCTCACAAACAATTTGAGGAATACATGAACATTTCCAGAGCTGCTCTGAGAGAACGCCTAATGAGCATTTTCATAATTTTATTTGAGAAAATCCATTGTCAAATACACTTTTAACAGGTCTTCACAACCCGTCAAAATAAAAGTTCGGTTTTACTAGGAGAAATTATGACATAAATATATTACTATTGTAGGCATACAGTAGAACGTAGCCTACTTCTCAAAATAATAATAATAACAATAATAATACATTTTATTTGAACATTATTTATAGGAATATTTTTTTTTGTCCATGGTTTAATTTAGTAAATCTTTTTTTTGCAGCGCTTCCCCAAAAAATAAAAGGACACAAGTTTAAATTTACATTTGATTAGCCTACCACCGTTTTTGATAATATATTTGGATTAAATCATAAAAAGTAGGGGTGTAACGATACACAAAACTGACGGTTCGGTTTTCCCACGGTTTTGACGTCTCGGTTCGGTTCGGTTTAGAAAGCTAAAAAAAAAAATTAAACAGTAGTTTAATGAAAAAATTGTGTCTTTGTCTTTAAATTAATTCAATTACAAATAAACGTTTTGCAAGGATTAAAAATCTGCTAATGCTGTATAGGGAGCCGCACATTACTATAACATTAAAGGTTAACAACAGAGCCTAAATTTAGATGCTATTTATTTTTTAGATATAATAATCAACACCCAACACATTGTATGAAAACATGTAAACTGAACATAAGGCAGTTTTTGCATTAACTTTACTCTAATTTGTTATTGAAATATAATAATTTACACAGTTGCTGTCATTTTCATTAAAGATATTTTAAACTTACTTTAAATAATCAAGATATAATTAACAGGTTAAGTAAAAATATAATATATAGGATAATATTGTGCATTTATTTAGTGCAAGAGTTAATTTCTCTAGGAACCAACAAGTTGTGGACACTTAATCACTAGCCTGCTGAGGTAAATATAATGCTAGTGACAAGCTATGCATTGACGTCTTTGCGCTGCTGAAACGCTGATTGAGCGATTACACGAGTTGTGATGCCTTTCAGTAAGTATACTGTATTTTTCAACATACCTTCAGGTGTCCATTCATGTTTATTCTGTAACTGAGGAAGAGATGATCGCGTTTACTCCGCGCTGCCGCTACTGTTACAATCCGTGGTGACAGATAGTTTTAAACTGTGGGTACAGATTGTCAATTTACATCCATGTGGACAGATTGTTAAACTGTGCCTAGTTTTGTAAAACTGTGCACACGGTAGTTTATTTTTCTTCTGTAATGAAGCTTGGCTGTCCATCTAGTGAAAAATGTTGGTACTGCGGCCAAATAAAATCTTACTGAAAGCTCATTTTTTTGAGATATCAACCTACAATTTGGAACACAACTTCTTCAGATTTTTGGCTTACATTTTCTGGCAGTTTTAGAGTAAAATATATTTTGTAATATATATATTTTATATAAAATATAAATAATTATATTTTTACATTATTCATTTTCATAAACTCAAACTTGTATAACTTTTTTTCTGTTTCACTTTCATAACTTCATAATACTTCACTTCATCATTAATCTGGCAAATGTCTTCTTTAAAACAAGACCAACCATAGGTCTATATTCGAAAGGATTCTTGAATTACAACCATTTAAGTTTGAATAGTGATTTTCATGTCTATGCGAAAAAAGGGGGAGTGACAGTTAAAGGGTTAAACAATATTAAACTATAATATCTATATCTATAATATCTAAAATATAATTTATATATAAAAACTCTCCTACAGTCCAGTCACCATCAGTCGCGACGG
Organism: Siphateles boraxobius; assembly: GCF_051911475.1. Lineage (NCBI taxonomy): Eukaryota > Metazoa > Chordata > Actinopteri > Cypriniformes > Leuciscidae > Siphateles > Siphateles boraxobius. Next base: position 5,385,704 of record NW_027508733.1, on the reverse strand, counting down.
TCGCGACTCGCACGTATTTTCATTTAAACGTCACTCACTGACGTTTTCCTAACCAGAAAAAAAAAGCGATTGCCCTGCCCTGCCTCTGATTGGCTAGTACTCATTGCCATCTGGGTCAGAGCCAATTAGAAGCAGGATGTGGGTGGGGAAAGGGGAGAGACAGAGGGAACAGGCAAGACAAACTCCTACGTTTAAATAACATATAGAAAATATCTGCTTGACAACGAGCTGAGAACAAGCTCAAATAAGCAACTACACTTTAGAAACAAGCCCAAAAAAAAACGCGATCCGCGACTACCAATATTTGTAAGCGACTTTACAGCAAAACAAGCCCAAAGTCGCTTACAATAAGCGGACTTGGCAACACTGATTCCAGGTCCAATCAATGAGCCGGGCTGGGCGGGGCCGGGGTAGCTTGCAGGGCGGGGCGTGTTCGGTACGCCATGAGAGTATCGCCATTCGAATCGTGGGTTCTGTATCGCAGTTCTTCGGTTTGGTTCGAATATCACCCTAATAAAAAGAAACATTAATTTTCTGAATAAAATACATTTCATAGGACAATATTATTCTTAAACATTTTAATAAATTATTAATGTTAAAAATAAGTTGTTAATCTAATTCATTATTAATTATCAAATTTAATTGATTAGACATGATTTATTGAAATTTTAATAAACAAATTATTTCAAGTTTGTTATAATAAAAGCATTTGTTCAACCAAAAAAAAATCCTGTTTTCATTAATTTAACTGTCATTTTAACTGATGATAATAATAATAATACCCATAATTTAATAATACAGTTTATTTATTTAACAATTGATTAATACTGTAAACCGTGATATTTTCCGAACGTTACCATACTGTGAAAATCTCATACCATTACAACCCTACACGGGAGGGTCTCCCACCCCACCCCCGCTGTTAAAAAAGTAACTCAGTAACTTTTACTCTGAGTCAATTTTAAATGAGCTACTTTTTACTTTTACTTGAGTAGATTTTTAGACCGGTACTTTTACTTGTACTTAAGTAAAATTTCATTGAAGTAGTAGTACTTTTACTTGAGTAGAATATTTTATTACTCTTTCCACCTCTGCCCCAAAGTTATGTCAGTGTTGATATTATTTAGTGTAGTTGACCATATTAGGCTTTATGTTTCACGTTTACTTCCGTTTATTCAGTGCTTGTAACGGTAGCCGAAGCGCGCGCTGGTTTGTATACTATCTGACGTCACACAGTTAGTATGCAGTACGATAGAGATAGTCAGTCAGTCGGTCGGATTGTAGATGTGAGCTGCACCTTTCTTCAGAGTGTGCGTAAATGAGAAGAGTAAGTACATCTGTGATATTGTATTATTTGTGAAACTAGTTATTTCTGTTATTTGATGTGGATAAGAGGTAGGAGTTTAAGGAGTCGCTATGCGACCGTGGTGCTAATTATATCCACGTTCGTTCATTTCACGCTCGAGCTTCGACTCGTCTGATTTAGTACGTCGAGTTAACGATATGTAATATCGTGTTTAGATGTGTTCATACTTTCATATTTGTTGTTAGGATTGATCAGTACTTTGTGGTTGAGTAAATTAAGAAGTAAGTGGTGGTAAATATTGTTATTTGGATCGCTATCGAGGTTTCTCTGTCAAGGCTTTGCTAGCTCGAATGGAATATAGCATTCAGTACGGGGTTTTTTCATAATAAAACCATCCAGCTGTTTAGTTAGTTGAAGCTATAAAGTGGATTATCATAGATGACAGTAAGTGATTTCTATGTGGGAATTTAACTTATGATAGAAAATCTGAGGATCCTTTATAATAAGTGTTTGAATCTTTACATTATGCTTACAGTATTAGAGTTTAAGAGATATACTGTATAGTTATATATACTGACTATTGTTTGCTTTGTTTAGTAATGTATATTAGTGCTTAGAGAGGAATGAGTGTATGCATATGTTTGATTTATTCATTTGTAATTTGTTTCTCTCTTTATAGAAACCACACTCATAATTACACTCACCCTCAAACTCACTCACACAAGAAAGAGGAATAAAGAAACAGAATCAGAACTATTTCTCCGCTCTTTATTTCATACTCTGGAACATTTGGCCTTAAGTGGTGTTCTGGCCGACACACCTGAGTGAACTTGGTGATAAACCCAGAACTAGCACCTAGACTGAGCGTCTACCCATTATCTTCACTACATTGATGGTTCTTCGAGCCGGATCACTGAGTTTACGTCAGAGATGGAACTACATCCAGAGTATGATGCTAGTGGTGCACGTCCCAAACGGCACATTCGCCCACCTGTGCGCTATGCAGATTATGAGGTCGATTATAGAGGCTACATCGGTCAGAGGTACAGAGAGGAATCAGAGAGTTCTCACCAGGAGGGAAATGCCAGGATGACATCCCTCACCTCCCCACCAGACTCTCCTCTTCGACGCCAGAGGCGGGATGCTATTCTTCAGGAGATGGACCTGGGCTATAGGGCTGAGAACCAACAGCACAGCCAGAAGAATCAGCTAGCCCCCCAGCGGTTTCCAGAGAGAGAGTTTAGGGAACAGCTACGAGATTACTCTACTCCCCTACCTCCAGCGCTGCACCCCATACATCCACAGCATGACAGCCGAGTTGAGTTAGATGACATTCGTCATGAAAGACACCTCCTGCAGCAGACACAGCGGCACATGGCATCAGACTTGGTCGAGCTTAGAGCGCTGCGAGCAGACATGAGACAGTTAGTAGATTCTGTTTGCAACATGCAGAGTCCAACCTCTCTTCATACCAGAAAGCCAGAGTTAACGGTGATGTCATCACGGCCACCTGTTGAAAGTGAACCTAACGCTGAGGAAGAGGATGATTGGCCTGCACCACCACCATGGCCAGACCCAGTAATTGACGAACTTCTGCCTGGTGACCCACCTATGCTAAATTCGCTTATTAGGAGAACAGATGAGGTTCCAAGAACTAAGGAAGAAGCATTGCCAGCCCCAGCTCCTGACATGTTTGTGGGCCAGCCACAAGTTTATCACTCAGCACGTGGGGCCCTTCCTACTGCAAAGCCATGGGAGGACACTGTCCGTCAGCCATCGCCCTGGTTCAAGCCCGTTCAGTTTCTGCCACAGCCACACGGATTACCTCCAGCTGAGCCCAAGTGCCCTACAGGTTATAGTGGTCAACGGAGTAAGCTTGGCTGTAACGCAACGCCCCAACAGCGACATCCAAGCATGGCATGGACACAGCCACTGCCCTTTAGATCACCTCAGGGTCATAACTCCAACGTCCCAGAGCCAAGTTACCGTGGGCCACGCCCAACAATCCGCAACTTCGCCAGTCGGGACCCAAGTGAGTTCGCACGGCTCAAGATCTCATTGGAAAACCTCTTACCACATGACGCATCTGAGCTGTTTAAATACCAAGTGTTGGTCGATCACCTGCAACTAGAAGAAGCCAGGTTAATAGCAGATGCTTACCTTAACTCCCCAACACCCTTTTCAGACACAATGGTTGCCCTGAATGACAAGTTTGGCCAACCACATCAGATAGCGCTGAGGCGTATTGCTGCTGTGCTGGACTCACCAGACATAAGACGGGGAGACTTCGCTGCATTTGAGAAGTTTGCACTCCAGATCCAGTCACTCGTGGGAATGCTGAAAACACTAGGCCACGAGGGTGAAGTGGAACTACAATGCGGCTCACATGTTGCTCGTCTGCTGAGCAAGCTGCCGTCTGAGCAAAGAGCCGAGTTTCGCCGCTGCATGTATCATCAGGAAACAAGAACCCACACCTTAACTAATCTTTCAGATTGGCTGAAATACGAGTCTTGGTGCCAGGACTTTGAAGGACAGTTAGCTGTGAGAGGAGTGCGGGAGAAGCCGGTGTTCCGACAAGAGGGTAGGAAGGGTAAGCAACCTACCACTGTCCTCCATGGTGTGAAGGACACAGCTAAGAAACCTGAGGCTCCAGTGCCACGCAGCTCCTTCAAAGGGAACAAGAGCAAGCCATACTGTCCATTCTGCAATAACGAGGAACACTACCTTAGCCAGTGTACAGAGGTATCCAGGCTATCAAAGGATCAGCTGACTGAATGGATTAAAAGGAACAAGAGATGTTGGCGATGTGCACGGCCACACCAGGCGGCTCAGTGCAACTTAAAGAAAACTTGCAGCCTCTGCCAAGGGAAACACCTCCAGGTGCTGCATGAGGTGAATATGAGGTCACCTAAGGAGGCATCATCGACACCAGCAGCGGAAAGCCATGGCATAAGGGGCACAACAGAGGTTCTGTATCTAGACAGACCCACTGAAGGCAGTCGGGTTCTTCTTAAAGTTGTCAAAGTCCGCATTCAACATGGTGACCAATCAATCAACACCTATGCCATACTTGACGACGGTTCAGAGAGAACTATGCTGTTGCCAGATGCTGCAGAGAAGCTAGGTGTGCAGGGGATTCAAGAGAACCTACCACTACGCACAATTAGAGATGAAGTGCGGACCCTCCGTGGTGCATCAGTGTCGTTCTCCATTTCTTCGCCGTCAAAGCCAAAGACTAAGTTCAAGATCATAGGTGCATTCACCAGTGCTCGTATTGGACTAGCTACCCATACTTACCCCATGGAGCAACTCAGGAACACATACAAGCACCTTATTGGCCTTCCCATTCAGACCCTTATGAATGTTAAGCCCCTGCTTCTAATTGGAAGTGACCACCCCCATCTCGTCACTCCCATTGAACCTGTCAGATTGGGACCTCCAGGAGGGCCTGCTGCCATCCGCACAAGGCTGGGCTGGACACTGCAGGGCCCAGCGAGTGTAGTCTGTCACCTCACCCAACCACGGCAGTGTCTATTTACAACAGTAGCACCCCAGGTGAGCAAACTGATGAAACATGTTGAGAGATTATGGCAGGTCGACGATGTCCCATTCAGAAGCGAGAAACTAGTTACTCGTTCAAGACAGGACCAAGAGGCCATCAGCATCCTGGAGACCAAAACCATCAGGGTAGAGGTTGATGGCATTCTACGTTACGCCACCCCGCTGCTCCGCAAGAGAGACATGCCGCTCTTTCAGGCTACTGAAGAAGCCGTCATGCCCAGTTTACGAAGTGTAGAGAGGCGACTGGCTAGAGATTCTGCACGGGCAGAAGCCTACAGAGTGGAGATGGAGAAACTTATCAAGGCGGGCTATGTCATCAAGTGTGGACCGAAAGTTTCAGCCGAGGAAGGTTGTGAGGAATGGTATATTCCTCACCATCTGGTGAGCCATAATGGCAAGAATAGGCTGGTATTCAACTGCTCCTACCAGTATCGAGGGCAGATCCTCAATGACCATCTACTGCCTGGGCCGGCATTAGGAGCATCACTACTGGGAGTTCTGCTAAGATTCCGAGAGCATGCAGTTGCGGTTAGCGGAGACATCAGAGGCATGTTCCACCAAGTTCGCCTCCTCCCAGAAGATCGTGCTCTGCTCAAATTCCTTTGGCGCGACGTCAGTCAAGAAGGCCCTCCTGCAGTGTACGAGTGGCAGGTGCTACCGTTTGGTACAACATGTAGCCCCTGCTGTGCCACATTCGCCTTACAGCGCCACGTCTCTGATAACAGCCAGCCAGATGAAGAGGTGAGGTTCTCAGTTGAGAAATGCTTTTATGTAGATAACTGCCTCCAGAGTGTTCCCAATATTGCTGATGCGAGGCACCTTGTAGACAAGCTACGAGCCCTTCTTGCGTCTGCAGGCTTTGATCTGCGTCAGTGGGCAAGCAACGAACCAGGTGTAATAAGTCACCTACCACAAGAGAGCTGCTCTGCCAGTGTTGAGCTATGGCTGGCTCAGAACAAGACAGATACCCCAGAATCTACTCTAGGGCTAAGCTGGCTCTTCCACACGGATGTACTTGGCTACAAGCATCGCCATGTGGAGTACGGGGTTCCCACGATGCGTAATATCTATAAGGTGCTGGCGAGTCAGTACGACCCCTTGGGGTTCATCCTACCCTACACCACCAGGGCTAAGATAATTGTCCGACACCTTTGGGACAAACACAGGGGATGGGATGATCCATTACTACCGCAGGAGCTTCTGCAGCAGTGGAAAGACTGGGAAGAAGAATTACAAGTCTTATCTCAAGTCACCCTGCCCCGACCATACTTGTCGAAGGACGTGGACACCTCCGGTCTTCAGAGAGAGGTGCATGTATTTTGCGACGCCTCAGAAGAGGCTTATGGATCAGTGGCATACCTCCGGACCACTGACAGACACGGTGAAGTGTATCTGTCATTCCTGATGGCCCGTTCTAGAGTTGCTCCCAAGCGATTTCACTCTATGCCCCGATTAGAACTCTGTGCTGCCCTTACGGGTGCACAGCTCTCGCAGGTGCTGAAGAGGGAGCTTACCATCCACATTGATCATACAATCCTTTGGTCAGATTCCACAACGGTGCTGACATGGCTGAGGTCTGAATCTTGCCGATTCAAGGTTTTTGTGGGCACCCGCGTGGCCGAGATACAGGAGCTGACTGACAGGCATGCCTGGAGATATGTTGATACCGCAAGAAACCCTGCTGATGACGTAACACGAGGGAAGAAGCTGAGAGAGCTTGTTCAGCCAAATAGATGGAGCCTGGGACCTGCCTTCCTCCTGACCAGTCCAGACTCATGGCCAGAGGACCCTGCTGTTGAACAAGCAGAAGATACCTCAGAGCTGCGCAAGTCTACTTTCTGTGGGGTCGCCACAGTTGCATCAAGCCAGTCGACTTCAGACGTGAGTCAATACGGCTCGTGGAAGGAGCTGCTGGATGAGACAGTGCAGGAGCTGCATGGGGCGGACAACTCTAATGATAAGCCCACAGCTGAAGACTACCGACAGGCTGAACAGTTAATACTTCAGAGGGCTCAGAGGGATAGTTTTCAACAAGAGTACAGCCTCCTGAAAGCTGGTAAACCAGTTCCCAGCAGCAGTCGACTCCGCACGCTGTCTCCAGAGCTGGATGAAAAGGGAGAGCTCATTCGTGTTGGAGGACGACTCCGTCGAGCAGAAGGCTTAGAACTGACCACTCTTCATCCAGTCATCTTAGACCCAGGTCATCGAGTGACTACCCTCTTGATCCAAGACTTCGATAACCGCCTACGCCACCCAGGCCCAGAGCGGGTGTTCGCTGAGCTTCGACGCTCCTTCTGGATCCTGCGAGGGCGTGAGGCTGTCCGGCGCTACCAGTATAGCTGCGCTGACTGTCGGCGATGGAGGGCAAGACCTGCAGTGCCGAAAATGGCAGACCTGCCATCAGCCCGTCTGCGCCTTTACAAGCCGGCTTTCTATTCTACAGGGATGGACTGCTTTGGGCCATTTGAGGTCAAAGTTGGCCGGCGCCGGGAGAAGAGATGGGGGATCATTTTCAAGTGCCTCACAACGAGGGCAGTGCACTTGGACCTCCTTACCTCTATTGATACGGATGCTTTTCTGATGTCCCTTCGTCGGTTTATTTCCCGTAGAGGAACACCTGCCGAGCTGTTTTCCGATCAAGGGACAAATTTCAAGGGAGGTGAGCGAGAACTCCGTGAGACCTTCGCTGGAATGTCTAAAGAACTACAACATCTCCTTGCACCACAGAAGATCTCCTTCCGCTTTAACCCCCCAGCCGCTCCTCACTTCGGAGGGGTGTGGGAGAGGGAGATACGCTCAGTTAAGAGCGCACTCTATGCCACAGTTGGTGCTCAACCTGTTCCGGAAGAAGTGCTTCGCACTGTACTTACTGAGGTGGAAGGGATCCTTAACAGTAAGCCCTTGGGTTATGTGTCTTCAGATGCCAGCGACCCAGATCCAGTGACTCCCAGTGTTCTTCTTATGGGGCGGCCTGATGGTTCGTTGCCTCAGGTAGTCTACCCCGAAAGTGAGCTCATCTGTCGCCGCCGTTGGAAACACTCCCAAGTTTTGGCTGACCACTTTTGGGCCCGTTTCATCCGACTCTATGTGCCGAGCCTGCAAGCTCGCCAGAAGTGGCAGGCTACACCAGCTGATATTGAAGGGGACTGTGTAGTGATGATCGCTGACCCACATCTACCGAGGGCCCTCTGGCCCATTGGGAAAGTGGTCAAGACTCATCCCAGCCCTGACAGGCACATCAGGTCCGCTGATGTAAAGGTGAAGGAGAGAATCTACACACGGCCAGTTGCCAGGCTGGTTGTCCTCCCTGCACTTCCATCTGGAGAAGATGGAAACGGTTCCACTCCTGCCGCTACACCCCAGCCATAGAACTTTGTTGCCTTTATTGATGAGCGAATGTATTACATACATTCGGGGGCGGCTGTAGAAAAGGCCCCAAAGTTATGTCAGTGTTGATATTATTTAGTGTAGTTGACCATATTAGGCTTTATGTTTCACGTTTACTTCCGTTTATTCAGTGCTTGTAACGGTAGCCGAAGCGCGCGCTGGTTTGTATACTATCTGACGTCACACAGTTAGTATGCAGTACGATAGAGATAGTCAGTCAGTCGGTCGGTCGGATTGTAGATGTGAGCTGCACCTTTCTTCAGAGTGTGCGTAAATGAGAAGAGTAAGTACATCTGTGATATTGTATTATTTGTGAAACTAGTTATTTCTGTTATTTGATGTGGATAAGAGGTAGGAGTTTAAGGAGTCGCTATGCGACCGTGGTGCTAATTATATCCACGTTCGTTCATTTCACGCTCGAGCTTCGACTCGTCTGATTTAGTACGTCGAGTTAACGATATGTAATATCGTGTTTAGATGTGTTCATACTTTCATATTTGTTGTTAGGATTGATCAGTACTTTGTGGTTGAGTAAATTAAGAAGTAAGTGGTGGTAAATATTGTTATTTGGATCGCTATCGAGGTTTCTCTGTCAAGGCTTTGCTAGCTCGAATGGAATATAGCATTCAGTACGGGGTTTTTTCATAATAAAACCATCCAGCTGTTTAGTTAGTTGAAGCTATAAAGTGGATTATCATAGATGACAGTAAGTGCTTTCTATGTGGGAATTTAACTTATGATAGAAAATCTGAGGATCCTTTATAATAAGTGTTTGAATCTTTACATTATGCTTACAGTATTAGAGTTTAAGAGATATACTGTATAGTTATATATACTGACTATTGTTTGCTTTGTTTAGTAATGTATATTAGTGCTTAGAGAGGAATGAGTGTATGCATATGTTTGATTTATTCATTTGTAATTTGTTTCTCTCTTTATAGAAACCACACTCATAATTACACTCACCCTCAAACTCACTCACACAAGAAAGAGGAATAAAGAAACAGAATCAGAACTATTTCTCCGCTCTTTATTTCATACTCTGGAACATTTGGCCTTAAGTGGTGTTCTGGCCGACACACCTGAGTGAACTTGGTGATAAACCCAGAACTAGCACCTAGACTGAGCGTCTACCCATTATCTTCACTACACATACGTTGCCTTAATAAAAAGGTGTTTTACTGCAGCATTGCGTGATACTATTTTATAAGTGATTTCAGTCATTTTGACAAATAATAAATTGTATTTAACCATACCTGGAACGAGACGTGAGGATTTGTGGAGGATTCCAGTGAATTATTAAGTAGCCTATATACATCGTAAATTAAATCGGGAGAACAGACCACAAATGTGCAGTATGTGTTGACCTTTGTCATATATTACAGCGGAATTCAAAACGAAAAAAGAAAATAATCATGAGGAAAAGAAAACAGAGGTCTTCCTACAGATATTCTTGTTATAACATGTCACATTAAAACACCAAGTGCTACGTTATTCTTAGATAAAACATGAAAGAAAACTGATAGCTCATTAAGTTAAACTGACGGATCAGCTTTATTTGTAGGGCAACCTTATGATTTGAAATGATTTGTTTCAGTCTTTTTGAATGGAAGTCCCCCAAACCGGAAGTGCCGCCCATAATTCGAAACGCACTAAGCTTGTCAGGAATAAGGTGGATAGTATTATTATTATTAGCCTTAAAATACAATTAAGTATATTAAGTACGAGTATGATATATAAGTAATGTAGCCTAATAAGTGAAAAAAATAGTAGGCTATATATAGCATAAATTGTAAAATAATATAGTCAGTTAAATAAAAATAGTAAATAAAATAGTCAGTTGTGAATAGTACAATAATAGGCTATAAAAGTAGGCTATGTGGTGTAGTAGGCAGAAGATGTACGGTCTCTTGGAAATGCAGAAAAAAGGCTTTCTTCAGCCTTCCTTAAGGTCTGTGTTGTGCCTTTTAAGTCTCATTTTCATAATTAAATACCGTTATCGCTAGCTATTAATAGTTTGACTTTGGTGGCCAACTAGCTGTCAACATAATGAACAAGTACAAACAAAAACTACTGTTTAGTCTTACCTGTGAAAGGTAATTCACCAAAATCTGGTTTAAATCGTACGACGGTTTGTAAAACCTCAAAATATGCAGGCAGTTTTTCTTTAGTCTACTTATGAGAGTTACGGCAAGTTGCCCGGAGAAATATGGCGGCGCCATGACGTAAGAACCAACGGCCAATGGGGCGTTTATGTATTTTGTTTTAGCATGTAGCTTTCGATGACAGGTGGCGCTGTGCGCATGTGTTTGGTTCAAACAAACGGAAGATTCTGCCATTTTAGATACAGGACTGCGCTTGTGCTGTTATTGAAAACAATAACCATAAAGACACGGCTCTTTAAGGATAATAGAAATTATCAAGTTAATACCCCGGTAAATGTTTAGAAGTGTAAACGTTTCTTTATAAGTCAGGGTTTGTCTCTGTTTGTCGTCTCATATAATAATATCTCTGTTTCAGGGTGCGGCTCAGAAACGGAGCGCTGAAGAACACTCCGAGAACGAGGACATTAACAGCTCTACACATCGTCAACTTCATCAAAAACCACTCAACTCTGCATCAATATGAAGAGCGCACTTACACTCTTTCTTTTCTCGTTATTCTTGACTGGTAAGTGTTTGTTTGTTTGTGTGTATGCGTGGTTAAACCTAAATTAGTTGTACTTTCGGTTTCGCTCTTCCAAAACCGAAAATTCGCGTTGTATTATTACCAGAGTTTCTAGTGTTCATGCGAATAATGCTAGGGGAGAGCGTGGCACAACCTAACACTTTTTGACTTTCTTAGTTTGTGTAAATCCACTTCAGAGAATAAATACCCTGTAAATATATAAATAATACATTTATCTAGTTTTATTTCATTAATACAATGTAGCCTCATTAATACAATTCATTAATACAAGTGGTGATGGGGTGGTGATGGCGCAGTGGATAAGACACATGCCTTTGTTGTGAGAGACCCGTGTTCGAATCCACTGTGAGACGCCAATGTGTCCCTGAGCAAGACACTTAACCCCAAGTTGCTCCAGAGGCGTGCGACCTCTGAAATATAGCAATTGTAAGTCGCTTTGGACAAAAGCGTCAGCTAAATGAATAAATGTAAATGTAGCCTATACCGTTTAAGACAGCTTAAAATGTTTTCTGATCTGATAAAAAAATACGATAAAAATATTTTGTCAATAAAATACAATTAGTAACGTTTTCGTATAAAATAATTTATAATAACGTATATATAACGTATAACGTATATATAAATAACGTATAATGAAGAAATAAAGTAATTTTATTTTATATTTAATAATTAATTATTAATTATTAAGAAATTATTAATTATTATGTTTTGAACTATGTTGTATAGCAGTGTTTTGCAGTGTTTGTTGTAAAATGAGGTTTGCATAAAAACACTGCAAAACACTGCTATACAACATAGTTCAAAACATAATAATTAATAATTTCTGAACATTGACTCTTTATGGTCTTTATTTATGTTTTCTATATAGAATTCATAAAAGTATAGAATAGAATAGCATAGTTCTAATAGGGGCTCATTGTAACGCTGTGTGACAACATGTCCCGCCTGCACAACTGGGGTTTAAACCCTGCGAGTGTCTTCTGCTGGTTAGATCAGCATTAAACATCCAACTGTTAAATAACAGATATAAGATTAAAATAATATCAGATTTGTCTAATTTTAAATAAACAAAAAAATAGAGATGAAAAATTACTTAAGAAATGTACTTTTGCTATAGTTAAATAAATGTTCAGTGATATCTTTTGGCACAATTTTTTTCTCTATATATTGTTGATATGGCAACAAGTAAATGCACTAAGTTTCGTCATGCTAGCACATGTGGAAAGTATTAAACCATGAGTGTTACAACTAGCCCCGCATTAGGTTGTGCCCTGTTCATCCCTAGATTGTGCCACCAACACTATATTTGCATTGTTTTAATAGGTTTAGGGTAGAGGTAGATATGAACGTTAATAAAGCCTCAAACCTCATAAATATGATTCTGGTAGTAGGACAATCTCATAGGTCGTGTTTTTCGCTGTCGAATTGTGCTACCTACTGTTTAAATGGGATTTTTTTTCACAGTTGGGGGTGCATTTCCCTTTTAGCACCCCCAAATTTTTTTCCTTTGGGGTGCTAAAAGGGGGCTTTTACAGTTCAGATGAGGTGCTAAGAATTTTTTTAAGTGCATCAATAACTTCAATATCCTGCATGCATTTATTGCATTTTATTTTCCATTTTCTAATTTCTCTGAACATCTTTATTGGGCTATTACCTTACCAGGTCTCTTTGAATAAACAATGGTTTATTGAAACCTGTAGACTGACACTCCCATAGACACATAGGCATCTATGTACTTTAAGGGTGCTCCGATTGATCGGTCGCCGATCATAATCGGCCGATAATTGCTTTGGGATGTGTGATCGGCGGTCTCTATAAAGGCCGATCCAGAAAAGCCGATCAGATGACGCAAAACTCGCGAGACAATTTTTTTACGCCCTGGTAAAAATGGCTTCACCGGTCTGGCAATTCTACAACATGGCTCTCAAGTGTCAAGCATTGAGCGTGACAGTCACTCATTTCGGTCTTTTGTCACGCTCTCCTGCCACACATTGTATTTCTCATGCTGAAAAACTATTTGTAATATATTTAATATGCCGCAGCGGCCAAAACTCTGGCCGCGCCGCTCTCACTGTGGAACCGGCATGAATCAAGCGCGTCTCCTCTCGTGTTCGTCGAGCTACACGATAGCCAATCAGAAAATAGCACTATTGTATCTGGTTAAGATTTAACGCAACAACCAATGACAAAAATGTATCCAACCCCCCGCCCCCCCGGCTGGGTGTGCGTCCGTCAAATCACTCGTACATATTTTTTTCTCTCATCAAAACTGAATATGTTCATCAGCAGTTACAGTTATATCAGGCAAGGATACGTTTGTGTTTTATTTTGTGATTACACCGGAATGAATCGAGTCCGCAACGGCAATAGATTGAAGCGCGCGTCCGAATGAAGACTGCGCGAGACACAGAGCACTGTATCCATTCAACTGATCGCCGCGGCAACGAGCGCGCAGCTTGAGTTCAAAAACACATTATTTAATAGCGAACTAAATGAATGATCTGCTAGTTAACTGAAGATGTTTTATTTATTTATATTAGGTACATGGTGGGACAGACTTCACTGGATCTAAAAAAAATCAATCTAACCATAGATGTGACCAGTAGTGGTGGCTTTCTTAATCTGTATAAAATTAAATAATTTTTAGGGATGCACCGATCCGCATTTTTTCACTTCCGATCCGATCCCGATACCTGAATTTGGATATCGGCCGATACCGATACTATTCCGATACCAGAGCTGTGTTTGCTTTAATATTATTATTATCATTATAGTTGATTTTATATGATGCTGCAATAAACTTCTCTCTACAGGCAAGTATGATATGTATGCATGTATGTCCCAAAAAGCAATTTGAGGTAAGTATAAGGTTAGAAACAAATAAGAGACAATAAGTGTAGGCACCAGCACCAAATCTGGTAAAACGTTACACATTGCTGTTTGTATTGTTGTAAAATACATTCATAAAAAACAAGATAACAAAAATCAAAAAGATAAATTATTTTATATATAGTCTAGCTACTATAAAATTAAGACATTTTTTTAATGTATAGCACAGCTGTTTATTGAGGCAGCAACATATGATAGATGGGACATTTAATAATCTTTCATTGCGCAAAAGTATTATGATATGATTATGAAAAACTCCAACACAGTGCGGCTCAAAGCGCTTATGCGCATCCCGAGCGCAGAATGATGCGCTTGAAGCAACATGGAGTCACAGCGCGCAGCGCGTCGAGTCCGCATTGAAAAGTTCAACGCACAAAAGAAAGACATATTGATGCGTAGTGTATTGTACAGTATCTATATATGCAATAGTTTATTCAGCCTTTTCTTTTAACAGTTTTAAATTTCAGTTACTGTGTGCTTGAAGAACAATTATAGTGCTCTCCAGTGTTGTGATCTAACAGATAACGTTAAAAAGTAACATGATTAAGGTACAGCAAGTCCAGCAAGATAGTCATTTTATCCGAAAACATAGAGCTTTATCTACAGATCAAGTATAATAATAGTAATTTAATCATCTTGGAGAGTTTCATCGAGTTGACTGTCATAACCGAACGCGACGCGCTGTTGAATGCTGAATGAAGAATGATTGACAGCCGCAGCGGAGGGAACAGTTTACGTGATCTTGAATTTAATGACTTAAATATTCATTTCTATCTCACATTATACTATAGAATGACTTCAGAACACTTATAATATAGTGCACGAACACTTAATGGTGCTTTATAATACTTTTGTGGTGCTTAACAATAACACAATAGTAAACACACAATATCGGATTTAGATCGGCCTCGTCTGACCGATACCCGATCCGGCAAAAATGGCTGTATCGGAGCCGATACCGATACTGGATCGGATCGGCCCCATCCCTAATAATTTTGCAAGGGTTCTTCACACACACACACACACACACACACACACACACACACACACACACACACACACACACACACACACACACACACACACACACACACAAAGGTTTCTCTATACCTCCCTCTTCCTCAATAAATGCACACAAAATCTGACTAAGAATCCCAGAAAAAAGCAAAGTTATAGATACAGATATGGAAGTTGTTAGTTTTTGTTGCTGTGCACTTTACTACCTGTGGTCCTTTAAGTGTATTAGAAAAACTGATGGCTGACTGACTCAAAACATTATTTTGGCTATAGCCTTTTTTGTTGCTGTTTTTAGTTTAAAGTAGTCTAAAGCTAAATTTAAAGACTCAGATGTTCTGTCTTTTATTTATTTTATTTTATATTCTACAGGAAAGTTGTGTGTCAAGCCCTAAGCTGCTCCCAATAACCAAGCTGCTATGTTAATACACGTTGCTTGAAAATCTATACACAGGTGTCAATTCATTATGCATTGTCTTCTATTAAATGTAATACTTAATGTACATTGTTGTTAAATATAGTTTAATAAGTAATGCTACATGATAAAAAGAAGTCTTCAAATAGACCCTGTAATCGGTATCGGTATCGGGTGATACAGCTTCCAGTAATCGGCGATCGGCCCCAAAAATCCTGATCGGAGCACCCCTAATGTACTTATTATAAGCTAAATGATGGAACGCGTTTGTGCTTTTAAAAAAACGCAATCAAAATGGAAAAAAAGCTCAGGGCGTTGAGACGTGTTTTTAAAAGTTGAACTTTTAACATGACAGTTTTTTTTTTTTAAACTCGGTGCCGAAAAACTGGAGAAAAAAAAAAAACTTGAAGCAGATGAGGTCAAGAGTCTGTTTAAGCTCTGTCACCACTAGGCTAGTGAAATAATTTATATTAAGTGCAAGAATTTATATTGTAAGGCCTGCCCAATTGGTCCAACGACAGTCTCCAATAATCAGGTGAAGGTTACGTGTTACTGTCTTTTCAGCGTGGCAAAGTAATTTAGTTCCAGTGTTTCCCCTACAATGTATAGAGCTCGGGATCGTTTCGTCACGTCGCGATGCATTGTGGGAATCACGGTACGGAAGTATATGCACTGTATAGTAGGCAGTACGTAATTACGTTGGTCATTAGATAATATTAGGTTTAATTTAGGTTATTTTTAGAAAAATTATTCAGTATTGCTGTATTGTGGACTGCTGTAATCGGTCTCACGATCGACAGGGCAAACACCTCATAAATCATATAAGTGGTGGTCTTTTTGCTTTGCTTTGTAGTCAACTCCGTTAGTGCTAACGGCTAACTGATATTTTTATGACATGGTCAAAAGATTTTCAGCTGCCAGAGTAAACTAGCTAGCTACATTTACATTGAATGTATTCATTTAGCAGTTAACTAAAGTTCTGCTGTTAAGATTAAAACAGTAAGTATGTTGCTGTGTTTTGGGAGCAAGCTGTTAAATATAAAAAATACGGATGTAGATGTTAGCCAAATCAGCATATCAATTCTCGATTAGCAATGTCACCTCGCTTATTCATCTAGATTCTGGTGGATAGATTAGGTTAGTGCAATACTAATAGGCTATGGCACAATTTGTACTTTACATTTCTAGAAAGCATCAGCCAATAGACACACAAATGCAGTGGTAATTCCTAGCTATATTCTCCTCTGTACTGGACCTTAAATGGTATTCTGTTGCTGAAGCTGTAGCTCTGTATCTTAAATGTTAGAACACTTTATTATTACTAATAGCTTACATATTATTCTATTGCTGGAGCTCTGTAGTTTAGTTGTTATTATTACATGGCTTGGTTGAATACTAATGTTGAATGCGGTCTGTTATTTCTTGATAACAGACCACTGCTACATATAACACACAGTTGCCATGAAAACAAAGCGTTGCCATGGACACAGTTCTGTTAACTCTGGAGCAATACAATCGTTTTTAAATCAATAAACTCATTTATTTTTCCGGAGACCGGACAGTTACGCTATTACCTTACTCCAACCAGCATTTGAGTGACCTCTAAAATGGCCGCCGTTACCCACAATGCACCGTTCCATGACGTCTACGCCCGAGCTCTATTCAGCAGCGCCGCCGCTGGATTTTCAGCGCCGCTGCAAAATCTTTCCATGATCAGTAATATCACGACATTGACTTTATTCACTTACACACCTAAAAACACTGAGACATGGCGACCGGCGGCGCTGTATGCGGTGGCTCTGAATCCACTTGATGACAAGAAAAGATAAAGCGTTTTTTGCGCGTGCAAATTCGTTATTTCAAATGCGGCATGCGCGCTCATAATAGAAGCGACGCGGCTCGCTCGTTTTTCCAAGCGCGCCTCTGTTCATGGTTGCATAGCAACGACAGACGCCATGGGAGAGCAAGCGCTTGTGGAAAGGAGAAAGCGGACTTTTTTTTTTTTAAAGATTCTTTGATTAATAAAATGTTAAAAAGAACATCATGTAATAATGTTTCACAATATTAGCCTACTGTTTTTTCTTTATTTTTGATTAAATAAATGCAGTCTAGATGAGCGTAATACTTCTTGAACTCTCTGCACGTCCCTGGAGGGTAGTGAAGTAAAATAGGCTATGTAAGCTAGTCGCCTTTTAAACTAATGAAAAGTTTCATTTGGATTTTAATGTTCAAAATGTTTACAGGATAAAGTAAATGAAAGTACTGGTTACATAAGTGTTAAAGTGTGTTACAGAAAAAAAGATCAGTAGTGCAGGTGAGGGAGGAAAGAGACCTCGAGGGAGACACCATAATTTTCCCCCTATCAATTTCTACCTTATAGCTGAAAATTAACACAAAGGAAAAAAAACATGAATAATCCTGTCTAAAATTATAAAATGATGGTTTCTGTTTGTGACCAGTTCAAGGTACGTGCTGCAATAATCATGCCTTGAATCTGTTGATGGTATGTCATATTTGTTTGTCTCAAAATGTCAATTTCTATCCACAAAACTTGCTAGAAGTCATGGTTTAAGGGGTTATTTAAAAAAAAAACTTGCTACACAGCAATAATAACCGACAGACTTCAGAAATAGTCCTTTTAGATGCTTTAATCATCGCCGGGAGAGTACTCGAGCAATTCTCAGAGTATCTCCCAAGAAGAAGCTTTAATCACTGTGATGGGTGTCTGAGGCTGGGATTGAACTCTGGTCTTCAACTCAACTGAGCTGCTTCTTTACCACTGAGTGGATGACTATCAGCAGATGGACCCGAGGGCAGAAGTATAACTTGGATACTTAGATGATTGAACAAAAGGTGTCTTTACTGAAGAGTTTAAGTTTAAAAGTACAACAAAAAAGGAAGCCGAGCTTCCAGAGAATAAATCAAATAAACAAAAGGTTAGGCAAATCCAAAAATACAACAAACACAGCTTTCTTGGCAATGAAAATACAGATATAGTAGGCTCAAGACTGAACACAACTGTAAGAAATAGGCATGCTTAAATAGGCCCATGCAAACAAGCTAATGAACCCCACAGGTGGTATAAATCAAACACTAATGAGTGGCAACAATGAATTGTGCATAAGCTGTGGCCACCTAGTGGCTGGGAGAATAATTACAGCTCAGCGCCAACTAGAGGCAGGGAGAGTCATTACAAGCTGGAGCCTTAAGCCCCGTTCACACTGCCAGCGACACGCAGCGACAAAGCGACATGATCCCATTCATTTCAATGGAGCGCTGGAGACTTCCGGCGACACGAGCGACATTGACCGTTGGCGACAGAATGTGGGCGTGTCAAGTGACAAGAGACAAGCGACAAAAGTTGAGAAATTTCAACTTTATGCAAATGAGAAGCGATTTTTGTGAGCGACAACCAATAGGAAAGAAGCCTTTCAGTGGAGCACACGTCACCGTCTCGAGTGTAGGCAAGTCAGAGGAGTTCGAGGACGATTTCACTGTTTTATGTGATTTGACTGTATATATAATAAAATGTTGCATGGAAAAGAAACTGTCGACAGTCTCAGTGAGTTCAATTCATACATTTATAGTTCAAGTGGTGTAATTTAATGATGCAAGTTTAGTACTCCTGCAGTTCGTTTTACAGTTTCCCCTGCATTATGTTGACTATTAGGGACAAGAAATTGATTATTTGTCAAATTCGAATGACGTTTTAGTAATTTATGACCGTATGAGTGAGTTTAATTTGTTGATTGATCGATCGTTAACCTAGTAAATTATTTAATCCACTGAACACTGCTGTGGTAATATTAAAACACTCTCCCAACAGCATACTGTTTCTTTTGAGCCTAATTCCTAATCAAATTAAAATTGTATAGTTGTATATATCACTTGTGATGGTATTTTGTATAGATATGGCCAGACGTGCAGTCTACCAATAACATTAGAGCGATAGCACTACAAACGCCCACAAGCGACTTCACAGTACAGAGCCGAGCGACATACAGCGACAAAGTCGCTGGCGGTGTGAACGGGGCTTTACAATCATGGCCAGAGGATCTCAGACAAAATTCAGAGAGAATCCCACCAGCAAATGGAATACAACAGTTTTTATAGACTAGGGAGTGTTTGGAAGTTTTCCTCTCTGTCCTGCAGTTGCCACGCCCCATTTTCTTTGCCACTCAGTTCCCCATGCTGTTCACCACACCTTCAACAAATTAGCCTCAATCAGCCACAGACTTTATTAGACAGCACCTGTACACAACTCTCTCTTTGTTCATGCCACATGAAGGAATCCTTGTGTGTCGCTGCTGGAAATGCCGTGTCTCATGCCTTGTGTGCGTTATTGAACTATGTAAGTTCCATACGTTTCTCCTTTGATATGTTAAGTTAATTATGAGAATGTACACAAACCTTGCATTCCTTTTAGTCTATTTAAATGTACTGTTAGATTGAACCGTTTATATTGCTCATGTGACTCACTGTGGTAGTTGTAAGAATATGTGCATTTGAGTATTTATAGGCATTATCAGTTCATTAAAGGGTTAGTTCACCCAAAAATGAAAATTCTGTCAGTATTTACTCACCCTCATGTTGTTCCAACCCCGTAAGACCTTCGTTCATCTTCGGAACACAAATTAAGATATGTTTGATTAAATCTGAGAGCTGGATCACTCCTCCATAGGCTTCTTCAGGGATTGAAACTTGTTTCCCGAAAAGTTATTGAAGACATCGTTAAAATAGTCCAAGTGACTACAGTGGCTCAATCTTAAGTTTATCAAATGACGAGAATACTTTTTGTGCGCAAAAAACACACAAAAATAATGACTTTATTTCAACTATTCATTTCCTTCTCTGTGGGCCTCGAGTCAGTTCACTAGTATAACAGCGTAAGCTTCTGTTGTTGTACGTGACACGCATCACACACATGACCAGCGTCGGCCAATAGTGAGCCTACGTGTGCCGTAGCACTACGCTATCACACTACGTTACCCGACTAGAGGCCCACAGAGAAGGAAACTATGAACTATCCCTTTAAGTACGGGGCAGATGGAATTTATGTATTGACTTTGTTTGTATAGGCTACCTAGCTAATTTCCTGCATTCTAAGTTCTTGTACAAATGTTTGATTGTCATTCAAATGGATTGTGGCCTTGTATTGTGGCATCATGTAGCTAATTGAATCCCATATCCTTTCCCTCCTAGAAACCACACACACACACACACACACACACACACACACACACACACACACACACACACACACACACACACACACACACCTAATAAAGAAAGACATTGTGTAATTAAAGTGACTGGATAGGACTGTTCACCTCCACTGGTCTCAAGCCAGTCACCTACACATCCCTCCAAAACCTCCTTTTCAAGGAGCATAGCAAAAATTACATGAAATATTACATAATTTCCCTACAAATTGATTGGTTCTTCATATGCAAACTCTTCTGTTACTAGGTTGAAGCAAACTAATACCCAAGGCTTCAAACCTAAGCCCCTTTCACACAGCGCGTTGAACCCGGGAAATTGCCTGGAAATTGTCAGAACGCCTTTTGTGTGAACGCAAACACGACCCGGGATTGATGCTGGGATCGATGCCGGGTTGGAGACCTAGTAACATTGCCGGGATCAGTCCCGGAACGCGCGCTGTGAACAAAAGCCATAACCAATGCCGTGTCGTAATGATGACGCTGAAGTGAAAGCAGGCTAGTGAAACGGTACGTAATGCGCTAGTTTATGATCAAATCAGAGAAAAAAATGCACAAGCGTGGTTTCTCGAGAGAGAAATCGCAGCTCATAAGCAAACTATAGACGCTGCTGAGACATTACATGTCACACCGATGTCACATGTCTTTACGGGATTTTTACGGGTTGTGTGGGAACGCACTCTCTGATTCCGGAAAATCACTGGCAGTGTGAATAAACCAAAGTCAAACGAACCCGGGTCAAATCCCGGGGCACTTTATACGTGTATTTTCCGGAATCTCTGTGTGAAAGGGGCTCTAGACATCTGTCGTCTAGTTTCGTTTCCCATATTTGTTATTTTTACACGCACCCAAAGTCACGAGTTTTCGACTGGTTTCAAAACATTTAAGATTTCAAAAGCATATGAATGTTGTTCCTGCAAGAAAAATAAATGTTAGTTATGATTAATTTTTTTAAATCCATCACACTTGCAAATACTGTAGGTATGGTTAAATGTACTTTTAGTACGATTGTTTTAAACGTGTAGAACTAAACAGCATTAACCCACCAAATCATTTGACAAATAGTCACATATTAGTAACAGGGTAATATAGCATTACTTTTCACATTCCTGGCAGCTAATTCATTATGATGACATAACATAGTGTGATCAAACTTACAGGTAATACTAAATTAATTTATTAGCTGATATATAATTTATATGATTTGTGAATTCTATACATCTCTGGATGATGAATTTACATCTTCCATCGTTCCACTCTCCTTCATAGTGTCATCAAGCTTCGCCTTTGTTATTGTTTTGAAAATGCGACCTCTGGCAGTGAAAAAATGTAGCTTTAATGTCATCAATCGAACTTTAATTCATGTAATAATCTTTTATTTTCCTCTTGATTATTTATATAGTTAAAGTGAAAGAAATGGCATTTTTAGGTATGTTTTGCGACATTGTTAATTGTTATTAAGCAATAAGGCATAATTAATGTTTTTTAATTACAAGCATGTCATGTCATAATTATTTTACAGAATTATGCTTGTATCATATTTGTTATCTAAAGGGCATTTTCTGAAGTCTGTCTGTTTATTATCGCTGCGCATCAAGTTAGTTAGTGGAACAAATTACAGATTAGACACTAAACACCTTATTTTCCAAGTGATAGTGTCAATAGGGGGCAAGACGTCGTTCGACTCTTTGTGAGACTCTTAGGCGGGGTTAGATTGCAGTCAGGTAATCTACCAATCGGATTGGTTCAATAACCAGAGGTTATGGCTAAAGCAATTTAACAATGCCGCCCACGTTTGCTATTGGCACCCTTGCAGCCCCCTAAAGTCGCCTACATAACAATCTTAGTTAAAGCCCAAACAATAACCAGATGTTATGGCTAGTACATTAAGATAATGCCGCTCCAATGCTTGCTATTACCGTATTTTCCAGACTGCTGCTAAGTCGCACTTTTTTTTCATAGTTTGGCTGGTCCTGCGACTTATAGTCAGGTGGGACTTATATATCAAAATTAATTCATACTGACTGACATGAACAACGAGAAAACATTCCCGTCTACAGCCGCAAGAGGGTGCTCTATGCTGCTCCTGTAGCCTACCCCTGAAAACATTTGAACACATTATTCTCTGAGTGTACATCATAGACTGTAAAAAAATATGGACGTAGCGTCCATGACGTCACCCGTAGGTTTCTTAAGAGCGTTTTTGAAGCCTAAAGTGGGCGGAGTCAGCCGTCGCCATCTTGGCAGTGCGTCAACGCGCGTCACTCCCGGATAAACGAAAATGGGCAAAAAGGGGGTTTAGGGTGGAGTTGAGGTGCCTGGATGCTGAAACTACGCCCGGCTAGCTCGATGTGATCGAGTTTGCTCAGGCTAAGGAGCTAATGTGCTACTGGCCTCGCGCTAAAGTGACAGCTGACTTTAACTATTGGCTTTAGGTCTACTTCTTCAAGTTCATGTTTTTGCCCTTCAAAATACTATAATAGTTAAAAGACATAACTAAACGTAAGACTGTGTATTGTGATGCATTATTATTCTGCTAGATAAAAATGTATTATCATGCAGTAACTTACAATATTTGCTCTGAGCGTGTGTGTGACAGTGATTCATGCGCATACATGTCAGTCAGCATGGCATTGCACGTCAAGTTCGTAGAAAGCTTAGTTTTACATTAATTTACAGAAATCAGCTGCTTGAATGAAAATTGCTGATGTTATCGGATTTTCAGGTGACATTTTCAATTCATTCAGTTAACAGGCGCTCTGAGGTAAAGTGTGTTCAGACTGCAGACTTGGCAACGATTGTATTTAATTGTACAAGGTACAGAGACTAGCAACATCCAGCGACAATAGGGTTGCCAACTGTCCCGAATTAGCCGGGACGTCCCGATTATTGGGCCTAATTTATTTGTCTCATATGGGACCTCACTTGTTCCGTTTATTGAGTGCTAAGCTGATCTAACCACTGACTGATACAACCGCAACACAACACTTTAGAAGTGACACCGGTCATCATCCAATCACAGCCCACACTCACGCGCATCAGACTATTCGAATAACAAACTCTAAATTGATAATTATTCTTTTGGGACAAATCATTGTTTGATTTGCTAACAGAATCCTCCGCTGTCTGGTCGCTCCCGGTTCGAAGTGAAATGAAGGTGACCTGACTTGATTTGTTGCATGCAGTTAGTTGATCCTCATTTATATAGCGCTTTTAACAATGTAGATTGTTTCAAAGCAGCTTTTTTTATTTTTTTTTACATAGATGAACATATAATTTAAGGTAACAGAGATTGGTTTGGTTTTATAGTGGTTCTTGAATAATATTATTTCCAGCTAAAGTTAGTTTTGATTGATTCACTTCCATCGAAATGGTCATTTGTTATTAAATTAGGGGCCGCTAAGACGACACCGTTCTCTCTAAACAGACTTTATACGTGAACCTGTGATAGACGCTGATGGCGTTCACATGCGCATTAAGAATTGATTCTATAGTTATGTGCGTTTGAATATATGTGCGCAGGTTTGTAATTCCCTACAAACCATGCCTAAACAAACTACTTGTCTTGCCTATAAATTGTGATGCAGGATTTTATTTTATTACTTCGGGTAGGTACGCAAACCGAAAATTCCACAACGCTTTATCTGTAGAGTGGTATAGGGATCCTCCATAGGGAGAGGCTAGTTGGCACTTCAGCACTGCATTGTCATCGGGTCCAGGCAAAGGTCCTTCGTCAGATCTGGAAACGGCCTGGATTCGGCAGGCTGCGGGAAAACCTCGGGATAAACAAAGACACAAAAATTAGCGTAGATGCCATTATTCTTATGATGTAACGAGTACATCAGGATTCAAGGGAAGTGTTCCCGGTTCTGGCTGACCTAATCTATGCAGCCTAATATTGAATTATAGAAGTCTATAGAGTGTTATGTGAATGCTAGGTCAAAGAGATGTGTTTTTAGTCTAGCTTTGAACTGACAGACTGTGTCTGCTTCCCGGACAATGTTAGGAAGATTGTTCCAAAGTTTTGGTGCTAAATAGGAAAAGGATCTACCGCCAGCAGTCGATTTAGATATTCTAGGTATTATCAACTGGCCGGAACTTTGAGATCGCAATAGACGTGAAGGACTATAATGCGTTAAGAGCTCGCTCAAGTACTGCGGAGCTAAACCATTTAGTGCTTTGTAAGCAATCTGCAATATTTTAAAATTTATACGATGTTTAATAGGCAGCCAATGCAGTGTTGACAGAACCGGGCTAATATACACTTCCTGGTTCTAGTAAGAACTCGAGCTGCTGCGTTTTGAAACAGCTGTAATTTGTTTATTAAGCGTGCAGGGCAACCACCCAGTAGAGCATTACAATAATCTAGCCTTGAGGTCATGAACGCATGAACTAGTTCCGCATTTGTCAATGAGAGCATATGACGTAATTTTAGATATATTTTTAAGATGGAAAATCTTAAATACAATGATTTCTTCGAGAGGAGGGTCTATAGGTGGGTGAATGTATTTTTTTTTCAGATCTTTCGATCTAATGGACAAAATAAGCTCACACAATTTCCAAATGGCGACCAGAAAAAGCATACGTAGAGCAGCAGCTTTCATTTCTTCTCTGACAGACGCAAGACCAGCATCCATCATCAGGAATGGTGAACATTGTGCTTGGTACGTTTCCATCTTCAAACCAAACTTGGGTCTCCAGCCGACAGTTTAAATCCCGTCTGGTTAGCACTCTTCTCATAATGATGTTACACATAAGGTCAGTAGATCTAGAGTAGACTGTCTTTGTGGCTGTTCGAACACATTCGACCACATTAGCGTTTACACTACGAAAGCAATCCGGTCAAATGCGTTTTCAACTACCTCTGGTAGTTGTGGTCGAAAGTGGACAAGCTCAAAACGTTTTCGATCCCGCTAACCTGTATTTAGCGTCATCCACTTCACTTAATACTGGGGTTGCAATGGATCGTAGTTGATCCGTAACAACCAGGCTCCACAGTTTAGAATGCATGTGATTTGCGGATTAATAACATTTAACCAATATATAAAAATATCCGTCTCGACAAGTATTCTTGTACACAGTTGGTTGTGTCTTTAAGTGAACGTAAAGTTGAAAACGAAATCAGATGTTTCATCACATCGGTTCAGTGCATTTGAACGTGCATTGGTTGTTAGACCTACCTATTTATAACTGTTTTATAGTATATATCAATCTTTTAATTTGTGTCGGTTCATTTGTCTTTAATAATGTTTGAACTTTATTACCGGTTGTTAGAAGTTTTTGCTGTGGTATCAAAGTACTTAGTGTTCATTAGGTAATAAATGGGAAGCAAAGTTACATTTGTCTCAAACCCCCCATTTTTATTTATGTATGTATTTATTTATTTATTTATTTTTGCTGATCCAAAAAATAATCCGATCCGAGACTCGAAAAAGTCTTGGTTACTAATGTAACCTCGGTTCCCTGAGAGGAGGGAACAAGTATTAGGTAAGCTAGCTTACGCTATGGGAAAACACCTTTTCTCAAGAATATTGAAGCCAAATTTTTAAGCAGACATACAGCTGAGCGTCTAGCGCGCTGATTGGCTGTGCTGCGGCAATTTCACGAACCTATGGCGAGTCGGCTAGGATGCACGAAACAAACAACCATTTTCGCCATAGAATTCAGATTTAATCTTCTTCAGCAAGTTTCACTCTTCTGATCTCCAGTTGAGTATAGCCCTTCGGCGCCGTCGAAAAGCCTTCAGCGGAACAAGCACCTGCTAAGCAGCTCTGAGGACGTCAGCTTCCTGGTTTTCACTGGACGCTGCCTACAGCCCGCTGTTCTGCTGTGTGATCCGGTGTGCATATGATTTTAAGCAAAACTTAGTGTGTTCGCTGCTGCGACTCACTATCTAGAGCATTTTCTAGATGTTTCAAATGCCTCGAGACGCATATGCAGAGGCGCTCTCTTCGGCGCGGATCATCACAGCTTGTGCGCTTCCTGTCTGGACTGTGACCACGCAGAAGCTGCACTCTCTAAGGACGGCTGCCCGGAGTGCGATGAGATGGCGCTTGCAACCCTGTGGACTCGACTGCCCAGCTTCGTCGACGACGACCCCACGTTTTCCGCTTTTCCTTTGCTCGAGCCGCGCAAGAAGCAGCGCCACGGACAAAGAATGCTACAGCAGACAGATGCGAGCATAAGCTGTCCCAGTCCCCGCATGCCTCGCTCTCACCCAGAGAAACCCCCTCGCCGGTCCTGTTTTCACAGGCTGACCAGCGCCCCTCTCAGCGAGCGGCCGGTCTTGTCTCTTTTGGGGGATCTGATAGAGAGCAAGAGAAAGATGACAGCTTTTCCTTGCTGCATCTGAATGCGAGGGATGAACAGGCTCCTTGACTAACCCCGCACCCTCAACACAAGCCAGCGACGTGAGAGCCAGCCTTGACTCTGAACTTCTCTGCGTGCTAACTAATGGTGCGTTCACACCGGACGCGAATAGCGCGTCAAATTCGCGTCTACCGCGTCTAGTTTGACGCTTGACCACTTTGAGTTAATTCGCGTGTCAAGAGTGAAACTGATGCGCGTAAAAACAAAAGTTTGAAGCGAACTTTACGCACGTCACGCGCGTCAGAAACGAAACCCGTTGGCGGCCATCTTTTTTATGTTGATCGAGCATTCATCGAGAGAGTCACCGCTCTGTATTTGCTCTGGAGAGCAGAAGGTCGGCGTAGGGGTAATCGTCGCCGTATTTGTGTCCACCAGACCCTTCGAAGGCGAACCCAGTGTGGCGAGTTTCACCATTGGCTCGCTCCAGGAGCTGCGCCTGGATGACGGCGGCTTTCAGCGGTACTTCCGCATGGCATGTCCCGCGCCCAGCTTGATGACCTGTTGTCCCGCATTAGAGCGAGGATCACCCTCGCCCTCATCCACCTAATCTGTCAATTATTTTTGTTTTGATGATAAATGGAGCCAGCCTCCAAAAGTGATTAATCTGTCCTGTGATTTTTCTCTCTCTCCCACACAACACTGTCCAGACAGGAACTTGTGCAGTATGTTGGTTGCCTTTACATTATAATAATATTTCATATAATCTAGATATGGAATAAATAGCATTCAATACAAAATGAATATGTCTCATATATTGAAATCAAGTTTTATGTGATAAAATATTTGCTTTGTTGTGCATTAGAACCACAGTCATATTACAAAATAATTTATTGGAGCATCCAGATACTTCACCACGTGACCACAGCAAGCAGCTAGGCTCCTGATTGGTTAACGCGGCGCGAATTGACGCAGAAGTTCAGATTTTTCATCTCGGGCGGCAGACGCAAATTCGCGTCAAACGCGTGAATGCACAAATAGCACTAACTAAATCATTTGCGCGTAACGCGCCATACGCTCAATTCGTGCCATTCGCGTGAACGAGGCGTATTCGCGTCTACTGCGCCGAGCTCTACGCCTCATTCGCGCCGCAGGAATTTTTTACGCGCGTAACGCGTCTTTGCATTGACTTAACAATGAATTCACTCGCGCCTGACGCGCTATTCACGTCCGGTGTGAACGCACCTTAAGGCAGTCGAAGACCTCGGGCTCGAATGTTTCCTGCAAGGGCGCCAACAGGCCCCTCAGCAGAGACCCGCCTCTTTCTTTCCTGAGGTAACATTACACGACGAGTTAACGAAGTCGTGGAAAGCACCACATTTAGCTAGTCTCAAACCTTCCACCTCCTCAACGCGCTCGACAGCGCTGTGGAGAAAGGATATGAGAAAATCTAAGCCTTGCTGTATTAATTCAGCTCTCGCTGGCCGAGCTTATGCCTACGCTGGTCAAGCTGCTTCGGCGCTTCACACCATGGCTGTCCTCCAGGTTTTTCAGGCCAAACTTCTTCGCTCTATGGACGAGTCTGGACCTGACCCGGAAGCTTTCAGGGTCCTGCGCAGCGCCACAGACCTGGCTCTGCGCGCCACAGACCTGGCTCTGCGCGCCACTAAATCTACCGCCCAGGCGATTGGTAGAAACATGGCGAACTTGACTGTGTTAGAGTGACAAAAAGCCTTTTTGTCCCCTCCCTCTTTAGTTCAGGTGGCTGGAGGTGACAACATTGCAGTCAACGAGTCTGTGTTAAAACATGCACGCCTGCAAACAAACGCCATTTTAACGACGACACAAATACAACACGAAAAGAGCTGTAGACTTGGAATTAAGCCTTTTCCCCCCATTGTTATTTGATTCACGGGACCGGACACCAGTTATCTTTGCCACGGAAAAATCTTTATTCATGTATGTCAGGAGAGAAACTTTTTAGATGTTGTATTTATCCCAGCTCTATGTGTTTCCTTGTTTCTCTGAGTCCGTACAGTAAGATTGAGCTTATATACGTCTCAGAGAGACTTACAACTTTCATGTAAGGTAACAAAAAACGTTGCTTATGTTAAAATTGGTTGCTTATGTTAAAAATGCTTATGTAATATCTGACACACTCAGTTCAGATCATAGAGTCTCTCCTAACGAGCTGATGATCTGAATCAGGTGTGTTACATAAGGAGACATACAAAATGTGCAGAGCAGTGGGTCCCGAGGACTGGAGTTGAGAACCACTGTTTTAAAGTATGTCAGTGAGCCTCCGTCTTGTCTTTAATCGTCTTATTTTACGTTAAAATATATGCATTATGAACAAAGAACAGTCATTATTTGCAACTTCCAAGCAATAGATGTTTTTGTTAATCCTGTCGACATTTAGTTGTGAATGGGGTCTCACACACTGCTGATCCACGCCCGTCATTTCTCCCCTTGGCTTTTAGATTTTCGGGAAGGAAAAAAATTCCACTCCCCCGTCCAAACTTTTAGGATACCGGGTTCAGATTTGCACAATCCATACGCACAACGCTTCGGCATGTTTCCCTCGCTGGAAAGCTTGCCAGACCTCGCGCGCCTAGTTACAGTTGCTAAGACACGATTGGCCAGTGGTGGTTTTCGGGCGTGGCTTAGCGAAGGGTCAATTAAAGAAAGTATTTTAATATTTTAAGGGAGTCCCTTTCTGTTTTTCAGAAAGCTGTTAAGTCTGCTAAATCTAAATTTCTTTCAGAGATTTTCACAAAAAAATCATCATAGACCAAGAGTTCTATTTTCAACCATAGACTCTGTTTTAAACCCTGCTCTTAATGTTTCCCCCGACGTGTCATATTTTTTTATGTGAAAACTGTCTTTTTTTTAAGTCAACAAGGTCAAAGCTGGGGTTTAAGGCCGCGCAATCCAGTTTGGTTCAGAAGACCCAATAACAATGAAAACAAATGTTTATTAATGCTGTAATATATGTGTCCCATAGCCTACACAAGGCCTCTTAAACAAGGCTCTTGGACTATGAGGGCTCCCTGGAATTTACTGTGGGGCCCAATGTGAATATGAAGGCCCCAGAACCTTAAAGGTGCAGATATTACAATATAGAGATTTAAATATATCACATCCAACCCCATTTAAAAATAATCCTATTCTGCCCTCTTTTGGTAATACTATATATTGAATTGTTTTAAGGTCGTGCCCTCAAACAGGTCTGTTTAATCTGCTTATTTTTAAGTTACACATACTACATTGATTAAAAAAGAAACTCAAATATGTTTTTTTAATGGTAGTATTATTTTATACAGAATAAATTATTTATAATTCAGAGGAGAATAAAGTTAGTGTTAGTAAATATTTTAAGGAAAACAAATATATCGATCTGAAATAAAGCACATTTAATTTTAAATTCATTCAGGTTCAATTACCAAGCATACAATCTTAATTTAAAGCAAACAATAAATTTAAAAGATATGGGTTATATGCATATTTTGTAATTTAAAAAAATATATATCCAAAAAGACAAGGCCTAAGAGATTTATTTATCCTTTAATGCAGGCCAAAGCACACAGCAATGAAAGGGTTAAACTCTTGTCACTGTAACAGACATCCAGCCACACACACACACACACACACACACTTAAACACAGAGTGAGACTGGTGGAGTGAGGGGGAGGGGGAAGACCGATTGAGAGAGACCGAAAACATTTTAAACAAACAAAAAAATAATATCCTAACTGTGACAGAGAAAGTAGATTTTGATCATGTTTAAATATACATGCAAATGCAGTGTGGAATAAATTGAAATTTGTGCAGATTAAAACAGTGTTTAACAGCAAAAACAAATGTATCCAACCCCATTTATACATAGTATAAAACACTAGATGGCACAATATACCTATTTTTAATAGACTCTTTCTGTTTACTTTTTGACATTACTTTCAATGTATTATCATCATGTTGAAAAAGTTTGGTGTGAATGAAATAAACCACTTAGGAAGAGTAGCTAAGAACTCAGAGTCTGAAATATATAAAAAATCCACATTCAAACCAAAATATCTGACTTCCTGTTGGTCGGAGCTAATAATTGTAAATTAGAAAGTATATAGAGAACAATATACGTACCACAAAGAGTTTTGTGACTGTAGATAAAACTAACCCCCCACTTTTGTCAAAAGGTCGAGCTACTGAGCCCTCACCACGCCCGTTTCTGAGACTTAGCACATACTGTCTGACATGTTTTATGTGCGTATAAGAGCCTCAAAAGTATACAAAAATAATATTAAAGTTTATTGTGTTGCCATGGCAACAGTATTTAAGATATCAATAATCCTTTCACAGGTCTACATCTGCCGTGTTTACATTATACAGATAAAGTTTTAAACAAATCAAGTTAAAATAAGAGGGTCATTTAAAGCATTTTGAAAGTGGCACACTTCCTGCTGCCAGTTGGTGGCACTATAACTGACTCACAATAATCACATCCATGTGATCGGCATCTTACAACCAACACACAGCAGAAGTATTATCAAGATCAGTTAATGCCTTAATGCCTTTTGCTTTTTCAGGGTTTGGGCCCTGTGCCATCCTCGATATGTCAACTTAATATCGTGACGGCCAGCTAAACGTTTTCCCCACCCCAAGACTCTGAAGATTAATTTTAGTTCCACGGGTTTATTGGAGATAACGTTACAGGGAAAAGTGAAACTGCAACACAAAAAAGCAAGGAAAAATTAGCATAACGCCAATTTCATTCAACCTCAACTCCACATGAATACAGGCTAATTTGCACTATTACCGTTGCATTTCGTTTGTACTCATTTTACATTAATATAGGAGCAGAAATACACGTGAACAACATTCAGGTAATTATAGCACTTTTAAAGTGCAACTTATTGACAAATGACACCACAAGAGCTAGCATACACATAGCCGTACATTCAGACCATCTCCTCAGATTACACTCTACAAACTTAAATTATTGACAAAATAATGAAGGATAACTACAGACAATCTCACAAAACAAGGTATACATACCGACGATGCTACACCAGACACAAGAAGTCGACAGATGCGAATTGAAATGCGATGGATTTAAAAGACTTGAAACGCGCTTTAACTGCGAGAGTTTTCCTTCAGACTACGGGTCATGGGAAAGGACATTTAGAACCATGCAATCTTAAAGTGAACATGACCTAAATAGAAACGCATAGGAAATGAATATTCCTGGAACACAATAGCATACTGAAATGCTGAATAAATGAAAAACATGTTTATCTTCTGGAACTTGAAACTTAATGCTTAAATTTTCTTACTCATAACAAAGCAGGCCCTAATAATCATTTTCTTTTGATTGACATCCACTTGTTAATGCTGATGGTGAGGAATTACAGTAGCAACATCTCATAATGTACCTCAAACTGAGTAGTGTATCACTGAGAAACGTCCTGCTCGAGTTGTCCTAGCGATGGAGGTTCAGGTTGAATAAATATTTCTTCCACTGTTTCATCATCGGACTCGCGCTCGGATTGATATGGTAAAAGCGACGTCATTGTTCGTTACTGTGTTTAGTTTACGGTTTAGGAAGCCCCAGGACACGCAGAGCTGACGTTATGGCAATGGCCGTTTTTGTTTTCGACATGCGCGCTGTTTGGTAGTACATACTCTGGCCAATCTGAGCAGAGTAGCTTGCGGAAAGGAGGGGTTTAGAGGGATTGATTCATCTGACGAGTCGTTTGAGAATCATTGAAAATGTGGTGATGTGCAAATGTATATTATGAGAAAATGAAACAGTTTTTTGATTTTTGATGCATGTAAACCTGTTTTAGGAGACTCCAAAACAACATTAGGAAACTTTAAAATGGCATAATAGGGGCACTTTAATGTAGACTCCGATTTAATGTGGACTGCAGGCTGCAGCAAGTATGAGATTTATTAGGCAAGACTGAATGATCTTAAGTTTCATCTCTGACTATTTCTGTTTGTTTTTCAGGTGTGTTTGGTGATGATGTGGAGTCAGTATCTGTGATGGAGGGAGATTCAGTCACTCTAAACACTTATACAATAATAAAGAGCAATGAAATTATTGAATGGAAGTTCAGAGATGTTTCCATTGCTAGAATCAATAGAGGGTCCAGTAAGACCGTAGTAACGGTTCAAAATGAAGGAGCATTCAAAGACAGACTGCAGCTGGACAATCAGACTGGAGTTCTCAAAATCATGAAGATCAGAATCACAGACTCTGGACCCTTTACACTTGAGATCAGGAGTAATAAAATAACATCAAAGACATTCAATCTCAGTAAGTATGTTTTTTTTAATAATTGTTAATTGGGGTTAATAATTGTATTACATAATTATTTATTCAACAAAAGTATTTATCATTATAATTCTCTGAAATTAGAATTGTTAAAAATGTAAAAATGTTACTGGCAATTTGCAATTTATTGTATATTAAGCATTACATTTCAAAATGAAAACTGTTATTCGGAAAAAAAGAAGATTACAGATTATTTAAATTCTGTGGTAAATTGATTAGCCTACATTTGTTTCTGTCACTAGTTGAAAGTGAAAAATTATATGTAGGCTATTTTCAGTCATCTTTATTCAGATGGATTTACATTGAGTCTGCCTCAGACGATGTTAACTCAATCTGTGTCTGTGAAGGTGTGGGCCTATACGTATGACCAACAGAAACTGATGGGTGTGAATGACAAAGAAACAACATTGCTAGGAGTAGATTGCAGTGTACATCAATCTCCTGTGGGAGGTCCTAACAGTTTTCCTTTGTATGTAGCCCTTTTGTCTTCATGTATGAAGTTCTATCACACAGACAGAACTTTGGGTTAAGATTATTGCACGAAATGCTAACATCGCTGCTGAAGAACTGCTACACTACAAACCTTAAAAAAAATTCTTCTCCCCACACAAACTCTGGTCAAACTTACTTTTATGAATTAGAGAAATCTAAAATTTTGGCGATCCCAAACTACTGGAAAAATCTATTAAAGGGGGCAAATATTGTCCCTTAATGGAAAAGGTGTGACTGCAGTCTAAGTGGAAGAGAGGGGGGTACCGGGGGGTACCAGGGCGTACGGCACTCTAAAAAATTGGAGAACCACTGAACTAAGGAAAAGGGATGGAGAATTGCACAAATGCCTCTGCTAAAGAGTGCAATGTCAAAACAGCCTGTCACCTTTATTAAACTTTCTCATAAACTTAATTGAATTGGCCTAGAGAGAAAAATTATATTGACCTTTTTTTTCTAAAGACTGCATATAAAATAGCTACCAAAATTAATGTTGGTAACTGCATTTTTTGTCAACTTTTATTCAAACTGCAATGACTTTTCATAATGAAAGACAAAAATGTGACAGACTAATAAGCATTTTCGTCTGAAGATGAAGACTAAATAATATATGGCTGCCAAAATTAACACTGTGCTAGGTATCGATTCAGATGTCCCGATTCATGGGATCTTAATTCGATTCAGTTCTCGATTTTTGATTCGATTCAATGATTAAAGTTTTACTGGCCCCACCACAAAATTATTGTTTTTGACTCATTGTATTGTAATAAGGTTATGACACCCAAATTTTTAGATACCAGTGAAATGTAACAATTCTCAATTCCAATTTTAATATCACAGCTAAAACTACTAATATAAATTTTAAAGATTATTAAAGACAGGCAAACAGTCAATAATAAGAAAGAACAAATAATTAAACTGCAAGCAATAACACGAATAAATGAGTAGGGCCTACAATAAAACAGAGATACAGAAATTGAATAAAATACAAATGTAAAATAACACTGCATATAATCATCACTGTGCAAATTAAATAAAGGTTAATCCTTATTAAAGTTACAAAAAACGTTATTCTGTGAAGAGCAGGGAGGGATTTCTTTGTCTTTTGTAGTTAGGTTAACATTAGGCGCGTTTCCACTGTCAGGCCAGTGTGAGCCAGGGCTTTAAACGGGCCGTGCCGGGCTAATAACCTTGGACCTGGAGCACCGAGCCCAAAATCTGCTGTTTCTCCACTGTCGGGCCAGAAGCTCCACAGCGCTTCAATAAAACCTGCCCGTAACACGCCTCTCTGGAACAACGTCACTCTAACCCATCATTTCACCAACAAATGGAAGTTTTATCAGAAAACTAATCAAAGAAATCACTGGAAACTGAAATCACAAAACGAACATGATAAAAGCAACCGTTTGCTGGCATTTTTGTTCTTTACTCAAATATTTAAAACCCTATCATTTTTTTTCACAGGTTTACAATAAAAAATTAGACATTGATCATAATGAATCGATTTGTGTCAAGATTGCACATTAGTCACACAGCAATAAAGCGGTATTTTATTAGTCCGAGAAACAGAGGAAGCTCCCAAATAATCTGACAGATAAAATTAATAGACGATTAAATAATCTGACTTCCTTTATTTTGACATTAGCGGAGCTAAATATGGATATCAGAAAGTGTGTTATAAAGAGACGAGACATACTGACAGATAAAATGAATAGACCATTGTGATAGCCTATGATTTGTCTTGATTTCTTCTAGCGGTTGTGTTTACCATGTTTACTATGGTAATGGTTAGCACCATCGCATATAAATATCTTTGCCTTATACGGTGATCAGAATCCAAATCGGATCACAAACAGAAGTTATTTCAAACACTCTCTGCTGTCTGAAAGTGAGTTTTGAGCAAAAATTATTTTAAAAGTCTTTAATGCTGTGGTGCAGTGTTAAATGCATTTGTGGTGTAATTGCATATTTACTCCACTAGAGGGACACCTTGTTTCTTATTACATGGTTACCGCGAAGTAGGGAGTGAGTGTTACATGCACGACTGGTGAGCAGCACACGCTGCTAGTGTTTAGTGATGGGATTTATGGCTCTTTGAGTGGATCCGGATCTTGGCGATCCGTTCCTTTCAAAGAGCCGTTCTAAAGAACGGCTCTTTTGGCTCTTTTTAAATATTTAGTCAGTTTTAAGAAGCCAGCTTGGGGGCATCTCAGTTTATCCTGGAAATAATCACTGGGAGGAATGATGAGGTGAGATTTGTAGTCAAACAATTAAAACTCAGATATCACACACCAATATCTGAGTTTGAATTATTCTGAAATATTGATTATTACCTCATTTGTCATGTGTGGACTATATTCCATAGGGTTGCACAACATCCCTCTGCTTAGAAAGTGACATCACTATTTTGGATTTACCTTTAGTACAAAGTATGTGTAAAGCTATGTTGACTTATGTTATTCATACAATACCTACTCACAAATTAACATCAAAAACAAAGCCGGCTGCAATGAATTTCTGTGCAAAACAGCTTTTACTACAAACACTAACACTTCCACACAAGAACATTGTTATCACACAAGAAATCACACAGAATGTGACGGCAGCGTGCACAAGTCATTGGCTCCGCTCCTACCCAATGACAGAGGCACGTAGGGTTTTTTTCCACTGGAGTACTCACCCTAGTAGCACCCCAGCGCTGGGTGCGCCCCTTCTCCTATAACTGAGGAGCTAATTTGTGTGCATCTGTGTTAAACACGCATAGGAAAAAAAGAACCACAGAAAGAACGGCTCCCCTCCAGCCGCGACTCGGCTCCCATCGTTCATGTTTATGAGCCGTTCAAAAGAATCGGTTCGTTCGCGAACGTCACAACTCTACTAGTGTTCAATAATAAATATCTAGTTTAGATACATCTCTATGTTTGGTTAGTTTATTAAATACAGCACACGACAGAGAAGGAACACTACAAATGCTGATGTTATCTGGTATATAAAATCATCCGCAGTAAACTACGCCTCTGTTCGTATCCACTCCTCAAGCCCGACTTGGCCCGCTTTGGACCAATATATTCCTCGGGACAAAAAACTCTGTCCGTTGGCCCAGATCAAGCCCTGAAAGTGACAGTGGAAACGCGACTGGGCCTGGCACCATAGCAGCCGCTTATTAGGCCCAACAGCCTTCAGTTGCGGATCCCTGTCCGAGGGGATGCGATACCTGTGTTTGAGCTTTCCTTGGTCCTGATCATCTCTGTGAAGCTCCGACTTTGTCTCTTCCTCTGACGGTGATCTCCATGGTGCTGTGGGTGACTGTGTTGCGTTGTGAGGGACCATGTTTCCTTCTGGCCACCACAGTGTGCACAAGTTCTCTTCCGCTTGAATGCTGAAATTGGCAAAGCTTGAAAACGCATGGAAATGATAAACTTTGGTGACCATGCAGCACTGGTCCGATCGGGACAGGGACGTGACAGTTCATTCAACTGTCCGAAACGTCTTTCAAGCTGAAAGCCGCCCCTGCATCTGCCATGTTCAGCACTGCATAAATGACAGGATGACGTTGTAACAACGCGCTAGGTAAATAGGAGGATGTAAAGACTAATAATAAGATCGTTAAATGTTTGCAGAAATACGGAAAAAATATGTAACTGGCACAAAAAGCATATTAAAATTCTGGTTGTGTCTGCTAGAAATGTGTATTCATTCCATCATTTACCAATCTAGTGCATCGACACAAGTGACAAACTTTGTCCTAAATTTGCATGTTTTATCAGACTATCAGGATGAAAATAGTCTCTGAATAAAATAATTTAAATGATAGTTTTTTTTTTTTTTGCAATCCTGTTTTTATTGATTTAATTAACGTCTATTTACTTAAGCTAAAGTGACCTGATTATAAGAATAATATTCAGATCTTTCTAATGTAACCCGGACCGCTAAATCCCTTACAATATTCAGAAAAAATATCTAAAGCCCATCTTTTCCATGAACGCTTGACACAATACTATATCTTTGTAAAAACTTTCATAGGCTTTCATATTTTTACACTTTTTTCACTATTCCTGTTTTAGCTTGTACTTTTCTAGACAAGGTTTGAAACTTTGTATTGTTAGCAATTTTTATGTTATTGCCTCCTTATGATAAATCGCTTTGTTTTCCTTATTATTATTTCACGTTGGGTAAAAGAACCAGTAAATGAATAAATGTAGATGTGGATTCACTGAACTCAGGAGTAATGGCACGTGTAACTCGCTTGATTTTACAGTCTTGACATGTTGGTTTTGGACCAGTGAAGATCTGAATAATTGCAGTGCAAGTCTCATTAATTATGTTTCTTCTCCAGTTGTGTCAGCTGGTCCAGTGAAGTCAGTGTCAGTGCTGGAGGGAGATTCAGTCACTCTACACACTGGTGTTCCTGAACCACAGAGATATGATGTGGTTCAGTGGAGGTTTGGACATCTAAACTCTCCTATAGCTGAAATCAATAGAAAGACTAGACAATCATTTACATCTAACACTGATGAGGGATTCAGAGACAGACTGCAGCTCGACTATTGGACTGGATCTCTGAACATCAGGAACATCAGAACCAAACACACTGGAGATTATGAATTTGACATCAGCACCAGTAAACACACCATACACAAGTCATTCACTGTGACTGTCCACGGTGAGTACATCAATGTCATAATAAGTATATTTAGATCATCAGTGTGTGAATAGTTTAGATCAGTGGTTCCCATCCTTTTCTTACACGTGGCCCACACAACCAATCACAAAGTTTCTGCGGCCCACAAGAATTTTAACGGAGCGACTATTTGTGTCACGTTGGTTAATGAGGACTTGGAAACGGAGATTAACACAGCGGCTAGCTGCTACATTGCTCAACACTGCAAAAGCACATTGTAAATAATAACATTTGATAATATCCAGAGCGTAAACAAATACAAAGAAAGAGAAGCAAGGCGCAAACTGAGATCAGGCTTGATGTGAAGCTTAATCTGTTTTTTTTAAAGCTTTTCACGTTATTTAATCAAAGTAAAGTAAATGAAACCTAAAATAAGTAAGTAAAGAAAATCTTTCAGTAACGCAGAGCAATGACTGCTTGTTTTCCGCTCACACACATGAAGACTAGCGCTAGGTACTCACTATTTCTTCGTTTAGATTTATTTTTAATCTTTTTGATGTCAGGCATTGCTGAAGATTCTTCTGTAACACTTTACAATTAGTTACAATTTGTTAAAATTAATGTATTAACTAAAATAAACTAACCATGAGCAATACATTTGTTACTGTATTTATTCATCTTTGTTAATATTAGTTAATAAAAATACAATTGTTCATTCTTAGTTCATGTTAGTTCACAGTGCATTAACTAATGTTAACAAATACGTTTGAATTTAGTAATGTATTGGTAAATGTTGAAATTAACATGAACTAAGATTAATAAATGCTGTGGAAGTATTGTTAATTCTTAGTTCATGTTAACTAAAGTAATTAACTAATGTTAACTAATAAAACCTTATTGTAAAGTGTTACTGATTTATTGTTACTTGTAGGTGAAGAAACATCTGCATTTTTCTTTTCCGTCACCTTGCTGATAACCTTCTATCATGTGTAAATCTGCTGTAGCATACAGTAACTATGCAGCAAAAGTAGATAAATTGATGGTTTATTCTAAACACAACCAATCAGCGATCTGACATTGCATTTTTACATATATTAATATAATTATGATTTTTATTAATAGTAAATGCAACCCACTGGGGTGTTTAGTATGCAGTGAACTTATGTGTCCTACTATCATTTCATTATATGAACACGTTTCTTTTCTTTTTAATTTTCTGTCCCAGGAAATGTCCTATTAGACTTAAATGTGCCTCTTTGACTAGTGAAGGTTTGTTGTAGTAATTAAACTTTAACTCTGATTTAATTGAGCTTTATTATTGTGAGATGTGTTAACTAACTTTCTGTAGTCATGTTCTGAGTGTGTGTTTATCTCTGTTCATGTGTATCTCTGTTCTTCATGTGTTTATCTCTGTTCTTCATGTGTTTATCTCTGTTCTTCATGTGTTTATCTCTGTTCTTCATGTGTTTATCTCTGTTCTACATGTGTTTATCTCTGTTCTTCACGTGTTTATCTCTGTTCTTCATGTGTTTATCTCTGTTCTTCATGTGTTTATCTCTGTTCTTCATGTGTTTATCTCTGTTCTTCATGTGTTTATCTCTGTTCTTCATGTGTTTATCTCTGTTCTTCGTGTGTTTATCTCTGTTCTTCATGTGTTTATCTCTGTTCTTCACGTGTTTATCTGTTCTTCATGTGTTTATCTCTGTTCTTCGTGTGTTTATCTCTGTTCTTCATGTGTTTATCTCTGTTCTTCATGTGTTTATCTGTTCTTCATGTGTTTATCTCTGTTCTTCATGTGTTTATCTCTGTTCTTCATGTGTTTATCTCTGTTCTTCATGTGTTTATCTCTGTTCTTCATGTGTTTATCTCTGTTCTTCTTGTGTTTATCTCTGTTCTACATGTGTTTATCTCTGTTCTTCATGTGTTTATCTCTGTTCTACATGTGTTTATCTCTGTTCTTCACGTGTTTATCTCTGTTCTTCATGTGTTTATCTGTTCTTCATGTGTTTATCTGTTCTTCATGTGTTTATCTCTGTTCTTCATGTGTTTATCTCTGTTCTTCATGTGTTTATCTCTGTTCTACATGTGTTTATCTCTGTTCTTCATGTGTTTATCTCTGTTCTTCATGTGTTTATCTCTGTTCTTCATGTGTTTATCGCTGTTCTTCATGTGTTTATCTCTGTTCTTCATGTGTTTATCTCTGTTCTTCATGTGTTTATCTCTGTTCTTCTTGTGTTTATCTCTGTTCTTCATGTGTTTATCTCTGTTCTTCACGTGTTTATCTCTGTTCTTCATGTGTTTATCGCTGTTCTTCATGTGTTTATCTGTTCTTCATGTGTTTATCTCTGTTCTTCATGTGTTTATCTCTGTTCTTCATGTGTTTATCTCTGTTCTTCATGTGTTTATCTCTGTTCTTCATGTGTTTATCTCTGTTCTACATGTGTTTATCTCTGTTCTTCACGTGTTTATCTCTGTTCTTCATGTGTTTATCTCTGTTCTTCATGTGTTTATCTCTGTTCTTCACGTGTTTATCTCTGTTCTTCTTGTGTTTATCTCTGTTCTACATGTGTTTATCTGTTCTTCATGTGTTTATCTCTGTTCTTCATGTGTTTATCGCTGTTCTTCATGTGTTTATCTCTGTTCTTCATGTGTTTATCTGTTCTTCATGTGTTTATCTCTGTTCTTCATGTGTTTATCTGTTCTTCATGTGTTTATCTCTGTTCTTCATGTGTTTATCGCTGTTCTTCATGTGTTTATCTCTGTTCTTCATGTGTTTATCTCTGTTCTTCATGTGTTTATCTCTGTTCTTCATGTGTTTATCTCTGTTCTTCATGTGTTTATCTGTTCTTCATGTGT
Organism: Siphateles boraxobius; assembly: GCF_051911475.1. NCBI lineage: Eukaryota > Metazoa > Chordata > Actinopteri > Cypriniformes > Leuciscidae > Siphateles > Siphateles boraxobius. The sequence continues at coordinate 5,344,619 of NW_027508733.1, read as the reverse complement.
TTATCTCTGTTCTTCATGTGTTTATCGCTGTTCTTCATGTGTTTATCTCTGTTCTTCATGTGTTTATCTCTGTTCTTCATGTGTTTATCTCTGTTCTTCATGTGTTTATCTCTGTTCTTCATGTGTTTATCTCTGTTCTTCATGTGTTTATCGCTGTTCTTCACGTGTTTATCTCTGTTCTTCATGTGTTTATCTGTTCTTCATGTGTTTATCTGTTCTTCATGTGTTTATCTCTGTTCTTCATGTGTTTATCTCTGTTCTTCATGTGTTTATCTCTGTTCTTCATGTGTTTATCTCTGTTCTTCATGTGTTTATCTCTGTTCTTCATGTGTTTATCTGTTCTTCATGTGTTTATCTGTTCTTCATGTGTTTATCTCTGTTCTTCATGTGTTTATCTCTGTTCTTCATGTGTTTATCTCTGTTCTTCATGTGTTTATCGCTGTTCTTCATGTGTTTATCTCTGTTCTTCATGTGTTTATCTCTGTTCTTCACGTGTTTATCTCTGTTCTTCTTGTGTTTATCTCTGTTCTTCATGTGTTTATCTCTGTTCTTCACGTGTTTATCTCTGTTCTTCATGTGTTTATCGCTGTTCTTCATGTGTTTATCTGTTCTTCATGTGTTTATCTCTGTTCTTCATGTGTTTATCTCTGTTCTTCATGTGTTTATCTCTGTTCTTCATGTGTTTATCTGTTCTTCATGTGTTTATCGCTGTTCTTCATGTGTTTATCTCTGTTCTTCATGTGTTTATCTCTGTTCTTCATGTGTTTATCTGTTCTTCATGTGTTTATCTCTGTTCTTCACGTGTTTATCTGTTCTTCATGTGTTTATCTGTTCTTCACGTGTTTATCTGTTCTTCATGTGTTTATCTCTGTTCTTCATGTGTTTATCTGTTCTTCATGTGTTTATCTCTGTTCTTCATGTTTTTATCTCTGTTCTTCATGTGTTTATCTCTGTTCTTCATGTGTTTATCTCTGTTCTTCATGTGTTTATCTCTGTTCTTCATGTGTTTATCTCTGTTCTTCATGTGTTTATCTCTGTTCTTCATGTGTTTATCTCTGTTCTTCATGTGTTTATCTGTTCTTCACGTGTTTATCTGTTCTTCATGTGTTTATCTCTGTTCTTCATGTGTTTATCTCTGTTCTTCATGTGTTTATCTGTTCTTCATGTGTTTATCTCTGTTCTTCACGTGTTTATCTCTGTTCTTCATGTGTTTATCTCTGTTCTTCATGTGTTTATCTCTGTTCTTCATGTGTTTATCTGTTCTTCATGTGTTTATCTGTTCTTCATGTGTTTATCTGTTCTTCATGTGTTTATCTCTGTTCTTCATGTGTTTATCTGTTCTTCATGTGTTTATCTCTGTTCTTCACGTGTTTATCTCTGTTCTTCATGTGTTTATCTCTGTTCTTCATGTGTTTATCTCTATTCTTCATGTGTTTATCTCTGTTCTTCATGTGTTTGGTGTTACAGATACAGTGAAGTCAGTGTCAGTGAAGGAGGGAAAATCTGTCACTCTAAACTCTAGTCTCACTGAAATACAGCCTGATGATTTAATGCATTGGATGTTTAAAGACTCTCAAATAGCTGAAATCTATAAAGCAGACGATCGATTCTCCACATCTGATGGTCCTAAAGGCAGACTGAAGCTGGATCATCAGACTGGATCTCTGACCATCACAGACACCAGATTCACAGACTCTGGACTCTATGAACTGAAGATCAGCAGCATCAGACGCACTATATACAGGAGAATCACTGTTACTGTCTCTGGTGAGATCGTTTCTGCCAATATGATGATGATCTATTGAGTTAAGAGCTCTGAGAAAAACCCTGAAGTTAAATGAACACAAGTTAGCACTAATTTAAACTGAATTTAAATTGTTAAAAATAAACTGTATCTTGAACTGTTTAAGACTGTTATAATTTGTTAGTCGTTCAGAAGATTTTGCTGCAAAAGACTACAAGATATTATTTGAATATTATTATTGAAAATAACTGTCTCAACATTTCATTCGTGAGACAAATTTTATATTTAACATTTTAGTTGTATTTAAATGATTGATGAAATTCATTACTCTAATGATCAAACCAAAATTGCAAACATTTGTATGTTTTCTCTTATTTTTAATACAAGTGTTTATAATTTTCTCAGACTCCTAATGAATAAAATAAAATGTCAGTAAATGTTTTAACACTGTTGGCATGTTTCTGAGGGTTTTTAAACTGTTTAATCTGAATTACTGTTTGTAATATTTTCATTGTGATCAGTCCTTTGTTCACATCAAACACCTGCAGTAAAACAGTAATACAGAAGATGAACAGTGAAAAGGAGAATCATGATATCTGAAATTACATTAGAGGCTCATTTATGATTCACCTTTAACAGAATCAGATTCATATTTAAATAGATCAGACTGACAGATTCACTCACACTGATGACTCTCTCTTTATCACATCCAGGTCTGTCTCCAGTTGCAGTAGCAGGGATTGTTATTGCTGTTGCTGCTGTTGTTGCTGTTGTTGCTGCTGTGATTTACTATCGCCGCAAGATCTCTAAACTAAAAAAACAAGCATCTGAACTAAAAGAATGTAAGTATTACAGCTGATAAAGCAAGAGAAATACTGAGCTTTATTATGCTACAGTAGAGATTAAGTGTAAAATGTTTGTTTATAATCATGTTTCAAACATTTTACATTTGTATGTGTGTGTTGTGTTGTAGTTTTGCTCATAAAAGCAGGGTTAGAAAGAAACATAATCAATACACAGATATTAAAGAGTGTGGTTTTGCTTTAGAATGAAGGGCTCTGAATGCATTTTTATACAACTTTAAACTTCTATTTTATTGTTGTGTGGCAATGAAATGTATCCACACTTTTTAAAATGCATGTCCACACTTTCTAAAATGCATGAAGTTTTCTGTTAGGGTTGGTGTCTGGGTTTGGGTTAAAATACAGTATTTATAACTAGCTTTAACAACAGACTTCTGTGCAATGCCCCGGTTCAGATCGCTGAGTAAACGTGTGTCTCAATCATAATGATCTCGTCTTCTCCTGACTGGTGTTTTGCTGCTTTCACACAGATAATGTGCACTCTTCATCTGTTAAGGGTCAAAGGTCATCTTAAACCAGCTCAGAGTAGTTTATGATGCTTTTCATACCAAAGAGATCGAAACTCTTAATAGAAAAGGTATAGATTTATTTAAATAATAGGAAATACAGAGCAATGGCTTCAGAGTGTCACAGATGCTAAAATAATAAACACAACCATATCAAACAAAACCTGAGACTAAAATCCGGAAAAAAGCCTTCTCTGACTACCGAACATGAAACACAAAAGAAGCACTTAATTAATGATGAATACAACACAAAACACACAGGTAAAAACACAGATTATGAATAATGTTGAAGTATATCAGATAATGTGTTAGTTTTTATTGTCTTTTGCTATGAGTGTGATTCAGTGTTTACAGGGTTTAATGATCAATCATTGAGCAGGTGATAAATGTGGAGCGAATGATCATGTTGATTTTATTCCTTTCTGCTTTTATTGCTTTTCTTCTCCAGCTAATGTCTGTTCTGTGTTTCTCTGTTTCTGTTTGCTGCTGTGAAGGGATTTATAAATGGAGGATACTGTCAGTGATTGAAGGAGAATCTATCACTCTAAACCCTGATGAAGAACATAAAGAAGACAAATTAGTGTGGATGTTTAGAGGCTCTTGTATAGCTGAAGGGAAAATCTCTGCTCATAATTTCACTGTACATGATGATCTTCCTGATGGGAGATTTAAAGGCAGACTGAAGCTGGATCGTCAGACTGGATCTCTGATCATCCCAATCACCAGAACAACAGACACTGGAGTTTATGAACTACTGATCACCAGAATGGGAAAGAGCTCATTAAAGAGATTCAGTGTTACTGTCTTTGGTGAGTAACTCAAATCTTTACATAATAATCATTTTATTTTAAATCAGCTTAATTGTTTAAATTAAGGAGTGTGGATTTTATTTGGTTATATCTTATTATATGTGCAATTTCAAAACAAGATTTGAAGCATAAATTTCAATTCACTTTAAAATCAAACGAGTATTGATTAATGTTTAATTATTTTGCCCTAAACTTGATCAATATGTTGTGTGTTTGTGAGTCAATGAAGACCTCCACAACTATCTGACAGTGAAACATGCGGTGACGGCACATTATTAATCATAAACACATAAGCACAAGAAAATCGTTCAATCAAATCGCATCAGTCTTTTGGTTGAAAGTAAAAATGATCTGCAGTTTCTCAAGATCACCACTATAAATATATTAAGTGTAGTTAATCACAATAAAACCATTTATTACTGGAACAATAAGAAGAGAAAACAAAGAGGAACATAAATCAAACCACAATGGAACATGATATTCACACATCACAACAAATTGAGAATTGGGGCCATTTAATTTGTTTATAGATTCATACCATAATTTAGTTGTTTATATATTGAAAAATCACGTAAATTTTGAAGCTCTAGAATAAAGTTATTGTCCAGCTAAAGTTAGTTTTGATTGATTTACTTCTGTCGCAACGATCATTAGTTATTAACTTAGGGGTCGCTAACACGACACCGTTCTAACAGAA